>NC_092686.1:48223626-48576126 GCF_964275005.1 Diadema setosum | reverse complement strand
AGAGGTAATTTGGGGAAAAGAGAAAGCTGGCGTCCACTTAACTTACCCCCATACTGCCACTGACATCCAGCACAAGAGCCACACGCCGGGTGCTCGCCTGGACGAGCCTGAAAGTTGGGGTAGTGTCGATGTCCTCTTCAAAGGGAGGGTTATTCTCTCTTGCAAAGTCATCCGTCTCTAGCATAACGTCCCATGCACTCCTGCTGCTGCAGAGGTTGTTGTGCTTGTTCGGCGCTTCGCGGTTGTGGTAGCCGGGTAATTCAGGGTTACTGTGGCAGTAGTCGGTGACCTAACGAACAGGCGTTATGAAAACCATGAATACTCTTTTTTTCATAGAGTAACGAGCCAATATCTTTGGGAAATATTTATTTTGTTTTTAGAGAAACATAATATAGGTTTGCAAAACAGTCCTAAACATTTTACGATTCTTGTACATAGGATTTTATGAACTTTGAGTTGGGGAATCTGAAACATACATCATAACGGTGTCTACCTTTCCACTGCGTAATTTTAAGCATACCTTTATTTTTTTTTAAAAAAAGATTAATAAGAAAATACCTTCGCTCTTTAAGACCAAGATTACATGAGTGTGTATGTATGTATATATATATATATATATATATATATATATATATATATATATATTAAGAGTTTGTTTGCAAAAATCGATAAGTCCATTTTTGATGATTTTGAAGTACGGTCTCTGTCATAAAGTACAAAATTATACCTTTAAAATGATATATTGGTCACTACATATAAAGGTACATTTTTGAAGTTATGGTCAAAAGAAGCAAAAGTTTTCTTATTATTCTCTTTATTTTTCTTGACCTTTAATGGCAAATATCTCAATTAGGCAGATATGGACTTATCGGTTTTTGCAAACAAACTCTTCACATGCTGACTGACGGCTGACAGCTGATTGACGACACCAAAGGCCTAAAGATAGGGATTAATGAATACTTGTTGGTGAGATGCTTGCTGGTTTCAACCTCTCTACAGCTATATAGGAAGCTTTAGATTTCCGCAACGCGGACGTTCAGATGAAAACAACAACAACAACAACAAACATGCTTATCAAAATTCATCTCACGTCGTATGATTTTTCACGGTCGGTTCTGGGCCACTTTTGCGTCCGCTCAAATTCACGACGCAGAGAGCTACTTGATGCAATGATAATTTTACTTTGTATAGGCTGTGTCTTCGCGTAATCTAAAACTACTTTGCAACAGGGAGAGAGGAGAACAGCCAACGCAATCCTTGTCTAATCGTCCTCGTCTCAAATCTAAAGCTCCCTGATGACACTCTGGCAGAGACAAACTTTGTCCCTTGACGGTATCAAATTATTACAGCTTGACCAAGAGAAAAGAGGACTGCAAATCAGAAACTCACCGACTCTAGAAATTGAGCATACATGATGGAAGCTGGCTCGGTCTGGCCGTTAAGATCGGGGAAGAAGAAACAATCTTCTTCGTAGAGCCCGGTTTCAGGGTCACGCTGACACGGTTCAAATGTATTGATATTAAGGGCTTCTCCGGTGAGCTTAGTACTGCATCGTGTCGCCTCGATGTTACCGCGAGAATTAGCGTAGAACTTTGAAGAGCCCTCATCCTCTGTGTGGTATTCGTCAAACAGTCCCCATCGCAGATGCCCCCATTCGTGCAACAAAAGCTTGTCTATGGTACAGAGGTGAATGATATATTTAATTTGGATAAGTTGTAATGACTTTTTGAGACGGAGGATAAATTTGTAGAAATAATGGAGGAGGAAACGAGGATTTAACGTTTATGTTAGTTGGTTAGTTAGTTAATGTATTCAAACACTTCTTACATTAGCAACGCACAGATTATTATGCTGAGGAAGCTAATCTTTAGCTCATTTTTTTCAACAGACAAACACACACCTCCAAATTCACATGCAATTTGTAGATACGATTATCATTCATACCAGCCTACTGGACAGGCGATTTGTTACACTGGTGTTTGATTTGCCTGTGGAATGTTGAGTATGATGAAGAGAGCAATTGATAGAAACACCAATGATTATCTACGAGACTGTTTCATTCTTAGCGAATATAAAGTATAATTCTTAAATTGGTACTGACCTTTTGATCTCAATACACACTATTTACCTAAGGAATCTTCAGCTGTGAATACAGATGAGATTCTACTCAAATAAAACATAATGCTATAATGTCTATACTGAGGCAAGGAAGTGACGTTCGAAGCTACTCGGGCTTGTTACGTGTAGGGATCATTCAAATTCACTTTGACTTGAATTATCGCCTTATAAACAGTGTTAAATGCAAATCTGATAAAATTGGAAATTGGAAATCCTATAGTATAAATATGGTTCACATTTTGTATATTTGACAATACTTAACATTGATTATACTGATTTTTACATTGGTTGTTTCTATCTGTAAATCACATTTTAGAACTATTTTGAAGCACTAAAGCTGGGTGTTTGTTTCATCTGCAAATGGTAAATAATGACTGTCTTTTTAAGCGAAATAATGAAAACTAAAGAGATAAGGCTCTTACCCATCGGGCCCCAGATGTACTCGCTGTTTTCTCGATCCAAGAGGAAATTGGGCGTCAAGTGAATGTACTCCCCGTGGACACCACAGCCACCAAGCTGCAGGGTATACGGGTTATCCTGCCAGGCGGGGTTCTCGGCATCCACAATGACATTAGCCGTTTCGAAGGACTCCGTTCTGGCCCGCTCGTACTCAGGTTTAGGGGTCCACGTGTTCGGGATCAGGATGGTGATGTTCCGCCAATACACCCTTCGCTTCGTGGCGGTGAAGAGATGCCCTGACCCAGAGGTGAAGATATCCTTGGCACAGAATAGGGAAAAGATGATGCTCATCATCAACTGATTTCATGGGTGCACATCATGAGCTCGACATTCACGACATACACTTTCAGGGACGACAATTTCCGAATTTTCCACACAAAAAAAAAGTGCTTCAGATCACTTTATTTCAGTTCTAAAAATGCAAAAGTTCTGTCGGTCTTACTTGCCTAGTGTCTGTCTCATGGGCCTGTTTGAGCTGGATGACCCAGATTTCATTACCATGTCTACGCATTATTTATTTCTGAACCATAGTCTTCTAGCTCTAAGAGGGCTCTAAGACTTATCGCACAGAAGCGAATTTCAAATTATATCATGTATATCGGCGGCAAAGTTAGAAGTCGCACTGCCTTACTTCAGAGACACGTTTAAATAGGTTGCTAGGAAATTGAGATGAAACATATCTTTATGCTATGTATCACCAGAAATAAAGGATATAGCGCGCCAGTGGTACTGAATGAGGTGTGTACGGAACATGATCATGTTTCATTGTCATATTAAACGTGTGTTTTACTGGTATAGCGGTGGCTCATGATTTCCAATTCGTCGCTGCTATACATTATCGTTGAATCAGAGAAAGAAATGATCCGTGTATGGAAAAAAAATATGTATATTTAGTTATTATGAAGACTTTTATCGCAAAACAATCTAAATCCATTCTTGTTGAGTTGAAATATTTGTGTTTAAAGCTGCTGAAAACGAAGAAAATAACTAGAAAATACAGGATACTTTTAATCATAACTTCTAGAGGATAATATGTCACCAGTGAGGTATTACTGGAAAGGTTTAATTTTGCTCTATCTGCATGATGTTGGACTTACTTTTAAATGCTTAAAAATGGCGCTTGCTTATTTTTGCGATAAAACTCTTCATATATGTTATGTATGTATATATATATATATATATGTATATATATATATATATATATGTATATATATATATATATATATATATATATATGTATGTATATATATATATATATATATATATATATATATATATATATATATATATATATACATGCATATATATAATGATACTTGTAGTCCGCGTGTTGGTACCAGTACAGAAAAGATGACGAAGTAGGATGGTAATGCATTTCAGTCCAACAGTGCTATATATTCAGACCAAATTTTTGACGAATACATTCGTCTTCGTCAGGGTCGACAATGATGACTCTATAGAATAGAATAGAAAATTTGGTCTGAATAAATAGCACTGTTGGACTGAAATGCATTACCACCCTACTTCGTCATCTTTTATATATATATATATATATATATATATATATATATACATATATATATATATATATATATATATATATATATTCATTTGAATTCATATCAGCGCTCTTTGCTTATAACAATGTAAAAGCTCTTCATCTAAACAATTTTTATTAATTATCATGAGAATGCGTACGTTATCGATATTCGAATATTGGCAACTATCAAATGCATGTTTACTTGAACAAATCAAACATACTGTATATACAAAAAAGGTAATATTTCATGATATACATTTTATGAATGAATCTTTTTTAAGTAAAAACAGTAAACTATGAGGACACTGATCAGTTTCACAAAAGTTCTGGTAAACTGTAAGCAATTAATAAAAACTGATTACTGGTTTTGTTTGAGGTCATAATACCATTGATTGGCGTCATTACCCAACTTCACAGCGAGAAGACTACACCATAATTACTCTGATCTTTTTGCAAAGTTTCATTCAAGTCAATAGCTTTAAACTTGTTCTTCTTGTTAGAAATAGTATCGCATCTTTCTGTCCAACCGGAAAAAGCAACTAAATTGCTTGCTTAGGGGGTAATCAAATTGGAATTTCATTTGTAAACAAGTACAATGACTTGTCAACGTGAGATTATGTTGAAGTTGTGCATCAATCTCTTCTTTCGACCTACAAAATTTGTCAGGTCGTGGGCTGAGATATGAAAATGGTTATATCATAGTTTGTTACTGGTCCAATTCTGCCTAATGACCGCCAAGGGTACAATACTGCTAAAGGATTGTCATGATATTTACCCAAGGCAAACCACACCCAAAGTCAAATACTTCTTTGAAGAGCCTTGAAATTTGTAAAAGGATTACTGTTTTGCGTAGTTTCCATCACTAACTTGTCAGTTGTCTCGGCCAACGAGTCGCCCTGCCAAGTATAAGGTGATTAACACACATTCTCAGTTGTAACACAATGTTCCCTCAAAAATCAAGTTTGTTAGAGAAATTTGATGCATGTGACACTCAAGACTAGAGTGTATCAAACTGCTTACTATTTACACAGCTTCAAATTTTCTTTAAGAGATCAAATCTTCGATCCCCATCTTTTCTTAATCAGCCCCTTGTTAGTCAAGTGTGGCACATTATATACAACTGAAACTGTTGACCTTCCATGCTAGTCCAATCTATCAAATTTTAAGCCCCTCGTATACTCGACCTATTTATTCTCTGTTCTGGCTTACAACAGCTTCTCATCTCATCTGGGTTCTCTATCGATACTATTGTAAACTGTAAGTCTGTGACGGCATTGTAGTATTCTCTATCAGTCGTCATTTATTTAAGACTTAAATGTTTAATGATATATTATGTGTGTATAGACATATATTGTTTAACTGTGTGTTTATGTGTAAATTGTGTCTGTGGTTCATTGGTCACAAGCTAAATTTCACTTGTTCCTAGATCGCGTGTTATAAAATTGTAACAACAGGATATTGTGGGCAGCACTCTAAGTATTTCGTGAATGCAGGAATTTATGTAATCTATGTTCTTTTTTTTATAGGAAAGAACACAGATCAACTTGATAAGGACTTCATATCTTTGTGGGCGGACAGAGCATGAACTTCTCCTAATTTCGGGTAAAATCCAAGTAAACCGAATATAAAATGCGGTAAAGAAAAATGCGCATCCAGAAAGATTACTAATCTCATTGATAGCCTGGAAACTATCTACGTTGCTACCACATAATGATGTTTGACCACTAAACACAGCATTCTTTTTGAGACTAAGAAGCGGGGCAAATACGAACTGCTGTACAAGGACATGCGGTCTCCTGGTTACAAGATTATTCTTGATAGTTTAATTGCTGTTTGTCAATTAGTTGGCGTCAAACGCTTTATACCTTAACGTGTTCCATTTTGAAGGTTAATCTGCTTGTGACTGAAACATTGAATTCAGTTGAGTCCACTGTGGGTTTCATTTCAGATTGTCATTGATCGTAATTTATTATCTCCTAATTTTCAACAAAGACATGAAAACGAAAGCATAAATGGAAAACTTTATGAATTTGGATAAGAATATTCACAACGACATGCGGAAGTGTTGAACTCCTACGCTTGTCAAACCAACGTGGTAATACTGTCATGTCTGTACTGATTTGTTTGAAGTCGAAAAAAAAACGAACATTCCTACATCTAGTGTAGAGGTCAACCACTCTGATGCACTGGGCTGTCATTGTCATCTAGGCTTATATCCACGATGATATTGTAATATATAATTGAGACAGTAATGATTTTTAAAAAAGCTAACAATTTCCATAATTAAATGCAGACCTTTGAATGTTGTCTTGCAGTGGTTAATGTATAACTATTCATAACCATTTATTGTAGTATGTCGTTGATGCAGCGAGGGACGGAGTAAACTACATTAATTGCCATGACAATGCTACTTTTTTTTTAAATCTAGAAATCAGGCAGTTCACTATGCACTTATTCACGAAAGTGTATGGTAATAGTTCACTTCCAGTGTAAATTGTTACCATACACCGTAATGATAACAGAACAAGAATATTATTCTTGTTCTGTTATCATTACGGTGTCCACATGTCTTTCACCAAAGTCTTGCACTAGTCTCTGCCCAATAAGTTTTGTAAAGTTTAGGCAAAGTCAAATTTTGCAGTTACACACAACGTTCTCTAAACATGACATTACGGGGAAAAACTTGAAGAAAAGGAATAAACGCGTGAATTCAGTTGTCTCATTTATCATACAAAATTTGTTCAAAATTTTGTGTAAGTTTGCGTGTTTGCGATTGATTTTCTTATCACCTCAAGATGTCATCTTTTGGCAAATTTAAAGACTATTTTATGATCATAGTCAAGCAATCAGATTAAGCAATTAGTAAATAAAGAGATATAAAAAGTGTCAACATAGACTATTTCAAAACTTACGATAAGGGTGTCGACGATAGTCTGGTCCTCGGCTACGTCTTTGTTGATAGCAATGAGGAGGTTTTCATACCCGCCATCTCTGATCGTAATTTGGTTCCTTACCGCCGAGCCATATACTACAGCGCAGAGGAATAAGGAGTAAACAATCACTCTGAGCATGGTTTCCTTCGTCCCGCTGTATCTAACTACGCTGACGATTATTCTAAATGAGATTTCGTAGAATACTTTAATCTCTTTGCAAAGTCTCCCTTTTTTGCCCTAAGTTGGATAAATCTTCACTTAATACCGATCTTTTGCTCCTCAAAACCGATGATATGATGCCAAATTTCTCCAAGTGGTGTGTTAGCCAGTAACTCTAGTGATATCCCGATCTTTAGGCGAACGACTTGCAGAAGGGACATCACCTCTTTTGATACCTTTGCCTCTACGTCTCTTCCACATATTGACATAAAGCCAGAACTCTGTCTTTACGTGATGCTTATCAGGTTTGCTAGTGTCGTGTGCAAAAATTGGAGTCAAGAACAATAAACCATTTCGCATCTTGTTCAGACAAATATTCGCAGTAAATTGATTGGCTGGTAAATTCACACAATCAGAATAAGAGCGATGATACGATCTAACCCTCATCACGCTGACCTTTCACGCTGAAGTACTCGATAGTCACGTGATAGTGTTCCAGCCTGACCAAACATCAGGAGTCTTCATCCATGGTAAAACAAGTAAGCTGCCCATCGTCAGCAGTAGATTAGAACAGGATATACGTAATATTATGCATATGTGGTGACTCTTGTGAAGTGGCGCGCACCTATTCAGCAACCGACTTTTCTGTTTCTAGCATTAGGCCTACGTTCTTTCTTGTATTTCTTGTTTTTATGAACGGATATGAATAGATTCCTCATTTTCTTTAATAAAAAAGGAACAGAGGCTTCATTTTTTTATGAAAGGGAATCTTGATGAAAATTTTAATAAAGAAACCAGAAAAAAAGACAGCCACAGTGTGACATTTTATGTGTTATTCTGTTTAAGAAACTCTACACCACGCGTTAATGTGAAATTAGAGGGACATTCCATTCTATTTTAGAATGAGCAGTTCAAATATAATTACGATCGGACACAGGTGATAAAAAGTTGAGAAACTACACACAATCTACACGATTCCAATCAACAAGTAAATCTGTGACAATCAAATAAAGATGCAAATTAGATGAGGAATGACATCATTGGTTAGTGATTCTCCAACGGGGTAGTTTATGAAGAATTTCACACAGCAGATCAGTGACCTATCAACTCTCAATCCCTACTACGCACTCATCATGTGGTATAGTGTAAGACTCCCGATCAGCAATCGGAGGACCCGAGTTCGATTCCCGTCTAAATGCTTGCGTCCTTGGACAAATGTTTTCACCCAGTATGTCCATCTCGACCCAGGTGTATAGATAAATCCGAACTTCAGAGTTCTGTAACAAACGTTCAGAATCTAAACTAGTACAGGGGCGGATCCAGGAATTAGAGAGGCGCCTTTTTTGATACGAAATTAAAGGGGACGCTGCCCCCCTCCCCCCATTTTTTTCTTTTTATTTCTTTTGTTTGAACAAAAAAAAAATAAGAAACATTCATTATCATTAGTTATAGTAGTGGTAGTGCAAAATTATTACAGATATTAAATCATTTTATTTAAACATCATTTTTCTTCTCCATAATTTCATTCTCAAAAAGAAAAGAAAATTAATCAACAATTCGCTACCGGCCAGTCGGACATTATTTTTTTACGAGAAAGCGTCATCGCCTCTTCCGTATTATACAAGTCAAATGTAATACAATAATTATGTTTCCCTCTTATTTCATTCTACGAATTTTCAGTGTTGATGAAAAGTGCCAAAAGAGACTAAGCGAATTGGCGTCATAAGGATTAAGATGGACGCCCTCTCTTGTTACTGATTGCCCACTTTGACATAAAGAATAAATAACTAGTTTCTATCCCCGTGTAAACTGCGCCCTCACGCCTATGTGCTTGTTGTTCTTCTTTCTTTCTTTTTTTCTTGATTTGTAAGACTCTTTTTTTTTCTTGATTTGTAAGACTACCCTTTTCGTTTTGATGTTGTTATTTTTTAAGGAAACAGGAAAGTTAGTATTGGCGAATGAAGTAAATAATTAGTTTAGTGAGATAACTATGTTTGCTTTCAAGTAAGGCGTGGGAGTGCGGAGATTTTTATGTAATCCGTGACTGGTAATCAGGTACGGAGGTCATCCTTTATGTACACTTTGTCTTTCTCAGTCTGTTTGTAATGCAGCCATTGCTTCACCGTCTGCTGATCAGAGGAAGAATGAGTGTTAAACTCTATGTACTTCAGCCTTTAGAATACGAACACATGAGCGATGAACTATGCAGCCGGTATGTGTGCATAGTATTTACACCACGCATAGCGGGTTGTGAATGTACACTCGTCAAGTACATCTTGGAGAATTTCAAAGTTCAAAGTTTTTTTTTACTCAACATGTCGGCGTATGTTCATTTGTGGATAGCTTCTTGAAAGCTTCTCTCAACCTTACCAAGTACCAAGTAGGACTGAAACAACGAAGATGGTGCCAACATTTCCTGAATGATAAGCGGATGCTGTTTTTATGTATGCTTCACCTGTGTTGGTTGCTGGTTTCTAACAACATGGCAGGCGAGGATATGGGTCTGTACAACAAAGTTTACGCCGTCCAAGGGATCAGCGGGTCCCCAGAACATTCGAAACTCCACCACAAGCAGGTATGACTTTGATGGTGACGTTCAAATGAAGTGTCTGACGTTTCCATCTTTTGTAGGTAATGAACAGACCCAGTGATCGATAGACATGTAAACTAATAAATATTATTAGAGAGAGACGTATACACGAGAAGATGATCATGAAGGATGTGAGTAAAAAGATACCAACAGCAGACGACAGATCAACGAGAGTAATCCTGTGTTAATATAAAGGTATAGACAACGAATTTGTTGAAGCTTCGCAGAGAGCACTTTTTACTTATAATAACGATAATGATGATAATAATAGTAATAATAATAATAATAATAATAATAATAATAACAATAATAATAATAATAGTGGCCTCTTATAATGAGCTGAAGTCCATCAAGAATGATGCTCATTGCGCTCTTACATAACCAGCATGAACAGTACATAATACAACCATACAATATTCAAATACGATAACTTATCAGAGCACATGAAATAAAAACAAAAACAAAATGCTTTACTATACATAACGAAATTAATCTCGGAACATAAGAAAAACCCATCATGTACGAAATATGCAGTAATGTTTACAAAACAACTCAAATTATAGCAATCATACTTCATTCACAATTAAGAATTAAACAGATATGTTGCTTAAAGGAATTGGTTAAGGAAGCCTGACGAAGAAAAAGGGGAAGGCCTTGGAGTGGTTCAGGAGCTACCTCATGAACAGGAAGCAATATGTTTTTTTTGGGTTTTTTTAATGGTTGTAATTCACAAATGTTAAATATTAAATGTGGGGTTCCGCAGGGAAGTTTATTAGGTCCACTTTTGTTTAATGTTTACATAAATGATTTTTGTAGATCATCAGATATTCTTTCTTTTATTCTCTTTGCAGATGACTCAAATTTATTTTTTCGTACAATAATCCTCTTACCCTTGTAAATACAATAAATTCAGAATTAGAAAATGTTGCCCAGTGCATAAAAGCAAATAACTTATCTCTTAATCTTCAAAAAAAAAATGCTTTTTAGCAATTCTACTGAGGCATTACCTGTTGACATTGTTTTAGATGGTACTCCACGCGAAAATGTTTCTCATGTAAAATTTCTTGGAATAATAGTTGATAATAAGCTTTCATGGAAATTTCATATTGACAGTATATGTAAAATTATTTCACGTAATATTGGTATAATTAATAAGCTTAAATTTTGTTTTTCTTTATCGTCCCTGCTTACATTATATTCATCCTTAATATTGCCATATTTGAATTACGGTATTCTCACGTGGGGAAATACATTTAAAACACATTTAGATAAATTACTTTTATTACAAAAGAAATCACTCCGTATCATATGACATACTGCATTTTTGTCCCATACTGACCCGCTATTTTTATGCCTCCGCCACGAAGTGGTGCCGGAGGCATTATGTTTTCGGGTTGTCCGTCCGTCCGTCCGTCCGTCCTTCCGTCCGTCCGTCCTTCCGTCCGTCCGTAATGAATTTTGTGGACAAGGTAACTATCGAAACCTGTTGAGGTATCCTAATGAAACTTGGCATGTATGTGTATTAGGGGGTGAAGTTGTGCCTATCAACTTTTGGGTGCACATGCTCAAGGTCAAAGGTCAAAAGGTCAAGGTCAAATACATAAAATTTCACTATTTCCACCATATCTATTGAATGCCTGAAGAGATTTTCTTGAAACTTAGTGTATACATGTATTACCCAATTAAGATTCTCTGGTGAAAGTTTGGGTCATGAGGTCAAAGGTCAAAGGTCAAAAGGTCAAGTAAAAATATTAAAACTTCTTTTTTTTCTCCGTACCTTGGAAAATTGTTCAAGGTATCTTCATGGAACATAGTATATACATGTACTGACTGGAAGTGATTATCTAGAGAATGTAGGGTTCATGGGGTCAAAGGTCAGGGGTCAAAGGTCAAGTGAAGACTTCAAAATTTTACTATCACCCTCATATTTATGCAATGCCAGCAGGGTTATTTTTTTACACTTGGTGTATGCGTGTGTAACCTAATAGAAATTCTCTGGAAAGTTTTTTTTTTCTTTTTGCCTCAAAGGTCAAAAGGTCAAAGATCAAGTGAAAGTGCTGAACTAACTTTTTCCTCCATATCTCGGAAGTGGCTCGAGTTACCTTGAAACTTAGTACATACTATGCATGTTCTACCTGAAAGTAATTATCTTATGAATTTTAGGGTCAAGGGCCAGATGAAAATGGTAACAATTTACTATTCAATTCAGAAATTGCACTTTTTCTCCACACCTGTACCTTGAAAATTACTCAATGCCTAAATGTATGAATGGGTCAAAGTCAAGTTAAAGTCCTTAAATCCCTAGATGCATGCTCTCCTATTCATCCAATTAAACCTACGTCAAGGAAGGTGAACATTCAACACATTTGTGACAAACTTGTCTTTCCAATATTTTGCCAATTTTGTGAAAATGTAATCACACAGTGTCCACATGTACTATCTAGACCTATTGGGAAAATCTTGCATTATGGCGGAGGCATACCAGTCGCCAAAGCGACATTTCTAGTTTTAGCATAAAATATTGAAATTTAATGATTTGTGTCTGTTTAATATAGGACAATTTATGTATAACTATAATAAAAACAATCTTCCAAATATATTTGAAACAATGTTTCAAAGAAATCAATCTGTTCACAATTATCCAACAAGGCGATCGAATGATTTCCATTTGCCATTTCTGAGAACTTTGTTGGCTCAGAACACATTCATTTACGATGGGCCAAAGTATTGGAATTCACTTCATGAAAATATTACAACAGCTCAATCTTTGAACTCCTTCAAGAATAAATTAAAATTGTTTTTATTGAAATCTAACAATATCAAACCGAGTTAGGTTCGTTTTACCATCTCAGTCAAGTAATCATTTCTTTGAACATTATACAATTATGAATATTTTTTTTTTTTAAAAACACAAGTCCTCCTTACATATTCCTGTTAGTGTTTCCTATACCGATGTGTCTATTTTCTCCTTCTCCTGCATTCTTACCGGTATAATTACGTAAAAAAAAAAAGAATGCATTATATTCAATCCAGGTTGTATTTTATCACTAATTTTACATCATGGAATCCAGCTTGCTTGCGTCCACGATGGCACGTGCTGTATAGTTCTTTTTTCCCCTTTCTTTTTCTTTTCTTTTTTCTTTCTTTTTTCCCTTCCCAATTATTTTGATTTCATGTCAATTGACATCGGTTCGTCTTATTTTGCTTTGTATTGTTATCTTGTGTATTTTCTGAGGGTCCCATATCGTACAAGCTTTGCTTCTTAGTGGGACCCTCCATTTCCATCCCCATCCTTAGTTAACTTGTATTATAAGCTTTATGTATATATTAACAAAGATATAATTGCGGTTGTGGTTTTTTTTTTTCATCTGCTACTCATTTTCATATATGTATACTTTGTTAAATCACATTCTTCAGTTATTACAAATATCCTGTACATATGTATTGTATATAATTTCTTTGTTTATTATTTTGATGGAAGTGAAAATAGATTTGAATCTTGAATCTTGAAGAAAAAGGGGAAGATTGTTCCAGAGAGGACCGGCGTGGGAAAAGCTGTGGTCTCCCCAAGAGAGAGAGGATCGAGGAACCTGGAGAAGTGAAGTACCAGCTGAACGGAGTCTACGAGGGGGTTGATATGAATGTATGGAGCTCTGGAGGTAGAGTGGCGAGAGAACTTTGAAGATGATGCGCTTTTTGACTTGTAACCAGTGAAGGGACTGAAGAACGGGAGTTATGTGACAGGATTTCTTAGTGAGGGTGACAAGTCGAGCTGCAGAGTTTTGAAGGCGTTGAAGTTTGGAGAGCTATTAAAGTTAAGTGTTTCCTAAACAGTAGGCATAATGGTTGTCAGAGAGCCAAGTAAGATAGCATTTGATGTGTCATTAGAACTTTCTTTTGATACTGCTATTGACGTAGAGATATTTTGATCTTTCCTCTCGCAGCTCTCGACCATCAGGGGACTCCTAATATTCACGGCAGTACTAAGGTAAAGATCACTCCTGTATCGCCTTTTATCTTCAAATGAATACAGTCATGGAAATGAATAATTACGATATGCTGTATTCCAAGTGATTAACTAATTGATTGCTTGCACTCCCTAGGTTCACATGTTTATTTTGTTCTGCGTACAAATAAATCACGACTATAGGATTATTGAATTTGTATATCTTTATCTGTCATGATGTAGTGTACCTCTCTCCTAATACTCCTGTCAATTGCTCTTCCTTTTCCTTTTCTTCCGTCACATCCTTAGTTCTGATACCGACTGAAAGTGCATAGTGCAATCTTTGCATAATGTTTATGCAGATAGATGTTTAATTATATCTACTAGATGTCCTAGTCAAGCTTTGAGTAGTTAACTTATAATGATCCATAGATAAACGTACATGACATATAATTGACTTCCATTTACAAACCATTTATAATTATGTGTGTGCATGGCGTATGCATACGAATTGTAAATAAATTGTAAATAAATCAAATCAAATTATAACAAACATCATTCTCTCGACATAAGGCTGTGTAAATATATCAAGAAGTTATGTCATTACATCACTTTTATTTTATTTCCTTTCTTTTCTCAGCACAATAGGAGCTCTGTCCGTCATTCTAGTCACTTTCGTGAGAAGGAAGATTAGACACTCACGAGTAAGTGCGTAGGTTTCAAAAATATTTTCTTTACCGTCATGTGATGTGGAATTGGTATTTGCTACCTTTTCCTACCCAGATTCATTGTGTCTTTGTTTTGAGAACGGCGATCATTATGATCATATAAATAATACTGTCTTCATTTCTTATACTAACTCTTGTAGTCATATCATTTGTTACAAACAGATTAAGGATATCCATAGTAACAACTTCTGATTGGTCTTACATTGGGCAGGCCCTCCATGATCATTTTTAGTTTGATTTTTTTTTTCAAATTACATTCAAAAGCGCACGGAAAGAAAAGCTAAATGTATGAGAAATCTGTATAGAATGGACAGATTCCTAAAAAAAACTGAGTCTTGAGTCGTAGAATAACCCAAACAGGTGGCCCGTGTAATTATAACGTCATAACATCCTATACCAAACTATAGTTGGAAAGTACCGCATACAACTGCCATACCTATATACATGCGCATATTCCACACTATTGCCATTAGGAATTTTAGTTAAATATTGTGGCAATTCAATTCTGTCCATGTTATGATAGATTTTGCTTGATGCACGCTTTATTGTTTGGCAACTTTTGCGTAAGAACAATTGCATTATCTCATTTTCTGATGCTGTAAATACAAACAAGAGAAAACGTTTTGAAATCCATGAAATCGAATGAAATCCATGTTTTGCCTTCTCCTGATCCAGGTGCTTCCAGTTTTCCATCTCTCCTCGGTGGATTTCATCGCCGCCATCTTGCTTGTCGTCATCTCTGCCTTGTTCTTGTCAGATGTCAGTCATTTGGAGAGCATGTGGAAGACATGTTCCATACTTTCTGGATTGTTGATGGTAACAAGCAACCCCTGCTATCAACCAATTTAGTCGCCTTTGCACTGTTGTCTGGTTTTATTGCAGGAGGTTCCTGGAGCATCGAAGACGATGAAGTAATCTTGGAACTCGCATGAAGTATAACTTGGACAGCGGGAAGAGTGGGGGGGGGGGGAGATGGGACTGCATGCAACCCTCACCATACACCCACATATACACGCACAACAACACAAGCAAAGATGCAGACTCACATTTGCCCCCCCCCCCCCAAAAAAAAGCGTTTTCTCTTTAAAAAGAAGGAGCAGAAGAAAGTTCACACATGTCGTTCTAACCCTATGAATATAGCCTACCGTTTAGAGTATAGAAAATAAAGTATCAACTTGTGTATAGGGTGAGATGGCCCATTCCCTAAAGGTTGTACCTGAAATTGTTATTCTGCTGATATTGAAAATCTTTATACTGTCCCACGTTAACTTGAGAGAGCGTTTCTCACTTATAAATGACTCGTGTTAGAATAATTGGTTAACAGTTTTGATTTGATTTTGATTGATTGAACCGTTTAGAGAGGGTTTACTAATGAGAGTAAACTTAATTCTCTCTGCTTTTTGTTCTCCACCTACAGTCGCTGTACTTCACGTCTCTAATGTTGACTGTTTCGTACGCTTTGGAAGCTTACGTCAAAACAAAGTCACTTATCAACTTTCCTTCCCGTTTCAGCTTTTCTGGTTCGTTTGAAATGGTAAGTGAACCTCTGAGAAATGTTTCACTAAGTGTTTACAGAGTTTACAGAGACAAGACGGCGTGCATCGTTTTCTACCGTGTGGCAGGCTAGTGTAGATCGGAGTGTTCGGATCACCATCAGGCTAGTTTAGTTGTTGGTCCGCGCTGAAGAAAATATATCAAGCATTATATGAAGGAAACGAATTTACATTTACGGCAGGGTTTCGATACTTTGATCCAAGATTGAGCTCTTTTTTTTTTTTTGTAACGTTAACAGAGGTAGGGCAATGTTTCGTAGAAAATGGTTTCTAATTTGTCTTCATTAAGACTCTATATATTATAGGCAACCATTATATACCCCTGCAATGCAAACATGCATGGCCTATTCCAGACAAAACACAGGCAACTCTCTTTATAACGAAATCCTCAGGACCGACATTTGTTTGTTTGTATTTTTTTTTTTGGGGGGGGGGTGGGCTTTTGTTATATAGAAATCGAATTCGTTATAGTCGAAGAGTAAATTATATAAAGATAATGACAATTTTGGGGCATGATTTTCTACTTTGTTGTAACAAGAATTTCGGTGTAACCGAGTTCGTTGTAACGGGAATGTAGCTCTGGATATTTAGAGATAACACACCATACTTTTCCCCTCACAGCGAACCAGCTGCACCCCTTGGTACATCCCTCTCTCCAACCTACTAGCCTGGATCGTCCCGTTCCTAATCATGACTATTAATATAGTAGAGATAGATTTCCGAGGGCCCAATCCTAACAACGCCAACTGTACGGACACAACATACAGGTGAGGATGCATAAAGACACAAAACCAAAAGACTTCCAAATCGAGACTTTGTCCATGACATCATCTGCCATTCATTGTCAAAGTATACTTGTGTGATTAATGACATTGTTATAGTGCACATTTCCTATGTTATTAACATAATAACATAACAAAAGACATTACAGGGAAACATGGAAGTTATGCTCAGTCTATATAGGGGAAGTTTATTTGGTCATTTTGCTTACCGTATTCGAATGAAGTTTACTCAGTATTTCTGCAACGTCTTGAACCCTGTAAAGAGAAATGCAACTTAGACTTCCCCGGACTGACGAAAGTGACCGAATAATCAGCAAGTTGTTGTGGTCACTCTCACGCAAAACAAAGGTGCATTCCCATGTATCTGTTGATCATATTAATACTTCACCAGTGACTGACAAAACTATGATGTCACTGACAGAATCTTGGTTTTGAAGGGTTTTTTTGGCGAGCATATCAATGTAATCTAAAAAAAAAAAAAAAAAAAAAAAAGTTATTCTAACATATTTATTATGTGGCACATTTTCCGATATTCATCTATGCCCGGTAAGTGATGATCATGGTATCATTAATCAATGCCTTTGTATAGTCGTTTTAATTAATATAAACATCACCACGCCCAGTTATGGATACTGTAGCTTTTCAGATTGGATCTGGCCAACAAATATGCCCGAAAGCTCATTTTCCTTTAAAATATTCGTTATCATATAGCTGTGGGTTGAACTAGAGCTGACCATGGTCAGCTATGGACCGCAAGAAAAACAGCACTCTACACTTTCTGAATTGAATTGAATTGAATAACTGAAACTGCACTGGTCTTGCACTCGAGACACAGTGAACAGTTCCAGCACGTTTATTTTCATATTTCACTTGACATCAAACTACATCCAAAAAAAGAATACAAACCAAGTAAGATACAAAATATGTCATACGTCGGGACATGAACAGAAAAAAGTGTGTCAGCATACACAATGTTCATAAGACTATTCTCTATAACTTGTAAAATATGATGGAACCGCAAAAGCAAAGCTTGTAAACGCAGGTTCCATGAAAAAATACCGGTGTAAATTTTCTATGCAATCAATGGAGATAGGACACAAAGTAATAATGACGAAACGATTATGAAAGCTAAAATATCAAAGTACAAAGGGAAAAAGAAATAAGAGAATGAAAAGAAAAAGTGAAAAAACAAAACAAAAAACAAGAACCCAAAGAATAAGAACTAAATGAAAATATGGCATATATAATTAGGTACACAAGTATATACGTGCACATTATCTATAATCAACTTCATAATGAGTTCAAAATGTTAATACAAATACGGGTGCAGTGATTATATAACGGGAGCATAAACCAAAAATATACATTGAACGAGGATACTGCGCATATAACATATTGAAATATTCTAATCAGACTGATTATATTCATTTATTAACATTAATTTCAATTTTTGTTTAAATGTAAACATACTAGAACAATTGATTAAATCGGCGGGAAGATCATTCCAGAATTTAGGTCCGGTAAAAACAATTGTTTTTTGAGCAAGGAGTGTGCGAGTACGTTCGACCCAAACCCTTTCGAGGGTTTGGGTCGAATTGTAACGATATACTCTGTCCTCATTGGGGGACACTTGAGGACAAGAACAACTGAAACTATAGTCAGGGATAGTTGCAAGTTTCGTTTAGAGTAGACAGGTGGTTATGAAATAGCGAACCGAAGAGAATGTGGACAAGTCACACGGTAGTCGAGAAAAGGGGCGTGGTTCATATGTGCAGGAAAAAAGTGCAAGATTGTGAGGTGGTCAGAGAAGGCTATGTGATGAAAAGAGGTAAGCTGTACATCTGGAGAACAGAATCAAAGGGACAGGGCAGATCACTGAGCAGGGAAAGACTTCAGTAGTTCAGCTTAATAACGATCACGTGAATTCTTTTTAGTGTTTTTAAAAACATCATACACTGTAAATTTTATTAGCCCGAATCAAGGATAAACGCTCAACTGCTGACATGTAATCAAAAGATCTGCAAAATTAATTTAAAGTATAAGTAAAATAAAAAGTCCTAAAAAGTCCCTATCTTTTCAAAATGAATTTCAGACGATCTAGATTCACGATTACCAATTGATTGATTGCCGAGAAAAGAAAGTAACAGAATAGTCACAATTCTTATAATTTTTAATATTTTAAAGAAAGTTGCGGATGCATGTTAACGAGTCAGTTCTATATGCGCCGCATACCATGCATACGATCTCTCACTGACAATTATTTCACTAATTTCGGTGTTATTCTTTTTGTTTTCATGGATGGATACGGCAGTTGTCTGCTGATTTACCATCATCCAGATGATCCGTGCATGGTGAGTAGACCTACACGAAATCTCCAAGTCACACGCAAACATAGTCTTGCACTGCTTTCATATCAGAATGTCCATATCACTAACAATAACATTTTGTTAACTGTAGGGTGTTCTATCATTCTGTCCATATCGATGGTGCCGTTAAATTCTTCATCTCGTGTTTGCTGTTGAAGCAGATAATCCCAATATAGCACCTTTTTGTGAGGGATTAGTTGTGACATAAACGTTGGTTCCTCATAATCTTAACCCACTTGATTATCACAAAAGAATGGTTTATAGTCTAGTAATCAACTTCTCAAGAACAAGATGTACGATTTTTGTATTTTTTAGTTTGCCTGACATAGTGAAATATTGGACTAAAGACTAATATTTGTCGCGCATTACATTGGTCCTATGCAGTCTCTACGCATTTCCTTCATTTTCATTGTCAGTAGTCATTTGACATTGCCTCTTAGTTCGTTCTCGGTGTCTCTCCACCCGTTATCCTTTCAGCCTCCAGACTACCACAGCTCGAGTGTCAAATCAGTGGTCATTGGTCTCGTCACCTTTGCAGCTCTAGCAATATCGGTAAGGTTTAAACAGGAGTTCAACCTCCGAGTCATTGCCGAGAAAAGTGTAGTCACATACGACGTGTCTACCACACCGGTCGGTGGATCCTTAGAATTGGGCAATGTAACCAAAGAATGAAATACAGTTATAGGGGTGTGGTCTACTTTTCGTGAAGTATCAAGGGACGATCATCGTCTAAAAAGCCGCAATAAATATGCTGTTGTTGTTGTTGTTGTTGTTGTTGTTGTTGTTGTTGTTGTTGTTGTTCATTTTCCATCTGTGAAGATGGCTGGATAGCCCATATTCAGCTACACTAAGCTGGTCTTCCATGGGGTCCAGTTGGATGTGGGGTGGGACCACTTCATTCTTTTGGAAATGATCAAAGAAGATGATAGTACGTAAATGGTGCATAAACGAGTCTCTGCTTGAAGTGGCATAAACGGAGTGATATTCGACAAATTTCATGGCTTGATATGTGTCAAAAGATACTCTTGCAATATCTTGTCTTTTCCTTAATATAGCTGTGATTTTCTTTGGTGGTGTTGTCTTAGGACTCATGAATTAACGGCGTACCCCCGAGGAGGTAATGTATAGTTTGTAAACGCTGTGAAACATATTATATAAATGTGGAAAATGTGGAAACATAACCATTTAATAAGTGTCAGTTCAATGTGTCCGTCTACAGGATGACGGTGATCACAGGAGAGTATTATCGGTCGAGAAATTCGGAAAGTCATTTTATTTTTACTCAAATATTGTCCAAAATAACTGTTTTCATAATGACTCTGCAAGACATAATGTTTAGCAGGGGCGGATCTAGCTTTTTATAAAGGAGGGGGTTGGGGCGGTATGCGAGGGAGCGTAGCGATCGAGCCCGAGCGAGCGGAGCGAGCGAGGGGGGGGGGGGAGGGTGTGGGAGGGGGGTGTCCCCCCTCCCACAGTAGGGAGAATTTTTGAAAATCTGTGTGTGAAAATGGCGTTTTCTTGCATCTAAAACACCACTATTTTTGGTATAGAGGTCATTGCCATAAATAGAAAATAATAACATTACAAGTTAAAAAAAAAAAAGATAAGATTTTTAAAAAATGGTCCCTGGATTTTTTTTTTTTTTTTGGGGGGGGGGGTTGCAACCCCCCAACCCCCTCTCTAGATCCGCTTCTGTTTAGGAAAATGACTTTATTATCAAGACAAAGAAATGTACGTCTCTCAAGAGGGTGTTTTTGGCCGCATTCTGCTGGTTTGTTTCTTTGCTTTTTGTCTGTTAACGATTGTCGTAAAAGGAACAGGTGATTGATAAAACTGTAATTCAGAGCATGATCCATATAATGTTTTATAATATTTTTCTTTTTCAAAAATGAATGCACAGTTTTTTTGGTGTTAGTGACCCTATGACCTTAGCAAAAATTGCCCTCTCCAAGTGTGTCAAGTTTTTAATGTGAACTGCTCTCCCCCTATAATTATTTATATTGCTATAAATTAATGTTAATGACCAAACTTGCGCAATGTCAAACATTATTGTAATCTTGTCAAATGCATAATAATAAAGTACACCGTACCAAATCGTAATGCAACTTAATCACATTCTACCATAAAGCATTATGTCAAAGAACAGAGCTATTAGGCCTATATCTTTTTGATTCCGTCCGTTGAAGATTCTCTACATTCGGACATATCGTGTATTCAGACGAGGCCAGTTCTCACAGGGACTTATGGGACACAGGCAAAACCTGGAGGCTTTACAGCTGAGAAACCGCGGGTTAACCTATATCCTCATGTTCGTCATTTGCTGGGTACCAGGTATGTCAAGTTTGTTTGTTTGTTTGTTCATTTCCATCTGAGAAGATGGCTGGATAGCCCATATTCAGCTATGCAAAGCTGGTCTTCCATGGGATCTAGTTGGATGTGAGGTTGAACCATTTCACCGGGCTAAACACCCTGCTCTTTGCGATGAATGAATGAAGCGGGATTTTTTACGTGCATGAGTTGTGACACTCTTGTACACGGGACCTCCATTTTATGTCCTATCCGAGGGACCGACTGTTTTGCCTCTTGCTAGAGGGGAGTCAGGGGACGGTATGCTTACACACAACATTGCTCAGTCCGGACGCGGGTTCGAACCCGGGCCCTTAGGATCGTGAGGCATGCAGACGCGCTATACCGACTGAGCCAACTCACCGCCTCAAGTTACGAGTATTCAGCGTTGCGCAATATCGCTTAGTCCTACTATAAAGTTATTCATGCATAGTTAAAAAAAAAAAATAATAATATACTGAAGAGGATAAGCTCGTGTAAAAATGAAGTTGTACTATCACATGCCTACAGCTCCAAGCAAAACTTTCTTTTTAATGTGTTCAAATTTGCGTGTACTTCTGCTCAATTAATTCATGTTACGAACCTCTATCCAAAGTTTGCGAAAGAATTATCACGTACTGTCAGGAGATACAGTGGTCGGTTTTTTTAATGGTCCCTCTCCTCTAGGAAATAAAATACCAGCTCCTGTGCAATCTGGTCAGGTTGAGTCCATGCTCAAACTCAGCTTTCAGATAGATACCTGACATATGCAAGGCCCAGTTTCGACTTGTCAAAGGAGGTACATACCATGGCATGTAAAATTACGTTCATTTCTGTTGTTGTTGTTGTTGTTGTTGCTGTTGTTGTTTTGTTTTAAGTCCACAGAATTTTTTTCTCTTTCTAACTCTTTCACTGTATCTATAATGATTATTTTGTAATCCAGAAAATAGTGCTCTTAGAAACATCCGCCTTGTAGGCGCCTTATATAAGTGTTTTATATTGTTATCACTTATCATTGTTTATTTTCTTCTTTATACATCGCCCGCCGTGTCCATCCAAAGTAGAGGGAATGCTTGCAATAGCCAGTTTGGTCACTAAAGACCATGAACGTGAAGAAAAACATCCGGAACATCATGCATATAATGATCATGAAACCACCTGTATAGCCTTGTACGGAAGGCCTATGGGATTCTCGACAGTGCGAAAGCACTTCCCATCATTATTAGCCATTGTTAGCCTTTGTCAAAGGCGTTTACGCGTTTACGCGCAAGTTGTCAGCACTGACACTCGTGAGAGAAGATTATTACAAAGAGAACCGAAGCTGAAGTTGGCGGTCGAGGTCGCCTCTGTCGCTTCGGCCTCTCGCTGTGTCTTGGTTCTCAATTGTGTCTTGATTCGTGCAGGGTAACAACCCTTTTGCTCCTTTTGCAACATAACCTTACATTCTGTAGACAGAGTTCGATACGTCTCACAGATGGCTAGTGCCTTCATTGATATTCAGTTCAAATGATCTTATTTCCATATAAAGTAATACAAAGCAATATACATAACGTTTACATGAGTATATAATATTTTAAGGAACTTTGAATCACATAAGTTTCAACAAAACATGGATACAATATTGTAATGATATCCACTTTGGGTGTTGTTGGGTTTTTTTATAAACAAACAAGTAAGCAATGCAATCTTATTTTGTAACTCTTATAATATATTATATTGAAAAGAGGAATTCACAAGAAAAGCATAGCTTGTAAGATTTGTGAATTACTCTAGGAGATGAGGGCATCTCAAAATCCGTCAAGGACTCCATGTATGAACATTTTGATATCTTGACGTCAGGCGAAACAAACAGAAAAAAGGACTATGACATGGTCAAGAACGAAAGCAGGGACGGGACAGGCAGGAAAACAAACTAAAAATAGGCATAACAAAGAAAGAGAGAGAGAAACAAAAACAGGTGTCTACAATTCAGTTATCTGGAAAGGTCACTAAGGCATGAGTAAGAACTTGAAATTCTATACAAATTTGGCTTATAATCAAACACAAACTCTCAATCATTTAAAAGATACTCATCATATACTTATTTACTTGTTTATTCTTATAAAAATGACAAAAACTCATTTTCTAATCTATTTGTTTGTTTTTGTGTGGATGACAATAGAAATTTTTCAGTTTTCATTAAAAGTAAGGAAAATTCAGAGCATCTTTTAGAGTGTTGTCAAGGCTGTTCCAGAACCTCGGGCCAGTGAAAACGAATGTATTTTGGGCGAAAATTGTTCATAGTAATAGTAAATGATATTCACTGGAACGTCGAGTAGGATAATTGTGTGCCGCGCATCATTGCTACGAAACATTTGATCAAATATTTGTGATAAATTTTCATTATTGTATTTAAACATGAATTGACCCAACTGAAATAAACATAAATCATTTATCTTTAATGATTTGTTATCACAAAACAAATTCTAAGTATGAGCACACGAATACAGAAACTTAAATACCATAGGGCAATAATCATTATAGGAGATAGCTAAGATACCGCGGGGCACTATGATATAATGTAATCACAGATACAAGAGTTAAAAAGTACTGTGATGCCCACACTGATTTGCCTTCTTGGTGTAATTAAGAGTACGTATAACACCTGCGTGAGGATCAAACATTACTCACTTTACGAAATAGCGCACTCATGGTCCTATCAATAAACACCAGACGGGTCACCAGTAGGTTGTATCTATAATTCACAACATAATGAGAATTCATGATGCGCCAACTTAATGTATCCCACCCCCCCCCCCCCAAAAAAAAACAAACAAACAAACAAACAAACAAACAAACAAACCCTGATTTATCAGAGTGTCTCAAAATATCTAATCTTCGAGAACTCTGAACGTTGAGACTTCAAAACTTTTAAAAACGTCAAATGGATTGCCAGCTTAAAGAGATGAGCCAAATTTAGAAATTTAGCGATGTGAAATCATAATAATTTGGAGTCACGCAGGACATACATTTCCAAGTACATTACATAAATAGCCAAAGATTATATTGCTATAGGAATAGTTTATGTTGATGGTAGCGTTTTTCTGTTAGGAGTGCACTAATTGATTTTGATTTTTTTTTCATTATCTTATTTCCACTTAATTTTCTGTCTTGTGTGAATTTTTCTCAGCATATATTCTGGCCATGTTAACTCTTAGCCAAAGAGCCGATGTTCAGAAGCTGTACTGGTTATACGTTATTGCGGTGAGTTTCTATATGCATTATCATTTTCTTCTCTTTTTTAAGCATGGCAAGTTGACACTGTAGAATGGCAAATGATCAAAGAATTGATGAGCATTTGGTAGGAATCTTAACAACATTGCTTCATGAGATTAGAAGACAAATTACAGCAGTGGATTTCTGTCATTTCGGCTCAGACATACTACTAGACCAAGAAACACCCGTCTCCTCTACCGTCTCATCATCGTCATCGTTATCTGCATCATCGTCATTAAACTCTTCTTTCATATAGCTGAATCTATCTATTTTTGCGAGATAATAAGAAACCAATTATGAAATACTATTCAAAAAGAGGATTAAACAATATTCCAAGAGGAATACTATATTTGAAGAAAATTGTTTTCTGAAATGGCTAGGATATTCACAAACAAAGTAAAACAATGTGGTCCTAATAAAAAAAAAATGGTCCGTAATAAAAGGTACACTGCAAAAAGTCCGGTGTTAAATATGAAACACCGAGCTGGTGTTAAATTTCCGGTGCTCATTCATGGTGTTAGATTAACACCTCCGGGTGTCATTTCAAAATTTAAAATTGTTTTTTGAATAGTTTCTTAGTTACTGCACTTCTTGTTAATTTTGAACTTCAACAAGACGATAAAGAATTTTCCGATAAAGTACTTGATTTTTGAACAAATCTGTAAATACATTTACACCACAGTAACACCAGTCGGTGTGGTCCCCTACTGAAGATGGACGGGTGTTATACCATTGAAATTAACACCACCAATATCAAATCAACGCCATGCGGTGTCATTATTGAATTAACTCTAGCGCAGGGTCAAAAATATCACCAGTCACAGTGTCAAATTAACACCACGAAGTGCCAGGCGAACACTTTTTAACACCGTCACGATACATTTTCTACACCTGTGGGAGTGGTCCTCTATTGAAGTTTGATCGGTGTTAGATTTAACACCCATGGTGTTAAATCTAACACCGATGTTTTTACAGTGTAGGTTTCTCATTATCTTGTAAAAAAAAAAAAAAGTTGGAAACTTGAAGCCCCATCTCAACCAAAACTACACAATTCCTTTAATACATTGTATAACTACAGTAATACAACTATATTAACACAACTTCAAAGTTAAAATAAAAACATCGTCAATTCATTCTTCAATTTCACATACGACAATAAAACCGTGTATCACTAAAAAATGACACGCAGAAATGTATGACATTTGAAAATGCACTGTAATCATTTGCAATAGTACAGGAACAACTCGCTATAATGAGGATCTAAAACAGTGACAACCATCTTGTAATATCAGTGGGTTTTTTCTCACTTAGTAAGCGTACAAAAAGAGTTGGAATCTTTAAAGTCTCCTCGTTATAAGAGGGTTTGGATTCATCTGACCTCTTTATAACGAAGTGTTCCTGTGCTACAGCTTTCTAGCACGACTGTCAAAATCTTCATGGGCCGGTATGCTTCTATCTCTTCATAATGCAGGCGTTGACGATGCCTCTACAAGGTCTGGTAAACAGTCTCGGCTATGGCTGGTGTCGTAAGGGTTTTCTGAGAGCGTTGGACTTGGAGAACCTCGCATCAACCTATCCTCGATTCCGCGTCAGAGGTCTCTCTAGGGAAAGTAGCAGCACGGTAGCGCGGACGGGTTCGGGTACGCGCTCGTCCAGGGATTACCGGACTTTTTCAAACTCTGGTTATAGCAGCAGCGAACCAAACGACAGACTGCCTTGGCGCGAACAGACAACAACCAACCACAGCTCACCCGTATATTTTGACTAGTATATTAACTTGTCAGTTACGGCTTCTAGTTTGTCGTCATATTTCGTCAGCCGTGCAAGTTTGGAGTTCAGTCAGTCAATAGGAAATGTGGAACACAGCGGAATGTTAATATGTATTCATTCATTCATTTTTTGTATTGATTAGGGGATATAAAATGTAAGATGCATATAACAAAACATGCTATTGCATATACGAAAGAAAGCGTTATTTCCATACAGAATATCATAAGTATTAGTTTGAAATGTGCGGAAAGATCAATTTTCCGTACGAACTTTTTGATTTAATTCAGTTTTCTATTATGTATTTTTTTTTACAAGCCAGTCAGATGCACCTGTTACCTTTTAATATTACGATATGGTAGTAATATTATGCAAATGCTGCATCTTTTTGTCATAACTTCTTACAGACGCTGGAGTCACTTTTATATCGTTTTGTATTTATTATTTAATTCTTATCAAGAATCTGACATTAATTCTAAAACTGCTGATCTCAATACACATTATTTAAGTCAGGAATTGTCAGCTGCCAATGCTACAGCTTTCATCAGCAAACTGATCTTCACAAGTGCAAACTGATCTTTACCTTATTCACGTGACGGTCGATAACTGGTCATAGACTTCCGGAATTTACATCGAATCCTCGTTCAGATAAAGGTTGGTAGGCCATGATGTAGATTGCTCCCTTAACTCCCATTTTAGAGTATCGAGGTTCCCCATCCACAACGTGATTCTTATATGTAGGTCAATGTGGTGACCCAATTGCTGTAAACTTCCGAAGTCTATGACCACCCGCTTATTGACAGTCACGTGATCAAGACGGCTAAGGTCAGTCCGCGGATGAAGGCTGTAGAGTAGACAGTTGAAAATTCCGGAGGTTAATATTGAGTATTGAGATCAACAGCTTCACGTCAATTTCAGATGAAGTAACAATACAAGATAAATAATGAGCTTTTACTCTAATCTTATCAAGAGTGTGAAATCATTATGTTTGGCCATGGGCCACTAGGTCACATGGCTGTATTGTGGCTAAGTGAACAGAATACAACTTGCACTGCGGCAGCATAAAGAGACTACTGAGTAATCATTAGACGAGCCAGACTTTGAGGCCGCTTTCTATGGCAATGACATGGGCCAATGACTCGAGCCTGGCCTCTCCTTCTCATTACATTCTGAGCTAATCACCTTTAACAAGCTAAGAAGCCATTCCTTTTCAGTTTTTACAGTCTCAAAAAAAAAAACACAACAATTCAGCTAACGCGAAGTTGTGCAACACTAATGGGCTATTCAAGCCATCCAAACACCCGAGAAATGAGGGCCAAGGATACCAGCCGAACAATAGTGTACATCAAATTATGGACCTATTAGGTCCATGATCCAACACGCTGGCTAAGGAAGGAGCTGAAGGAATTATTGACATGAAAGCAATAACTTCAGATACGATCTGGATCAGTACCGCCAGTGTAGTTCTTCTAGCGAATGCCGTCATCACTCTATTTACTAAACCGCACGAAGTTTTGGAATTCAGATAGTTTGGGAGACGCGTTGCTGAAGTTGTTTACGGACTTTATAAAACAATCATTCGGAAAATTCATTGGCCTTAGAGGCACCGACATTGCCCAAGACCGTGACCGTCTGCAAATCAACATGTCAATTTGAACTGAGGGAGTTACAGTCAGCTACAAATATTCGTGTAAGTCCTGTCAAACGCATTGATTTGCTGCATGTACTTATGTTATCAGAACCCCTCGGAATTGGGAAGATTTTGTTTCTCTATCACCTTTTATTCCTGGCGATGACTGTGGTTTGCTTAGGTGATCATATTTTACTTTGTGTCATAAATTGTCTCGATCTAGGTCCATACAAAGACTTAAATGTCAGTGTAAAGAGTTATCTTTGTCGATAGAAATAATATGAAAAAAAAAACAACATCACAGTGCAATTCTTAGAATATGGTTTCATTTTTTTCTCAACAGGTAGTCGTTATTTTTTTTTCAGGAATGCACATTTAGCACGATTAGAATTGTCTTTTCTGTGAACGATAGGATTCGTGTTGTTAACAGTGTCTTCCACATTTATGATGAATACCAAATTAATTCAGGTCGAGCAGCTGTGTAAATATTTCGCCCTTACTGAGTACTCTAGATGTATCCATTGCCGTGATTAATAAACCTGTGTGTGTGAAATGGAAAAATGAAACGAATAAATATGTGTACACAGTCTAGATGCAGCGTTGGAGTAACACAGTATCTACAACATGTATTATTGAGGCATTCAGTATGGGTTCATCTACCGATCTCCAGGTCATCCTATAGATAGTACCAAACAAAAACCCAATCCATACACGAATCTTAGAGTCCTATGTTATGTTTAGGGAATTCTTAGTCTCCTAATGGATCACGATTAACATGAAAAGTGAATACCAAGAGGAACTAAGTCGTGACTTACGATAGAATAAACACATGAAGGAATGATAATAATGTTATCTATAGGGACATCCACTCAGAAGATGACAACATCTCCCTTCAACGTCATCTTGAGGTCTTATCCACCTGGGCCCAGTTTCATAAAAGATGTAAGGATGTCAACTCTTGCTGGAATGACAACTTCCAATAGCAACAGCCAGTCAGGAAGCTGCATTCTTGTCGTTACCATGACAATTGTCATTCCAGCAAGAGTTGTTACCATATCAGCTTTTTAATGAAATGGGGCCCTGGTCCAAAGTCTGGCTAATGTCATTCAATATAAAGAAATGTACAGTGCTTACCATTACAAGAAAATGTAGACCTAACTTGTACAACTATATACTGTGCAATGAATCCATCCCTATAGAGCTGACAGCTACAAATACCTGGGAATTACAGTCACCCAAGACCTCCGATGGAATGAACACTGCCAGCAAAAGGCCAACAATGCCAGCAAGACTCTTGGCCTGCTGCGCAGAACTCTTGCACCATGTCCAAAGACGGTAAAAGAAAATGCATACAAAGCCCTGGTTCTCCCCAAACTTGAATCCCTACACATCACAGTGTGTTGAAAACCTTGAACGAGTCCAGAGAGTAGCCGCACGTTTTGTTACCCGGGGCTACCGAACAACGACATCATCTTCGAGTCTCGTGAGTCAGCTTAGATGGGATCCTTTGCACACACATCGCCTCCTTGCACAATCCACAATGTTCTTCAAACTACGACAGCAACTTGTAAATATCTCCTTCCCAGCTTTCATAACACTAGCCCCATACATCAGCAGAAACGACCACAGCCTCAAGCTTACAGTACCTGTGGCCACCATAGATCCCTACAAGTTTTCTTTTTTCCTCGAACCATCCGGATATGGAACTGTCTACTACCCCAAGCAGTAACAGCACAAACCCTTGCTGCTTTCCAAGAGGCTGCCCTTCCAGCTATTGGAAGGATGAAGCCTCCCATTGCTGACAGGATGCTGTAGTTCAAGAGCATCTTTTACTGCACATGCATCACGTTTTAATTGTACTGGTATAATCACGTGCACCATCATACTGCCACTGCACCAACCCATCCCAGTCTAGCTGTGTTTGCAGCTGCTATAGGGATTACTCCATCAAGACTCAAGGAATATGTTCTCAAAAGACTGCCAAAGTTAGAATATAAATTGGACGTTTGTGACCAGCCAGACCTCAACCACAATCTCGAGAATGTTCCGTATTACAAAATGTGATCCAGCATATATGACAGGTATACCGGTCTGGGCAGGGGAAAAGACAGAAAAATCTCTCTATAGATAAACTCAATAAACTGTTAGAGGTATTTGCAGGGGAAGGATCAGACTCACACATTTGGTACTACCACACACCTGCAAATTTGATTAACGTTTCATTCTCTAAAAGATTTATCATTTGTCAAAGTTATGAGTGGTATGTCTTCACTGCTTTTCACACTCTCTTGTATGCATTTTGTTAAAGTACAAAGAAATAAAATCAAGCCGTTTTCAAAATGAATAATCGTAATAATTTCGAGCTTTTGCCCCTAAGATATGTCACATCTACCCTTTTTTTTAGATTAGACTTTGATAGCTCTAGGCTGACACGGCCGAGAGAGCAGGCAGCAGAAAATAAATAAATGAATAGATGAATAAATAGATAAAATAACGTAGTCGTAATTCAGATATTGTGTTAAAAAAAAAAACAAATGTGACAATAACTTATTTTTTAGGACTCCTGATATACACTGGGTTTTCAAGTTCCTTAGTAATATATCTAATTTTTGTTAGATAGTAATGATAGTTCAAGTTACGAATTTTCTCTCGTGTGTAACCGATCACAGTAATACACAAAGATGAACAACTCCCTTTAATGCTCAGACAATTATGATTCTATGTCGCTATTTCCTAAGGCACATTCTTGTACCCTTCTACTTGGCTGAGCTTCCCGCACACATCTTGTGGTTTATAATCGCTCGTTTAAATTTCACTCTTTGCACATACGGCCTATAGAGTATAACCCCCCCCCCCCCCCAAAAAAAAAAAAAAAATACAATCGGGTTTCTGCGTTGATAACTTTCAATAGGATTAAATTGTCTAAATCCTACTTCGGGGTCTAAAAACATAACATCTTACCTATATTGGTTAAGTGGTCACAGAAGAAAATGTGGATCGTTGCAAAACACGCCATGGGTCTGTTTCTTCCACGTTAATAGGCTACGGTCACCTGACAACCCCCAAAACCAGCCTGCTCGGCGAGCGGTCGGCGAGTTTTTAGCCAATTTCGGTCGGACAACGACCGGTGATCGACCAGGAACTACCGATTTTTAGGGCATCGGTCGGTCACCTCTGAAGTGTTAAGGCGGAGTTAAAATTTCAGGGGTGAGCGACCAGCTTTCACTCGCTGCCCAAAATACGCTCGGTGTCCGAGCGGCAACCTCTCAGGCACTGGCCTAATCGAGCGGTCGCAGCCGAGCGATTTAGGGACTAAAAATCGCAAAGATAAAAATGATAGGAGCACTGAACGAAACCAGAGACGAGATGGGGAAGAGAAGCCAGGGCAATGTGGAAGAAGCAGGGGAGGGATAGAGGTAATAAAGAAAATAAATAAAACTATAAAAAAAAAACTCGGCATCAAAATCTCGGCAACAAGCATTCACTGCATGAGGAACATGAAAGACGAGGACAGCCACTTTTGGGCAAAAGAGATGAAAGCTTAATGAACTGAATTGAATGAATTGAAAACTAAAAGTTAGTGTCGTTATGTAGACGTAGTAATATATATGGTTTGGTTATCTTATCATTTATTAAAAGCCTATTGAATGAAGAAGTTACGAATGACAGGAGATGGGGAGATGAAAATATGAAATTGAATAAGAATAAAATATACTGTAAAATATATAGAAGCAAAAAAAAAAACAGATACTTTGGAAAATTCTCATCTATTATAATCTTTGTTTCATCTTGGGTTTTCCTCCTTTTTGTTCGATTTCCTAATTTCTATTTATCTGTGGTTTCACTCCTGATAACTGAGGTTTGGTAGTTGGTAATATAACTCTTAAATCTTTTGCCTCGACTTTATCTTAATTGATTGATTAATTAAGTAATCAATTAAGACATCACAAATCATATAGGTTTATTAATAAACCCAGGTAGAAATTTCCGCCAGAGACTGACGGGCGGCCGCCGGTACGCCTACGGGACACCGGTAGATGACCTATCGATCACCCGTCGGTTGCTGAGCGATTTCGTAAAAATCGACCGGTGGCCGGTGGGAGATCGTCCAGTTGCCTATGGGGCATCGCTCGGTGACTGCTCAGTCTCTGCGTGGAGAAATCCCCGATATTTCGCAAATTTTTAACCTAAAATCGACAGGTGACCGACGGGAAATCGACAGAGAATCACTCGGGCATCGCTGGGGTTTCACATCCTGCTCGACATCTCCAAAAACTGCTAGGCGGTGCCAAAATTTCAGCGGCGACCTAGCAGGCTACAAATCGGTCGGTCGCCGCTCTGAGTTGTGACCGTAGCCTAAGCATTGGATGCTTTTGGAAATGCATATTAATGTGTGATCACAATAGAGAGAACTTGAGTTGTGAAGGGATTCCTGACATGCTCTACAAAAATCCTCATTTCTCTTTGACCATACACTGAAGTAAATTGGATGGGGTTTTCTGTAATATGTGGCCGGGTTATAGTTTCAAGTTATAGTTATAGTCAAAGTTATAGTTTCATACCCTGAAATTGTATTTGGATTGATTCCTTATTTCTAAAGATATCGTTGCGAAGGGTCCCATTGTATTTTTTTTTTTTTTGGGGGGGGGGGGGAGGGGACATACTAGCTTTACACGTATAATAATATGTTTTGTTTACACATCACGAACTCTTGGTGTCTGAACTTTGTCGCGTCAAGTGCAATACCTCGTGGCCTTCACTCTAGACTGTTTGCGTTAATACTGACCAATGTATAGTCGAAACGTTTATTAAGGCAAGATAGGCTTGCGTGAGTATTAAATGTCACGATTGGACGGTCTACCAGGTCAGTTTTGATACTTTCAAATTTTGGACAGGTCCTTCACTTGATATACTGTAATCAACTTGATTTTTTTCTTTAAAAAAATGCTAAGTGCACAAAATATGTAATCACAGCTTGTCTTGAATCTAGACTAGTCACAAAATGGTATGATTGTTATACACAGCTTTTCAATGTATGTACCGTTCTGTTTGGTGAGCGAGAATAATGGATAAGAGCAAAGTCTCTCTTTGGCTCACCCCTGAATGCCTTATCGCTGCAGCGAGAGAGAGCTGATGATCGACACGCGAGACTTGCTAGCTAACAACAGGATGAGGGCCCTCGAAAGAGACTAACCCCCTGCATTTGGGTTATATCTCAAAGAAACAATTATATGTTCGTATAGTCATTTGCTGAATACATCAATAAATTCATCAATGAATGATATTCCAATAAATAAAAAACAACAACAACAACAAATATTCTTGAGCCCAATTATGGGGGAGTGTGCACCTTTCATTTGTTATCACGTCGAGTTATTAATTTTGTAAATTGGACTCCTGTATCATAGCAGGAACTGTCAATTGCAATGAATGTGTCCGTTAAAGCGAAGCGAAATTGAGATGAATCATGTGACGAACGTGCCTAATTTTGTTTAAGATACTTTCCAATGCATAATCAAAATGATGAGACACTTTATATCTGTGCGTACTTTAAAGAAGGACCACAACATAACTCATCTTCTGAGCGTATACGTCAGTTAATAAGAATGAAAATTGTTCGTCATAGGCTTGCATCTCAGTCTCATCAGAAAACACGTGATTTCTAAGTTTTAAAATACATACTTTCATCAATGCACATGGTATTCTGATTTCATTAAACTATCATTTTTTTTTCATGTTTGTACATTTGCGATGGTTTACAATTGCCTCTATGCACTGCCAGGAAATATGACGTTGATGTGTAACATACCAAATGTCGAACATGAAGACAATAGTAATCCTTGTGACCAGCTGAGCCAAAGATACACTGAATATCTCTGCTACAGAGAACACGACTTTTCAATACTCAGTGATACTCAAAGTGGGCATATACGAACGCTCTATATACAAAAGGAAATAAAACTTAAATATATATCTGGATTGAGAAAATGTGGCAATTAAAGTAGAACACATCAAAGAAGTTTGAGAGTATTTCCTTTAAAGAGTATGAGTTTTCAAAGAGTCGGTGCTGCCATCATCACGCGTGGGCAACGATATGAACAAGATATAAAAACAACTCCGCAATTTTCTTTTTTATAAAAAGTACATGGTGTTCATACTTCCCTTCTCACGATGCAGTTTAGTACTAACAATAATATGTTAATGGAAATATGGTTTCTCGGTGTCTTTTTATCAATGCTTTTTCATTATATTATAAAATGGAAAATGAGTTGAATTCAATTCACGTTTTCTTTATAGCTCGTTGTCCATGTGTGACGTCGCAAAATGTTGTAGTCTTTTCATCCAGCGATGGCGGTACAGAAACTGTAAAAACTCGTAACTTTTGAACAAATATACGACCATATATCATACGATCTTCCAAAATCTTCGCAAATTTTGTCATTCATTTGTTTTGCCGATGACACGAGCTTGTTTTTTTCACACCGAGACCCTGATGCATTAATAAATATGATGAATACTGAGCTCAGGTCCGTGCAATCCTGGATTTATGCGAACAAATTATCCTTGAACATAGAAAAAACTTATTCTTTGAATGCTGTTCCATATGATATCAAAATAAATGATTTATGTTTAAAGCAGGTTAATAACACAAAGTTTTTAGGGCTTTGGATTGACCAAGAATTATCCTGGAAAACTCACGTTAATTTCGTAAGTAAAATTTTGTCTAGAAATATTGGAATTTTGAATAAGCTCAAACATTTCTTTCCTGTTCATATTTTGCAGAGTATATATTCTTGTTTAATATCTCCACACCTTAATTATGGAATTTTGGCGTGGGGAAATGCAATTCACTCATTACTAGATTCCCTTCTCCGTATTCAAAAGCGTGCAATAAGAATCATAAACCACGCCGGATATTTTGCTCATACCAATTGTTTTTTCCATCAAAACGGAATTCTGAAAATTTCAGACCTATTTTATTACAATCTCGGAATTTTCATGTATAAACTAACAACTAATGAATTACCATCTGTTTTTATCCACATGTTCAAAAGAAATCGCTCTATCCACTGTTATCCCACTCGCCAGAGTGACGCCTATCACCTTCCCCGTACTCGCACTATTTTTGCAAAGAAAACAATTATATTTACTTGACCCAGATATTGGAATGATCTCCCTCCAGATATCACTTCTTCCTTATCTTTATTCACCTTCAAACGCAAATTAAAACAGTTATTACTTAGTGGATACACACTACCAAGCTTCTAGCAACCTTTTTATGCTCCCAGTCTTTTGTCCTTGCCCGCAGCACCAAGTTATTCAAGTTATTTCATGGTACCGATACATCTTTTAATAATATAGCATTTTTGTTTTTCAAACACTGCGAGATTTGTATGCAGTCTGGTTTGTGCGATATCTATCTATGTGGTTCATTAGTTTATTACTCATCGATTTTTTGTACTGGTGTAATTTTAGTTGGTCAAGACAAACATGTCCGTTCTCCGTGTAAAATTATATGCCTATGAACCCGGGAACCTACAGTTTTACAAGCTTTAAAGCTTTTATGTAGGTCCCATCATATTTCTTATACTTACTAGTGACATTTTCACACGATATGACCATGTACATTTGTGTCAAGTATATTTTCTTTTCTTTTTCTTCTACAATCAAAAGACATGATTGTATATATATTTTGTATTCTTGTTTTGTTGTCAATAATTTTGTAATCTCATCATTGAGAAATGTAAATATGAAATAAATTTGAACTTTGAACTTTGAACTTTGAATATGTCAGATTTTCCTCAAACTTCACTGATGTGTTCTACATTGTTCAAATACATCTTCATTCATTCAATTCACATGGGTTTCATTCTCACCTCTTGGTCTCGAAGAACCACAAACATACGAGGTAGGTGTACAAAGAGCGCGCGCGCGCACACACACACACAATACACACACGCACACACACATATATACACACACGCACACACACATATACACATTCACTCTCCATTCAGTGACAACCTCGATGATATAATATCAGTAGCTGAATACAGAGACTATTATATCTGAACGATTCGATTCTCACACAATGATATGACCTGTCACAGCTAAATTAAACCAGAGTGAGAAGGTCAAAGTCGAGAGCATGTTTGAATACAAGGTTTGGACTGTGGCTTGTAAAACTTCGCAAGTACATAATATGTATTATCATATCATCGCACTAGCAAGAGACGCTGAATGAAGCGTGATTTCAGCCCAGCTCTGTACATTGAAGTGCCAGATTGTCATTGGGGTGCATGTAGAGTCAGTTCTCGCCGGAAGTTCGCCGTACTTCTGATGTTAGGGCATACTAAGGACAGGACTAAGTCGAAGACACTGAGGTAAGTTCCTTCTCTAGCGATATGCTTCCTCTGCTCTGTTATGCCAAAGATTTTTGTTGATGTCTTGCAGCAGAGTAAAACAGGCAAATTGGCAAATTACAACCCTTCGTTCTGCTAAGACTTCCCTGAGTCATGTTGTTATATCTTACATACATCTCTACATTCCTTCTAATACTTATTTGACTGACTGTGACAGATGATACGAAACTACCCAAGAGGCTGGTACTGCGTGTTGATTGTTAGAAAAGCTAATTATGATGAAATTCGCTAAACAATCATATAATTCTGGCATCGCCGTGGTCGTAAGTGAAATGATGACTTAATTTGTTTTGAGCGACTAGCAGTGTAAAGAGAACTTGCATGCTTCAGAGGTCGGTAAAGAGCCGTATTGGCAAGATTGGTCGTACAGGGAAAGGATATCTGCTATACTAGCGGTAATCACCAGCATTATATTGTTGTTCTAATATTCATTCGGAAATACAACGCCTGATCTGTCATTCTAAGAATATGGAATGACTCGTGATAAATGATGACGAGTGTAAATGATACACTCGAATATTCTGTTGATTGATAGTATACGAGACAAATTAATCAAATAGTTTCGCGTCTAGTGATGATCTTGTGGGTTCTGAAGTCGAGTGGTTCTTGTCAAAGAACAGAGCTCTTTTCAGGATTATTTCGTGTTTAATGATTTCCTAAAATCACTCACTCTCTGCCTCTCTGTGGCACAACAATGGCGCTTTCATATTACAGCCGAAGATAAATTTAAACATCGTAGTTCACCACACATAGATAAGAAACACATGTTGCTGAAAAGTGAAAGCACATTATTCAGTGCTGAAAGAAGCCTGTCTATCGTGAGGATTGTAACTCTTTCAGGGGCGGATCCATGAATTCCGTAAAGAGGGTGCGCCTTTACAAAATTAAAGGGGCGCACGTGCCCCCATTTTTCTTTTTATTTCTTTTCTTTTAACAAAAAAATAAAGAGGGGGCGCGTGCCCGGTGCGCCCCGCTCTGGATCCGCCACTGCTCGTTAGTGTAATGAGGGTAGAACTTGTCTCTCATTCGGCTTGTGGTAGAGCCCACAGAAACATCAATCCCAATAAATTTGTGGGAATTATTTAAAACAGAATGACGTGAGTCATTCCTCTCCCCTAGTCTGTACAAAATTTAATGTCACTGAAGAGATCTTTCGACATCCGGAGAGGACGATTTTTAGGTCATCTCTGAAGATAATTAAAGTGATGATATGCCATACATCTATGCATGGAAATGGTAATTATGCGATTACAACAACACTGTTAATAATGTTAATACCATCGTCAGTATCAAAGATATACCTCTCGTTTTAGAATATTGTGACTGACTATTCTCTGTGATGACTTGTGGTAACTAAAACATAGCTAGTAGTATAACAAACACAAATTTTATGCCAAGGTATCAACGCGGCCGCTAAACAAAGAATTGGGTGAAATGCATGATCATTTTATGACTCTTAGTCAAATCAGGCCTGTTAGGTCGAGAATAATTCCTCTTTAAATCTCCAAAAGCACTAAAAAGGTGAGGTAACTTGAATAACACCGATTGGTCAAACTTTGCCTCCTATTTGGGTATATGTGTGCACTGTTTATAGAAACTATCACAATTTTTCAAATGTAACATTTCTGTCTGATTATTCTTAAAATGACCATGGACATTATGTTTGTGTTCTCCGAGACACACAAAAGCAGTTAGTTCTTTGAAAAAATGCACAAACAAATGTTCTTGTTTGTAAGTGTCTGTTAATAGGTAAGAAGTAAGAAAAGTGATGCAAGAATCGTCTTTGTATACACCAACACAATCAGGAAGGACCGTACTTGCCTACAGGACGTCATGTTAGAGAACTCACCGACCATCCAAAGGTCAAAATCAGGACATCGATTGCGTGATAGCTTGCATATTTGATCATATTCACTCTCGCTTTTGTTTTACATCCAACTGTTATTTACATATCGACGGTTATCCAAAGAACGTCTATTATAAGATTATCATGTAAATATAATTCTGCCTTGGGTTAATGTAGCCCTACTTCTGACTGGTAGATCCAATGCATATCTTATGTAGCAAAAAAAAAAAAAAAATGAGTAACAAAGTGTTGTTAACAGGCGAACGAGTAATTGTTGTCGGCTCAATGAAATTATTTTGTCAACAAATATTCTACACGCAACCACCGTATCAGACCAGCAGAGTAAACAATGCAATACACGGACGAGAAATAGCAACGCAGGAAAATCAGCGCGAGTATGTCCATAGGACGAATTATTGGCTTCGATGTTTTTGCTTTGTTAAGAGCTACAGGGGTATCTACTACTTTATCCACAGATATGGCGTCTCTTTTTTATGACGTATCAGGTGGATCATTTTCAATCCGTGGTAATAACAATGATGTAACATAAATTAGAACATGAATAAGAAAATGTGAATGAGTATTAAAACGAAATTCAGAATAAGAATGTGAATGAAATTTAATATTAGAAACAGAATTAGAATAATTTTATGAGAAAAAGAATTGAAATAAAAATTAGGATCATAATAAGAATGAGGATTAGAATGAGACTGAAGTGAGAATGAGAAATAAGATCAATGATAGAATGGTAACGAAAGTGAGAATTGGAATGAGAACGATAAATAGAATTACACATAGATTTAAAATGTTAAAAGTAATAAGGATGAGACTAAGAACATGAATAAGAATCTTTCGGCATTTACTTCGGGAACGCTTAAATGAATGAAGTTTAATATATACTATGCGACAATATGTAACAACAAATGTTGCTGACTGTTAAAACTGTAAAAGTGATGCAATAAGACTATAGTATTAACAATAAAGCCATGTCAGGGAGGAATATTGGCCATGAGATGTGAATGATAAATGTTATCTGTAATCGATTGGTGCTCCTTAAACCCTGCAATATTATACATTTTCAGGACAGCAGTCTACACCTTTTAAGACAAACACCAAGTTTTTACTCTTTTCTTCTATCCTTCTCCATTTCACTAATACACAATACACATAGATACATACGCACAAGCATACAAATATGCGTAAATATACATACACATAACACCTCATAGACTGTATACATACACACCACTAGATACAAACATATACGTAAATAAATACGTATAGTTTACATGCATGCACACACACAAAAAAAAATGCACTTTTGTTTTATATAGTAGAAAAGAGAAGGGCAACCAAGCACTACTCCAGGACGTCATCCAGGCACAAGGTATAGTCTTCACACCTGGCTAGTATACTACTTAGCACACTAACCGATACCAAACATGGAGTCAGAGAGCTGGAAATGGTTCTGTGGAACAAACAGCAGCGACCTGCCTTCCTTCAACAACCGTTCCTTCAACTATGCCGATGTTTTCGGCAATCAGTGCTACATCGACGCCTTCATTGCTGGCACCCAGGTCGCGTTCGTCGTCGTCACGGCCGTCATTATCATCGCAATCAGCTGCTGCACGTCGTACAGGTATCATCTCAGAACGATAACAGTGCTTCTTTTTATTGTGTCCTAAATGACGTCTCTGTTCCTGACGGCTTTTCTGGGCTTTGTGTTGCGCATTTTTAGGTAAAATCGCAGTTCATATGAGTGTCGATTTACCACATTAATAACTCTAAACTTTGTGAGTGTGATTTGTGTCTTAAAGGGGAAATCAAGTACAAATAAGTTAGTCTGATAAGAAAGAGTAAAATATTACGAGTTCAACGGTATAATTTTGATCGAAATCGGATGAAAAATAAGGAAGTTATGACATTTTAAATTTTCTCTAATTTTTCTGGAAACAGTTCTTGAACGGACAATATGAATATGTCAGTGGCAAAGTGAGTATGTCATCCCCTCACAACTTGCCACATAGTTTGTACATATGAAATTTTGAAATTTGCAGTTTTCCATTCAAACGCAATTATGCCCGAGGCTCAAATCCTCGTATATCTAACTGATCACTATTCTGAAGTTATTCAACTAGGAATAACATCATGTTTCAGACTTCAATGACAGAAAAATTGAATTTTCGTCATCTTTTGTACAATAGAAAATTGTGAGGTTATGACATGGTTAGCTCGCTCATTTGCATATCCATTTCCGCTGTACATGAACTGTTTTGCAGAAATTAGCAAAACTTCAAAATTTCATAACTTCCTTATTTTTCATCCGATTTCACTCAAATTTTTACCATAATTTAAAGGTCCTGTTTACCTGTGGGAACAGTGATTTAAAAAATGTTCAAGATATCACATTTAATGCATATGTGTAAGTCTGTTGTATCACAAAACATCCTACCATATAATATTTTCCCAATAAAGCCTAAAATATAAGGAGATATCAGTATTTTTCTCATTAAAGCGTAACTGTACACGGTTTAGTCTGGAAACATTTTTATTGTAACTATTGTTAACATTTTGTGTATTTAACAATACTTAACATCGATTATACGAATTCAAATTTTTACAGTGGTTGTTTCTATCCCAAACTCACATTTTAGAACTATTTTAAAGCACTAATGCTGGGTTTTTGTTTCATCTGCAAATGGTAAATTATGCCTTTAACCCGTAAGATTATACTCTTTTTTTATCAGACTAACTTATTTTTGGACTGGATTTTCCCTGTAAAGAACAAGATATAAAATGACAGCCATTCGTCGCGCATATGCATGATATCTATCTACACTATAAACAAAATATATCGATAATCAAATAATAAACTGTGAGAATCTTATCGCTACCAAATCTGTTTGAGGTGTTGTTGACGTTGTTGTTTGTTTTTTTTTTTTCTTTTCTTTTTGTTCATACTCATTTTAAGTAAGAATGAATCTGAATACACCATTTTAATTATGGTTCTCAGTCAAAGCAGAATATCATCAATCGTTCAACTGTGACACCTTTATTTGCAAAAGAAAAAAATAATGGAAGTACTTCCTCTTGTCTGTTTAAAATTTGGAATGATTAATCATCAGAAATCAGGATATCCCCAACTGAAGCACTCTTGAAATCAAGACTTATAACATTCCGTTTTCATTTAACTGTGCATTATTGTCACCCACATTCGAAGCTTTTGCAGCACAGAAGAGCATAATTACGTACAAATGTTTTACACTTATAATGTTCTTATCATGATCATAATTATAATTGGTTTCAGAGAACGGGAGGGTCATTTTCTCCTCCGCTACCCCACCCATGCCCCACGTTGGCTCCTATCATTCGTGCTAGCTGTCATATCAGTGGCGTCCATAGCTGAGGGTATTCTCACAGACAGCACCTACATCCAGCAGCCAACACAGCCACATCTCTACCTTACAGGTTGGTAGAACCATATACCACCATAAGAGGGTTTACCTATAAACAGTGTTATTTCTAAGTTTTATGTTTACTCCACGACCTTTAACCCTATTCCCGGGGGGGGGGGGGCATTTTGGCCCCCTTTCCCACGTTTCGCGTGATTATTCCGCAACGCGTGATGCTCTCGCCGCGACATTTTATGACTTTTTCCTTTCAAGTATCGCGCAACTTTTGAGACCAAATTTGTCGCTCCGGGACATACCGTTTTGAAGCCACGTCCCTTTGAAAAAAAAAATCGTCTACCCAAAAATTGCTCAAAAACATGATTTTGTGTACAAATCCAATGTAAATTGTGTTTTTGCAATTAATTCATACAAAAATAAATATTTTTACTTTCAATGGCTAATAAAAATAATCTATTTTAGCCTGATTATGCTTTAAAAAGTTTCTGCGACAAATTTTGACGAAAATAAAACAACAAAAACAAAAAGTAAAAAACAAAAATACATAAGAAATTCAATAAACAATAAAATACATAGGAAATAATTATTTTGCTTCAATATTATTGTTGAAGATATTGAAAAGAATATGCTCACTAAAAATTAGAAGTCTTGGAGCTTTATATTTTTTAATTTATAGGCAAAAAATATTTTTGCATAAATTAACATAAATTAATTAATATAAAATAAACAAATTACAATTTGAAAAATGGAACTATACAGTCTTGTAGTTACATTGGCCTCTACCTTAGTGCAAATTTTCGCGAGGATCGCGCGATCCACGACCGAGATCTCCCTCCCTCAAAAAACCCGGTGGGATTAGGGTTAACACTGAATCGTAAAATACTGAATTTGGTCGAACTTCGTACTTGATTGGGAGTGCTCAGAAATAGGACAGATTTGGAGAAGTCTGATATTGTGGCATTACTGACACATTTCGGCGCTGCTCAGTGGCTGCCGGGCCCACGATCAATTGGGCAAAAAGAATTTCCATTCTTGGACAATAAAATTTGGAGTTTATATCCAAGACAATTATTATTATTATTATTATTATTATTATTATTATTATTATTATTATTATTATTATTATATTATCATTATTATCATTATTATTATTTAGACCCGCTGGAGGCCATTCAAAATAACTCCTTTCCACACCAAGAGGTTAATCACAATCTGGCAATAAGGACTTTCTCATAACAATCACATTTGATCTTATCTTATTACTTCTAACTTCAAGTCTGCTGTTTAACTACACTTTTGGAACAATACTGTGATAAAGAAGAATAAATTTTCCGAGTGTGTATAACATACCATGTGCATCTGTGATGGTTAATTTTATAAGTAAAAATCTCATGTATGTGTGTGTGTGTGTGTGTGTGTGCGTGTGTGTGTGTGTGTTTGTTTGTTTGTATTAGTTTCTAGAGAAGTTGCATCAGTTTCATCTTTACATCCAACAAGACCGCAATTTTCAAGAAAGCGACACTTTGAATCTGTTTTTATCGATAACGATAAGGAAACAAGTAAGAAGTTTAAGAAATATGGATGTAAAATCATACTCATCACCTTGTTTATAGCTATACAGAAAAGGTAAAAGCGAGTGTTTCTGGTTTCTTTGATTGGGCAGGAATATCATCTTTCTTCGGGAGTCTGATGTCGCTGTTGTACTTTACTAAGATGGAGCAATGGCGCTCGCGGCATATGTCTTGGTTTCTTCTCTTATATTGGGTGGCGTCCTTGGCAACCATGGGACTCCAGCTCGAATATCTCAACTACCAGGAGCTCAATGACGTCCATGTCACCATCTATGACATCACAATCATTCTCATCGTCGTCTACAGCGTCTTTCTCTTACTGGAGATCATTTTTATCTCAATCATGGTAGGTGTCCAGTTTCATCATTCCTTAAATTCAAGGATGGGACTTCTAAAATAGAAAATGACGTCATAACACGAGAATTAGATTAGGTAACTTTTTTTTTTTTTTTTTTTTTTTTTTTTTTTTGGTGGTGGTGGTGGTGGTGGTCTGGTTGATGGTACAACAAGCAAAAGTTTTCGATTCTCGAAGTATGAAATGTGAGAAACATGTGGTATCCAGAAATTGATATGCTGTCGTAAGAGCGGGGACGGGAGAAGACACTCACAAAATTTAGCGGTGATCACAAATGTGACGAAGACCAGATTTCACTGACGTCAACGGTTACTAAGCAACAATGTTCTCTTTGCCAAAATCGCAGATTTTCGGGTTTTTCAACGACACGACCCTGATTCAGGAATACCCCGAAGATCTGAAGAAGGAATCTATGTACTACATGGAGCTCTATGTCAACCTTATGTCTCAACTCATGCACTGGTGGCTTAACTGGATGTTCATCCTGGGTTTCAAAAAGCCTCTGGAGGTCGATGACCTCGGTACCATCTCGACTGTGCACACGGCTGAATACAACCACTTGCGGTTCAAGAGAAATCTGCAGAGAGAAGTAGTAAGTTTCCATGTATCCCATGGGTTAAGGCTTGTGTCTTCCAAGGATTAACGTTCCCCCCCCCCCCCCAAGAATCATTCAAATTTAGATTCATGTGCAGATTTGATCGTGGAAAATTGATCAAAATAATCTGATGGTTGGATGCGCACTGTGACACAAGTCGTGTTAAAGGATAATCACAATGTGTGAAAGATATAAGTTACCCGCAACTTTAAAATTCTGTGTTATATGTGCCGCAAGTCCCTCTTATTGCAGCTTAGATTTATGCAGACTTAAAGAACAACATGACAAACACGGCAGACAACACAAAACAAAAACAAAGAAAAAGATTGCAAATACAGTGTACAGTATATACCAAATATTGAAATCAACTGATGTAACGATGCCGTCTGGGAAATATTGGGTATACTTTTTTATGTTTCCATAGAAACGTGCCAAGGCCAAAGGAGTTGAACCAAGTTTGGCCCGGGTGTACGTCACGACATACTGGCCTCGGATGCTCGCTGGTGCTTTCCTAAAGCTCTGTACAGACTTCGGTGCCTATGTCGGTCCGTTGGCCATCGGGGGTATTACCCTCTACGTCATCCGAGAGCCAGAGGAGGTAGGACGTTCGTTATTCCGAAGGTTCGTTAATCCGAAACATACAAATTCCCTATACCTAGCGGCTCGTTAATCCGAAATGAAAAAGGGTCATTACTCCGAACATTATTTTGTGACGTTATTCCTATGGTTCGTTAAATCGAAAATGAAATAGGGTTCGCTATTCCGAAGGTTCGTTAATCCGAATATGAAATAGGGTTCGTCATTCCGAAGGTTCGTTGATCCGAAAATAGAATATGGTCCGTATAGCGCATATTCGGAACAACGAGCCTTATTTCAGTTTTGGCTTAACGAACCTTCGGAATAACGAGCCTTATTTCATTTTCGGATTAATGAACCTTCGGAATAACAAACCTTATTTCATTTTCGGATTAACGAACTTTCGGAATAACGAATCTTCGGAATAACGAAACTTCGGAACGAAGATCCTTCGGAATAACGAACTTTCGGAATAAAGAACTGTAACCAGTAGAGCACATGTGAAGGGAGCATGTTATAGAGCTAAACACGTTCAAAATTCATTCTTATTTATGAATTACATGGTTCATCATCATCATAATCATATTGATCTTAACCATGTTAACTATAGCTATTCTCTCACGTCTTTCTGCGTGCTGGTGATATAACTGTTTTCCCATTTTGATAAGCTATATACGCATACCTGTAGTCAGCTTGTTGTCGTTTTTATCATTGGGATGTCAGGTACATACCTGAACTAAGTCCTGACAATAACAAGTTAACATTATATTCATCTAGAGGGTGTAGTTCTGTTTTGTTTTGCTAAATGATCAAAACGCGACCAGAATTTTGTAAAAGAAAGGAGTTCAGCATCATTTCCCAGTGCCCCATATTGTGTATAGGTGTGATGCAGTCACTGTATGTCAAAAAAAAAAAATGACAACGGGACCCTCCGCAATGATAACTTTAAAAATAGTGAATCAATCCAAATATAATATCAGGGTATAAAACTATGACTCATTACCAACATCTTACAGAAAATCCCATTCCGATTTGCGTCAGTGGTGTAAGAGAAATGAGTGTTGTAGAGCATGTCAGGAACCCCTTACCTTCAAGTTCTATTCATTGTGTTCACACGTTATGCAGTTCCAACAGAGCATCCAAGTGCTAAACTTGGAAGAATCAGACCCATGACATGCTTTACAATTATCCACATTACTCTGTGACCACTCTGTGCAGAATGTAGCGAAGATGTTACATTTTAAGACCCTGAAGTAGCACTTAGACAGCTTAATCACATTGGAAGTTATCAATGCGGAAGTCCGGTTGTATTTTTTTTTTTTTTTTTGGGGGGGGGGGACATACTGTACAATATGGACATTAAAACAGGTAAAACCTACCATGTTTGGTAAAATTGTGTCAATACTTGTCCTACACTCGGTCTTTCGTTCGTTTGTCCATTCACATTAGGAAATAGGAAAGCAGCCAGACACATAAATATATATAAATGTCTGTCGCTGCTGGGTCCTTGCTCTCTTTTGTTTGTTTGTTTGTTTGTTTGTTTGTTTGTTTGTTTGTTGTTTTTTATTGTTGTTGTTGTTGTTTTGCTTGCGTGCTTTCTTGTCATTGAAAAAAAAACAATGGTTTTACATGTTTCCAACAAAACAGCACCTTTATATAAAGTCGCAGGTGACATTGTCACCCCACACACTCAAGAAGGCGTTATATTGCCAGATTGCTTTGTCCCAAGTCCAATCTCGGCAAAATCTTCTCCGTTTATCAGTAGTAATCAAATCAAAAATTACAGCAAGAGTTCAAATGCCGTTATTTCAGTGTTCCAATGTCTGATTTTATAATCATTGTGTTATTGCATGCACAATACATTGTTATGGCTTCTGTTTTTATTCTTATCGTCTGATTTTCCTCAAGGGTTTATTACGCGTTCAATTTACCTACGAGTGAGTCAAGTCTATACGAACGTCCCTTAGTAGAACGATCATATCTCTTAGTGATCAAGATCAGTGTAAACAAACGAATATCAGATGAGGTCAATGGGTCATGTATATCTACCGTGTACTCTGGTCGACTTTTATATCACAACAAAAAGGCACGTATCATGGACCCACTAAAGAAAGAAATGAAAAGGAAACTATATTGTCACACCCTCTGACCCGTTCCCCTATGTACTATCAAGTACTATATCACACATGACGAGATTACGATTTCGACACAAGTCGACATGCTTTTGTACATGTTAAACAAGAATACGTACATCCTGATGGTGGGCCAAGCCCTTGAAAGCGATACAATGACAGCGCTGCAAAAATCTTCAGCTTATGATATTCCATAATCAATTTAATGGATGATTTAAGGGGTTGCCAGAGCTACCAATCCTCATACTGACTAAGACAATTCCAATGGATATTGACTTTTTTTTTTAATGCAACTCGGTTCATATATCAGGTTTTACAATTTCAATATATAAACTTTTATCTCCTGTCTTCATCTTTCTGTCGTCGACAAGCCATCAGATATTTCGATAATCTACTTTTAAGTAAAGTGATGATGAATAAAGATCCAGTGAGTGAATGTAAACAGGTGACATAGGCTGTTGACGATGGACATGCTAACGTAAGTTTTGCCGCTATAGGAACGAAATAGTTCATCGTCATTCTAGGTTTCGTAAATTCGGCATGAGATATCGATGTGTTACCCACAAAAGCATTATCAATGATGAGTATCCTTGTACATATAACATTTCAATGAACTCTTGATCCTCAGCCACAACTTCCCCACCCCGTTAGTGTGGCTGAGTTTTTTGCCGATGCATACATTCTCATTGGGTGTATCTTCGTAACGGCTCTTGTCCGTCACATGTGTGACCAAACCTACCAGTTCTGGACGTCTATCGAAGGAATCCACGCACGATCCGCTATTCAGGCAAGTTTTAATACTATTTCGATATAATTATGTATCATATATCTATATCTGTATATATATATATATATGTATATATATAATATATATACATACATATATATATATGTATATATATATATATACATACATATATATATATATGTATATATATATATATATATATATATATATATATATATATATATATATATATATGGTGTGTGTGTGTGTGTGTCAGCCAAATTTTTCGTGGTTTTAAAATTTTGCTTAGGTATTGCAAACCAACAGCATGAAAAATGTACAATGTCCAGTATTGGCCATCATAATAGCAGTAGATTTTGAGTCAAGATGCTTCGCAATCTAGATATTTGAAACAATTGAAAACGGGGTCCACTTCATGAATTCAAATGATCATGCAACTCATTTCTACGGGTAACAAATTGTAATGAGAAACTGACTTTCTTTGTCACACATTTACTGTGTACTTTATCATTCTTCATTGTACCACTTCAGATGTCACTCGTCTATACGACATACTACCTTTGCTGTCGCAGTGTAACTAGCAGTGTAATACTGCTTTGACCCTTTTCGGTACTCGAATGAATGATTACTTCTTTGGGATATCTGCTTATATCTTTTTCAGAGCGTAGTTTATGAGAAGTCTCTTCGGCTGTCGACCTATGCGATGTCCGGCGGGATGATGACCATGGGTCAGATCACCAACCACATGTCGGTCGACGCCAATAATGTGATGATGTTCTTTATGCTTGGCAACGAAGTCTGGGCGACCCCAGTGAAGGTATGTGCCGAGGGGAACCGACTCCAACAAAGCTCAGGGGAGGGGAACCACTAAACAGGAGCAAACAAATTCCATCTCTATTCACAGCTCATTCTGAATCAAAGTTCTCGGAAGGACAGCCGAAATGTCCATGGTTCCGGTATGAATAGGTGAAATACTTACAACGGGATATGACACATATTGATCAGTACAATGAATTACAGTGAAGGGGCTACAAAATTCGATATCGCTACTTTCATCAATGCCAAAGTTTAGTTTATTGAGGACGTAGAGGATACATGAAATATGACAGAATTTATGGGAAAGATGTATAATTCCTGCTACATTAACATATATGTTAACAACATGTCAACTAGTAATACCACCCAGTGTTCACTGCCAATAGCAGTGAACTCTAACCTTCATCTGTCTTTGTACTTCCAGATCGCCTTCGCCCTTTTCCTCCTCTACCAACAGCTGGGATCACCAGCTCTGATTGGAGCTAGTGTCTTCCTCCTTGTCATCCCATTCCAACTAGCAGCAGCTGTATCAATGTCAAAGTTCATCAAGGCTGTCCTCGTAAGTCACGTGACGTCGCTGCCTTTCCATTCATAAAGGTCAAAGAAGCAGCTAAAATGAGAATGCTCTTAATTGCTATTCAGTGTATACCAGGGAGGTGGGGTGGCGGGGCACTTTTCCCACCTCCCTATTATAATAATACCATTCTCTGTCGGCCTGTGTATTGTGGTGTTTCACTCATTCTGGAATACGTTCAGTAGAATTTGTCGCCAAGCTGATGTCAGGAACAACTATTAGTTTTGTATCCCGTATCAGCTGGAATCTCATTCACACTATTTAGAAAGTTTGTAGTTGTCAGTCATATCCTGTATTCAGTAGTATGTATCAAGTACAATGTATTTGTATCTAAATGTTTTATTTGAATTTCTTTCTATACAAAGTACAACAATCCTTTAAGTTTATGCTTTTGGTTATTTGATTAACTGACTTCGAGATAAATATTAGTTAATTTAACAGAAGTTGTCTACAAGCTTACCATCCTGTGTCTTTGTCTCTGCCTTCCATACGCACGCCTATATGTGAAGTGAACACCAGCGTAAGATAAATACATTTGAAAGCTTGCAAGTCTCATCATCCTATAACAACAAAAAGCAAATCAAAACAAAATCAAAGAAAAACGATACTCCACGTAATGTAAAGTAGCCAATCTGGTTAAAGATGGCGATTTCTCCCATTTTTTTTTTCTATTCGTCTGGCAGTAAAGTCTGGTATGCTGTTGTTGACATGATGAAATAAATAATAGAAAACTTATTCGACCAATCACAGACAAACGAAAATTAGTATTTGGTATGCATTCTTCACTCCATCTCAAGGGGGCGGCAGACTTTCGACTAAAAATCTCTAATGAGATGCTACAGGGCATCAAGCTTTTGAAACTCTATGGATGGGAAAGGATTTACTACCAAGCCATCAAACGGGCCAGAATCACTGAACTCTACGCTCTCCTCAAAGTCTACGTCTTCTTTGCTGTCACCTGTAAGCTGTTCCTTGCTACTCTTACTTTCTTATCACATTAATAGAAAAGTAAGAGCTACTTATCTCTCCCATAACCCAACAGAAGTCTCATGCTATTGACAGTGCCCAGCTGACGATTTTTGGGAGGCTGTAACCTTCCTTCAGAACAGCAAAGTCATCCATTGATTCAAAGTTATCTCCCACTTACTAGTGATCCCCTCACTTTTTTTTTTTTTTTTTTTTGGTCTTTTGGGCCTGATGTTACCATTATGTATTATGATGAGAGGTGGCCCTAGATTACCAAATTGCAAACCATAATCAAAATAACTTATACACTGTATGCATAAATGCAAAATAAAATATTAAAAAAAATCCAAAAAGAAGTAGCTTCTAAACTAACATAGTAAGAAGGATAAAGACTGAAAATAAAGAGAAATAAGAAGAGATATATATTTATGAATGAGAATGAGAAAGGTTTGCTCTTGTGACTGTTGTGTACGAAGACCGTGACGTCATGCATGTTTCATGAATTATTTTGTTCCTTTATTTACAGTTGTCATCAATGCTGCGACACCCATCATAGTTACCCTTGTTGTAAGTACACCTCCGTTTTTGTTTTTGTTTTTTGTTTTGCTTTTTCATTTCTCCATATTTCTTATTAATGATTTTTGTACTCATTGCTTTGGCTTCATCTGTATGACACGAACATGATACGATAAGCAAAGTGGTTGTGTAGCTCTGCCAAATTGAATTGATTTATTTATTGTCAGACGAACAAAATATATGATGGAATTTACTTTTTATTATTTTACTATCTTATTGATAAAGGGCTTCCATGTAAGTGCTCAATCGAATTTATTTTTGAACTCTCTGACCTCATCACTTGATGCCGTTTGAATTAATGACATGTATTTTGTGTCCTCCCGTTACCGTCCTCACTTTCCTGCAGTCATTCGGGACGTACACAGCGGTGACTGGTAAGATTCTCACACCCGACGTCGTCTTCACCTCTCTCTCGCTCTTCAACCAGATCGCCGGTCCGCTTTTCATGTTTCCCTTCGTCATCAACCTATTCGTCGGCTGTATCGTCAGTACCTCCCGTCTGCGGAAATATCTTCTCGCTCCAGAGGTTGAAGGTCGGTCTGGAGACATCAGCGGGCTCCCAGACGGTGTCGATTCGGCCACTGACAGTGCAGAGAGTGTCACGTCTACCGACAAACTCGTACGTGTCATTTTCAAGATAGATTTATAGCTGAGTTTATAATTTTGATGTATTTCAGTTTGAGCCCTTTTACAATAAGGTTTGCTGGTGATATATTCCAACTCGCCTCAAACACGTCAAAGTCCAAGCCCATGTTAAGGAATACATAAATATGAGGATTCCAAAAGTTCCTCATATCAATAAGCAGTGCCCATTTTATCTACATACTTCGCTGGTGAATGTGTGCAAGAACTTATGGGGATATTTTCGGGGTTTGTCGACTTTAATTGACAGGCAATACTTTTCTTGTGTATTGGGGATTTAGACACAGTACCTCTTGCCCACAAAGAAAACATTGTCCAAAAATTCTTTGCATTTACCAATTTATTCCATATGCATTTGTCATAATAGGACTTTGAGATCGATGTGAAACAGCCCAGCTGGGGGAGGAGTCGGTCAAAGAAAAGCAAACGTGTAGAGACGGCTTCAGACTCGCCTGATAAGAAGACACCACTCCTTAGCGGAGACGGATCTCCCAAGTCTTCATTGTCTTATGGAGCCACTGATTATCAGGAAGACACTTTCTTTGGAGAGAAAGACGGACTTCCATCTGATGTGGCCATACGGGTGAGCTTGATAGCAGTTTGTGAGGAGCTTCGTTTGAAAATTGTTTTCCCATGTTAGATACAATCATCGTTAAAGTACGCATTAATGAGCTTTTCCTAAATGTAACGACAGGTTTCTTCGATTAGTGAGCTTATTCCTGTAGAGGAGAGACTCTTAAAAGCTATCCATTCTCTCAACTTTAAAAAAAATGATCACATATGACGCTGATGTATGACATCATTTCAATGACACGGACGCCATATAGCTACGTACGTCCACTTTGTCCGTTAAAGTATAATTTTACAACCAATTTCTTTACGAAGACGTAATGGAGAGGGAAGTTTATACTCAACAAGACCTATGAGAATAAAAAGCCCCTTTCCTCCTCCTGGCAGTGTGGCACAGTGGGCAAATTTAACTCTTGACTTTCACTCGGGGGGACCCGAGTTCAAATCCACTCCAGTGCTTAGGTCTTTGTACATGATGTTATTACCCACTATGTCCCTCTCAACCCAGGTGTATATGGGTACTCAGCAAACACGGTAGGACAGTATACCCTCTGGTAGAACAGCTAGTGTCAGCACTGAAGAGGCTATCCTGGGTAAAGAAGACCATGTGATATCATTATTTGCAATTGAGTCTTAGTGGCTGAAAATATTCTACCATTTGTGAAAGTGTTTTGTTATCATAATAACTGTCATCACGAGTTACCAGATAGTGAGTTGTTACTATCCTGTTGCTTGGCAACAGATCAATGATGGAAACTTCACGTGGGATCCTGACTCCAATGTACCCATCCTCACAGACATTAATGTGGACATTCCTAAAGGTAAGAGGAGAGATCCGAGTCTGTTTCTGATCGTGTGTGAAATATATGAAAAACAAACACAAGACATAACATAACACACACACACACACACACACACACACACACACAAACCGACAATACGCAGTACATCCGACTTATAATTACAGTGTCCATTCTTGGATACAACATTGAAGTGTTAAAACGAATGCTGAAGCTGTGTGTGCACAAAAGTACAAATCACTCATTTATCATTTACTGGGGTGTTGTATGTTTGTGTGTGTAAATGTGTACATAAGAATAAGATATGGTACAAGAGAACTTCGAAAGATCTGTAATTAGTCTCCCAAAGTTTCATTACTCTGAGTGAACAAGAACGATCGTACAACGTAGTATTTATAGTACATAAACCTACTAGTAGACATGTTATGATTGTATTACTACTTTTTTTAAAGTCCCCTTTTTACCAGCAGACATGATATCAACAAAATATGCTTTGCCGAGAACATCCAATGCCCGGCTTCATGAATTATGAGATGCGCTTATGGAGCGCTTTGCATGATACTTGTCTTTACTGCCCGTTCAGAGTGATTCGATAATCTCTGCAGCCGTGGATATGTTTTCCCGGAGTTCAACAATCTAACCTGGGAAGTAGGACCCACCTCCCTGATCCAACCAGATCCAGCCAGGGAGGTATAAGCATGAAGCTACTGCTCCATGGTGTAAAGGAGAATAGTCCACCTCTTAAATAACCTTGCCGTCCTTTACTATCTTCTTCTCTATCCAGGGAAGCTGACCATTGTTGTGGGGCAAGTGGGCAGCGGAAAGTCATCTTTGCTGAGCGCCATGCTGAATGAGATGACCACACTGTCGGGTTCTGTCGCAACTAGCAGGTAAGGATGGTGGTAAATAGATGCCTTTAACAAGGAGGAATTCGAGAAGGGACTACGGCGAGTGTGTGGGATGAGTAATTTGCATGGTCCTAATTTATTGGACTGCAGGCAGGTGTATCCCAATTAGAGCAGGTGTGTCAGAACTGTTGGGATATAGCATAGTATAAGTGTTACTTGCGGTCGATAGTAGTTTCTTAATAGATATATTGTTATATTTTGTGGCAGAGAGTGAAACAATAAATGTTTCCACGACACTAGCTGCGTGCATCTTCGTGGTAACTACTGTTCACTCATACAATTTCCACATACACATACATTGATTTATGTCATGTTGTCACTCCATTGTCTTGCATCCTATTTTTCATCTTGTAACATGTAAAAGGTATATCGATGAGGCCAAGGTTCAGGCGACGTACCTTTTTAATTTAAAGAGACCAACATCTTGCTTTAGTAATGATAAGTACTGTATTTGTTGTCGAGAAGAAAATATGTTTCTCGGTCAAAGAATATATCAAAAAAATCAATATAAGTCATTTTGAAATAAGTGTCTCTCCCTTGGTTGTAGTGACGCCAAGTCGACTGCGTACGCCCCCCAGAAAGCCTGGCTCGTCAACGCTACACTGAAGGAGAACATCATCTTCGGGGAAGAAGTCAATCTTAGCATGTAAGAATTTCATTTGTCACCAGTGGTGGTAGCAGTGCGATAAATATCTAAAGTTTAAATCATGTTCAAGTTGACTTTAACGAAATGGTAATGATTTCTCAAAATCACAACCAGAACAAGAAAGTTATGAAATATCAATTTTCACAAATAAGAGATACATGTATTTGTAGCAAACACATGTGAATTGGAAGAGGGAATAAAGTCGTCATTTCACAAATTTCCTATTGACCTGTATTACATCATTGTTCAAAAATAGTTTTTTTTTTTCACATTATGTGCTTGCAACTAATTTCATTATCCGGGGAAAGGCAAAATTTCATATTTATCTTTTTTGTAATGTACGCATACCGTTAATTCAGATTTATGTGATAAAAATGCTACTTATAGGTTCCGCAGTGTTGGGCTTCTTCAATAGCTCAATTGAAGCATTTTAAAAACTTTTCTGGAAACTTATTAAAAATTTGTCTTCCTCATTGTTCCTTGGCAGGTATCGGAAAGTGATTGACGCATGCGCATTGCAGCCTGACATCGACATGCTTCCAGGAAAAGACATGACAGAGATCGGTGAGAAGGGAATCAACCTGAGTGGTGGACAGAAACAGCGTGTCAGTGTGGCCAGGAGTCTGTACGCCAACAGGGATATCATCATCCTGGTACGTGTGACTATGTATCCTTGCCAGATCATGATGATCAACCCCACCCCTTTTGGCGGGTGCACATCACGACACCGACACCTACGAGTCATACAGCTCACGAGTCGTAGAGCCCATGACGATATTTTATACAGCTCACGAGTCATACAGCCCATGAGATCGGCACTCCGAGACCGACACATTAAGCTTGTGTTGTATCTGTCGAACCCGTGGGCTGTTTTTACCTAGTGTCGAATTCATGGGCTTTATTTACCTAGTGTCGAACTCATTGACCGGATGACTCGTGAGCTGTATGACTCAGGACCTGTTTTCAATGTCGAATTTGTGGGCTGTATGACTCGTGGGTGTCGGTCTGGGGGGATGACCCCCTTTTGTCAGAATTGCTGTAGATAAAGATTTTGTTCCTCGGAAAGAATTCACAATGAGATAAATTATTATGCATTAATCGTTGTCGAAAAAAATCTTCCAAACTTTTGTCTCGTTGTCCTTTGTTTGTCTCCAGGATGACCCCCTCTCTGCACTTGACATGCACGTCGGATCGCATCTCTTCAAGAATGGTATCCAGAACATCCTCAAGAAGCGACGGAAGACAGTGATCCTAGTCACACACCAGCTGCAGTATCTGCCTGACGCTGACAAGGTAGGAATACCAATATTCAAACTGAATTTGTAACGTTGAACAAAATTATGGTGATTTACCACCAAGAAAATTGTTTTTTCTCCCCCTGCGCTGCGAAATTCATCATGAGTATTATCAAATGCTCGTATGTCTGTCTATGTAAAGTATCATGTCAAAAATTTCAGGAAGTAATCTGAAAGTTAAATACAAACGCGAAATCCTTTATCAGCAATACGAATTTTTATATCAGGCAAATCATAGAATCAAAGGCTTTTGATTATCCATCCTTTCGTTGTTTGTGAACATAGAGTAATATACAAATGACAATAGAGAGACAGAGATAGTCTGCGACAGAGAAAGAAAGGGGACAAATGGAGGGGTAGAATATGTGTCATATGCAATATATACATACATTTGAAAGTGTGTTTGTGATGCTATATACATTAACTGTATGTGCACGAAGGTGATGGGTTAATAGAATATCATTGTATGATCTGTCGTGCAACTATAATGTTGTCTGCTCTGTATTCTACTTCTCTTGATACTTCCTGTTGCATTGAATCTTCAGCAATTACCAAATCGATGACTGGTGTTTAACTCGGCCGCATGCTCAGTATACCAGTGATGTTTCATTCTATACTCGATGTTGCTGCTGTCGTGGATGATTAAATAAATTACAATGATCATTTGGAGATCTTGATGATCTCGCACTTTGGTATTCATGGACACTCCTTGTTCGACCTCCTGACAGGTAATCGTGATGAAAGACGGTAAAATCTCGTGTCAGGGCACGCCTGATGAGGTGGCGGAGGCTGACCCATCTCTTTTGGCCGACTCGGAACGCATGCTGAAGGAGGCAACGGAATCAGAGGCCGAGGCGTCGGGGGCCGAGTCTGAGACATTGCTGGAAGAGAGGCGAGCCCTGAAGAAACAGCTATCGAGACAGATTTCCGTCAACAAAGATCCAGTTCCAGGAACATCAGGTAGTGTGGAGGAAGAGAAATGCATTATTTCAACATCAACATCTTTATGTCTTAGAATCTAAGAAGTTGTACCGAACATTCCTAATGGTTGTTTGCAAGTCACTCTTACTTGCTATCTAAGTCTAGTTTTCATCTTGCATCTTGTTTGTTTGCTTGCTTGTTTGCTTGCTTGTTTGTATGTTCGTTCGTTCGTTCGTTCGTTTTCATGTCCGAAACAGTAAAATCCTGTACAAACATAAACAGCGTCGAACATAACATGATTGATATATCAGAACACAATGAAAACAAATTTACATGACTGTGGCAATGATAATGAAATATGTAGCTGTGGATAGCCCATTTCAGATCTGTCTATACATGATAGATCTGTTATTCCATGGTGTCCAAGACAATAAAGCCTACCAAACATCTTTAACAGTTATCACTCTGTACCCACAGCTTGAGTATACTCAAAACATCCCCCTTTCCTCCAGAGGACTCACTGATACACGATTCATGAATGTATTACATAACTATTACCTCGAGATAGCTGGAACATTAATATCACTAACGAACTTATCAATAGTTCATATTGTAGAAACGTTCTTAATTATTGATGCGATCACAGTCGATAAATAAAAGTGCCGTGTATCGTCGTTATGACCGTCCTCACAGTGGTAGACATCACATTTTAGTCATCAACATAAAATCGTCATTGGCTCAATCATTGTTAGGAACACAATTGTTGCTAATCGCTGCCTTCATCAACATGGTTATTGACTTCATCACAATTATTTCCATCGGCATCACTTTAAGTGCATTCATCATCTGTACCACCTCCATAACAGTCATCGATATCTCCATTATAGTCATCGTCATCTACTTTGCGCGACATTATACCTGAACAAGAAACAGATCGTTTGTTACATTGATCGCTTTTCCTACACACCCTAGCGGAGGAGACAGGCCGGCTAATCGAGGAAGAGGAGAAAGAGAAGGGATCAGTGTCCTACATGATGTACATGTATTACTTCAAGTCGATGGGATACTCCATCGCCTGTCTGATGATTGGATGCGTTGCTATGAGGAGTGGTCTCCAGGTGGCTACCAACTTCTGGCTCTCCGATTGGTCCGAATCTGGCCTATTGCCCGCAAACGTGAGAACAAAACTCAAAATGTTCACCTTCTTCTTGATACATTGTACGTCATACCATTTGGTTGTTGTTGTTATTGGTGGTGATGATGATGATGTTGTTGTTGTTGTTTTCTATTCTATCAATCAAATTTCAGTTTTAATTCTTCAGAATCATGATGTCTCAAAGGTTAAAGTTAAACGGTTCAAATGCTTATATCTAACTTAGCTAAGATTGCATACTGAGTATATACTGTTTGTCTGTGTCGTAACCTGTTATAGGAAACCAAATCAACAAGCTACTACCTGAGGGGATACGCCGGATTTTCTGTGTCTACCGTAGCTGGGTCAATCTTATCGAATATTTTCAGCTGTCTGGGAGCACTGCTGGCAGCTCGAGCCATCCACTTCGCACTGGTCCAGAATATCATCGGCATACCCATGAGGTAAAATTCCTACAATATTTTTTTTCTGTTTTCATCAAAGTAACGACTTTTACAGAAACAACAAACGCACAGTCATTATACATAGTCAACATAGATAGTATAATGGAACGCAATCAACAGAGTAACGATGACAAGAAGTAAAAATTAAAAAAAAAAAGGTGACGTTCAAATTGTTTTGTACTTAACGTCTTGCTCTCGACAGTGCAAGGTTTCCTGGCAAATCAAACGATTTTGTAGATTAGCCTTTCCTCTTATAGCAAATTCGTCCATCCGTTCAAAGTTATATCACACTTGCTTGTGAACCAAAAGATATATCTTCGAAACAAAGGTTGTATGAAAGAAAAGGACTGAAAGATGAAAATGAGAGAAATAAGACGACAAATATTTGTCTTTACTCCTATTTTCGGTATACAAAAACCTTAACCCAGGCAATTTTCTAGCTCGAAATTAATGATGGTATATGCACCATTCTTACACCTCATTTGTTGTAATGAATCATTTTACCATCTCTCTCATGAGGGTTTATCATTGCATGTTAAATGTGGAATGATAATAGTAATATGGTATATGGCCTAATTTTCTGAATAAACATTTATAGAGGCTTTGAGATAATGGAAAACGAAAAGATAAATTGTGATAAACTAACGATTCCTGCAAACCATAGTTCTCATAGGATGTTCAGTTCATGACATATTCTGGTAGGTAAAATTTATTATTTTTTTTTAATGCCCAATTTAAAAGTTTGAGCGTGTAATGGAGTTTGTGCTTTTGTTAAACAAATTCTTCGGTACATCAGTGAATACTTTGTCGCCATTGTGTAATCAGTGTACTTCCAATTAGTTGAGATGTCAGCTTTATATTCAGCGGTACTCTTAATGACTTCATTTTCTCATTTTCACTTTCTGAAATCAGGTTCTTCGACACCACACCTATTGGGCGGATTCTCAACAGACTGTCGAGCGACACCCAGTGGATCGATCAGGTAATTATTGCCTTCTTGCAAATAATCGAAGAAAATTTTCTTCCTGGCTAAATCCATTTTTTCATAAACAGTTGTGAGACACAGTTCTATATGATTTCCGAGATCAGATCTTTGAAATTACTATGATGAAAAATGCCATTATATTATCATATGAAAGTATCCAGGACAATGGGCAATAGCGGAATGTTTACTACAGTATTTGTTGTAATGATCTTATACGATTATCCCAGCGTCTGGTTCACACCTGCAACATGCTACTCAACACACTGGTAAGCGTCATCGCTTCATTCATCGTCAACTCCATCGTCAACGTCTACTTCGTCATCTTCCTCGTTCCGATCGGCATCATATTTTTCATCATCCTTGTTTACTTCGTGGCCACGTCAAGGTAAGTTTTGTAACTTTATTGTAACGATTATGCATGGTGATTTTTACCCAGGATAGCTTTCTCACAACATAAGAACTGTTATTTTATGGTTCCGTCTGTCCGCCGTTTCCGTGTGTAGGCCCTACCACGCCTACAGCTCCAGTAGAATGGACATGTCTTGATACATATTGTATTCTCTCTTTCTCCTTTCCCCCTCCTCTTCCTCGTTGTCTTCTTCTTCTTCTTTATCCTTTTCCTCCTCCTATTCTTCTTCTTCTTCTTCTTCTTCTTCTTCTTCTTCTTCTTCTTCTTCTTTCTGCTCGATCTCTTTCCCCTTTTTCTTTGAGTGCCGTCTGAACAAAATTTCTACACCTAAAGTGTTGCCAGGATGTGTAAAGATAAATGATTCTTGATTCATACAAAAGAGTTGTTGATATGACATATGATGATTATACTCAGTATGTGTCAACTGTCAAAACAGCTCAGATTGTTTGTAACTGATCAAACCAGTGAAGCTTACTTCTGCCAGTTACCTTCTTAATTTCTGCTTTACTACGCAGGATGTTACAACGTCTGGAAAGCGTCACCAGGTCTCCGGTATTCGCACATTTTTCTGAAACCTTGGGTGGTCTTCCTATCATACGTGCATACAAGTAGGTGATATAGATATTGATAATTCTTCTCAGTCTATGCAAGGCATAAATAGTCCCAAATTTTGAAAGCATGAAAAATACATATTCAAACACAACGATGACAATATGTTGAAATATCTTCCATATGTTCAGATCTCATTGTTAGGGATTGGCTTTTGAATAGATTTCTCCTATAACTCTGTAATCATGATCCGTTTGTCAAATTTCCCCGTAAGGTGAGGCAGGGCTTTATCTCACCAACGAAAGATGTCTTGAGTTGCCGTATGAATTTCATGAAGCTACCTTGCTATTCAAAACCGATATTTTTGCGGTTTGCCAATAAAACGTTTGCGAGTTATAGGAACACCGCTGTCCAAGATATACACATCCTCTTACAACATTTCTCAGTACGCAGTAGATATTGGTGATTTCAAGGAGTTCTGTTTGGAGTCTATTCGGAAACTTAGTGGTGAATTAAATTAATGTCATTTAATTTTTTTCTTCCTAACAGAGATGAGAAACGCTTTTTCAGAAACATTCTTGGTAAGATCGACAAGAACAACACGGCACTGGTCTACCTGTACACTGCAAATCGGTGGCTTGCAATTCGTCTGGTGAGTTACAGAAAGTGGGGTAGACTGATTATACAGACATTTTGCTCAAGATCAAGTGCCATTATGCTATATTATGGTATTTCTGTCGTGACAGCTACAAGAATGTATTTGAGTTTCAGCTGTGGCTTCATGAGCAAATGCGAGGAAAAAAATAATTGCCTGTTTCCAAGACACATTAATGTGATACCAAGAGTCAGAAATAAAAATGTATTACGACATTATCTCTGTTCACAGGACTATCTCGGTGCTGTCATCGTGTTAATCGCCAGTCTCTCGGCTCTGCTAGGCGCCATCTACGGTAGTGTGGATTCCAGTCTTGTTGGCTTGGCTATAACTTACTCACTCGAGGTGCAGTATGCTGTACACCTTTTCCTTATTATTTATCATGTCCAGTCTTTAGGAAAACGGTAGGCTGAAAGGAATATATATAATCGTATGTAATATCATTTGCGCCAATCTGTTTTCTATCAATATACACGTACATGTACATCCTATAGACCTGATTTTTTGTATCATTTTTAAACGGCAAATAAAGCAGTTGAAGATTTTTCTGTGCCTCCTATGCAATGACATCTTATTTACTTTGAATTATTCACTGCTCGGACTTTCAATTTCTTGCACAAGAGAAACCTACTAAAACATTATTTGATTTTTACACATATCTCTGTCTGGAGACTTAAGCATAATCATTCTCAGGTGTGCCGAGAGAGGTTCCACAGCGTGGGTGTTGTGTGCTCACCGTGAATACACAAACTCTAGTAGCATTGTGCTGCTGTTTGGTGAGCAGCGATGACTGCTAGTCTCGCTGCAATTAAAAGTTAATGATAATGATAGTAATTATCACATTTCAATAGCACCTAGTCTTTGGCCCACACAAGACAACCACTAACTTCACCTCCTTTGTGATAAAGTTTGATTCTGTCCATGCTCATCACTTTCTACATGATAGTTTTCATTCAATTTAGTATTGAATGAGGTTCTTTATTTGAAGTACATTATTACATCATTTGCAAGTTCGAAAGTTTTCTTTTATCAGCGACCTGATTTTCACAAAGAACACTTGAATCAATCGATATCAAAGATCCCAGATTCACGTCAAACTCGAGATCATAAACGAGAACGTTGTCTAATCGATATACCGATGATCAATCTTATCGTATAAGGTGATAATAAACTCATAGCTGCACAATTTGAAGCCGTCAGTAGTTCTATTCCACAACAGATTTCCATCTTTATGAACATGGTGGTCCGAGGTTGCGCCGATCTGGAGCTCCAGATGAACGCCATTGAGCGAATTCGGTACTACACAGAGGTCAAGAACGAAGACTACGACGGTAGGCTAAAAGTTCTTGCTGAATTTGTTGCCCTAAAAAGAAACAAGAAAGCTAACAGCTGACTTGGGAGGGGGGAGGGACTTTGACATTCCACATTCTCAGCTGAATTTACAGATGATTCTTGTAAAGATATTGCAAGAGAAGATAGATAGGCCTACATATAATATTGGCATGATAATCGACTATGATTATACATTGTATTTCCTTAATATTACGATTTCTTGTATGTGATCATTCCGTTTGTTTTGATGATAATCAGACTACCTTAGACCAGAAATAACAACAAAATGTTTACCAGTGACTGAGCTTTTTATTTGTGGAGCAATGCCAAAGCAAAAATTCCGCATAGAAAAACTTAAATCAGTTTCCAAACAAATTATATTTGTGTGAAGCAGATTATTTTTTGATATTTAAGAGGCTGATTAGAACTCAGGGAAGTAGTTTCCACCTCCTTGTTAGAACTGTTAATGTAGGTGACAAAGTTATGTAATATCATTTTGTCAGGCCTGGAGCCACCCCCAGAGTGGCCTGACAAGGGCGAGATCGTCCTCGAGAAGATCAGCGTACGCTACGCGCCCGAGCTGGACCCGGTACTACACGATGTCGACGTGACCATCCCTGCCGGACAGAAGGTAATAAAACGTTCTCCGCCTCCCGGAGAGTGTGCTCTTGACTGTTTTGTCTTCCTTGATCCTTGGCCAGGAATAAACTCTGTTAGATGATGTAAATCAGCGTTCATAATGATGTAGACTATGAATAGACTGAAACGTAACTATAATGCTATCATAAACATGTATGTGTACACTACCAAGACGTCTTAAGAAATGAATGCGAAGAAGTCATTTCTATTTTTCATATCGGTTACTTCCAAACATGCGTAACGAGAGAGTGCACAGTGAAAAAAAAAAAAAAAAAATCTGTCATTTCTTTTGTTGGTTGGTGTATAACCTCAAAACATGGCAAAACTCATCCTTACGTTCCGTTGCTAAACTGACACGCCTTGTTTTCAACCATGCAAAATGTTCACAGGAAATATAGTATTGCATCATAACTAGTACTCTCCTTTTAACATTGACATAGAAGAGACAAGGATAAAGTCGAATGCAAATAATTTTCTCAGTCAACCATTAACGTCATCATCATGCTAAAATTCTACTCGTCAAAAAGCTATCGATTTCATACTTACTAACTTTGACTTTGTACAGTATTAGTATGTGCAACGATATTGAATTTTCAGTGGCAATGGGCACTGCAAGTACATAAAAGGTTAAAATATCTTTATTGTGTTTGTCCTTTCTTTTCATGACTAGCTTGGTATTTGTGGACGGACCGGAAGTGGAAAATCATCTCTGACCTTAGCCCTTTTCCGTATCATCGATACTTTCAAGGGCAAGTTGAACTACGTCTCTTAAACTATCATTCATTAAAGTTGCCTTCTACATGCAGTTAGTAGGTTTCATGAAACGACACATGTTACTGAGCACTATTCTACTTTTGAACACATTAAAAGTACAGATGATAGGTTTACCTATCATCCCCGTATCTATTTCAGCTTATCTCTTTCGCTGAATCTTCATTGTCCAGTCTTCATTAAAAAAAAAAAAAAAGCATTGTGTGTGTGTGAATATTTCTAGAATTTTCATTTTCAATTCAGTACACGAAGCACAAAGGTACAGACACGTTGACGAGAATGACTGAAATATACTGGTTACTAATAAATCATTAACAGAAGGCATTTCCTGCAATAAAAGTTAAATAGGCATTGCCTATACTTCTTAATTTTCAGTGAGTGCTAAATAACAGCTCTGAAGCGATCAAACAGGATCATAGTCTTGATGATGTAAGAGTAGCCAACCATGTATATGTAAGAGTCATAGATCACTGAGACCTTTACAGGGATTCTATCGAATTTACCTTCTTCACCCCCGCTATGGTAATGGAAATTAGAAGTTATTCCATGCCAGAAGGGAATGGAACTGAGAGGATTCTGACTTATTTCGCAGAATGAATGTCTTGTAATCATAGGTGATGTAAAGCTGTCTTCAACCTTTATTCCAGAGTATCGGAAGAAAGATGGTGTGAGGAATATAAGTGAATATGAATTGATGATTCTATCGCTCTCGTCCTCAGGTCGTATTTTGATAGACGGTGTGGACATTGCTTCCGTTCCTCTCATCACCTTACGCCAGAGACTATCTATCATCCCACAAGATGCCATCCTTTTCACTGGTAGCATCAGGTGAGCAAAAAGAGTTTCATCACGTGATTGTCTCACGTCTTTCCTGAAAAGGCGATCGTCACTCTTTGTTGATCTTTGTACCTGTCAGTGTGTGCATGTGCCATGTGTGTGTGTTTGTGTTTGTTTGTGTGGTCGTATAAAATATGCGTTTGTGCGAGTAGGTATTGACACAATCTCAATAATATTGCAAAATGACATTCACGGAGTCTTGAAGAAAGTTATGGGATGTTGATTGTCAATTGCGTTGAAAGAGCTAGACGTAAGACAACTTTTCAATAGAAAGGTAAATAGAGACTAAATTTCTTCCTTTCCTTTATCAACAAAATAATCCTAGACTCAGGGTTGAGATATTTATTTTATAACGTTTTCAAAGCAAAATGCACCTTTTCCTTAAAAGATTTTGCAAATGATATTTTGTATAGTTTCATTTAGTTTGTCAAGTAACAAGACTCATAAAGATAATTTGTTCGATCCCTGTATATCAAAATATGCTGTGACTGTTGAATTCAGCCGTATGGGTAGATAACAAAATACAATGTGCATTATTCTATAGCATGGTATGTACAATTTGCGTTTCATTGGTAATTATTATCATTGTGTCCTTTATATCCTTATTCCTCCATTCCTCTCACTCTTCTTGTTATTTTTTCTTTCTTTCTTTCCCGTGTCACTCGTAACAGACGGAATCTAGACCCGTCCGACTCAAAATCCGATGACGAGTTGTGGAAAGCTCTGGACATCGCTCAGCTCAGAGATGTAGTCACACCTCTTGAAGGGGGACTGGGTGAGACCTTTGACCTTCCCATAGCCTTTGCTAATTTACAATGAAACCTACCTAGGCTATTGCTTTGTATGCTACAAAGTTTCTATTGACAAGACTATAACTTGAACCGAATGGTTTAGCCTTCCTTGTCACCAAGTGAAATGGAGAATACCACACTCTGACTACTGGTTTCAAACGCATGAAAATACTTTCAATCTCGTGACACACAAACACACATAATCTTGTTTATACAACAGGGTTTAATTTCTTAAACATGAGAAAACTCGGAAACAGTACACTGGATTAAAACAAATCTTACATTGGTCACCTGTTATACCATTCCTGTTTCAGACTACGTTGTGACGGAAGGTGGAGAGAATTTCAGCGTAGGTCAGAGGCAGCTGTTCTGTCTGGCACGGGCCTTCCTTCGAGATTCTAGGATCCTTGTCATGGATGAGGCCACTGCGTCCATAGACCAGGAGACGGTACGTTTACATCAACATCAGTATCCATGTTCAAGGCACTCCAAGAAACTCGCCCTATACATCCCCTCCCTCCGAGATCCAAACCTATCCCATCTCCCTTTCTCAACCAGTCTTTTGAACAGAGTATCTATCATGTCAATGTGTTTGTGGTAGCAAATGGAAACTTGGCATGTGAGAGATTTGTACAAGCTTCTTTGTTTACTTTGTGTTATTCAGCAAGTCACCTTGCCATTATTGTTAACACAAATTCTATGAATCTCTTTTTGTGACATCCTAACACTCCGGTTTTCTCTTTACCTAAAATCAATATAACTTTGTCTATAGAGCATCTCATGACGTTTGAGGGTAAATTATCTGTCCCCTTCCCATTCCCAATCCAACATGATGATAAAGCCATGTCTGCACATTGTTACTTCCATGATTGATACAATCTTCTCCACATCACCCTACCCTCAACCTTCTCTCCCCTATTCTCACCGTTGACCTTTCGTACTTGAGTAGGCCCATACATACACATAGTGATGATATGGAGATAGTCAGGAGGGAAAGTGAGGGAAAGAGAGAATGAGAGAAACTTTTCATTGTTATTTTTTCGTAGGGGCATAAGAATCAAATACGCATGATACTTTAGACGGATGGATTTGTTAATGCGGTGAAAGTCACGCAGCATTGCGCAAAGCATTACCAATGTATTACCGGTATCCCTTCTCCTTATTCATTGTGTGAGAGTATAGCAGGCCCATTGATTTATTCAACTACAACTACTTATCTTTCTCTCCGTAAATTAACGCAGGATCGGATATTGCAAGACGTTGTTGCTGACGTGTTCCAGGATAGGACAGTGATAACCATTGCAGTAAGTAATGCTATAAATATATCAAAATGCCTACGGCGAAACGAGTAGTTTATTTCCATTACAACTTTACCACAATCATGTCAGAATCTTCCCATAAGGTGTACTATCACACAATATTCACACTCATTTACTTAGATTTAAACTTGAATTTTATTTGTTAAAACCATCACCATGACATTGATAACCTAAACATGTGTACAAACAATGCAAACGAATAAAAAGAATAAAAAAAAAACACGTGAATGTGAAAGTTTATCAAGCTATCACTTCGATCAATATATCTCTGTCACAAGAAATATGTATGCTTACACCACCTGTACCTAAATGAAATTATTTCACCCATTGGAAACTACGCAGAAGAGTGAATAATCACAGCAACTTTATTGCACGTTAAGTGTTTGCTTACCTTTAATGACCAAAAAGATTCTACAGACTAAAACACACGATATCAGGCGTAATTTCAAATTCCTTGAGAATATGTTCCCTAAAAAAAAGGGGGAAAGTGGTGTCTTCTTTATAGTGAAATGAAGTTTGTTCCAAGAAATAGTTCCTGCATTTGCACAGAAAGCTCTCTTTAATATATTCACTTGGAGCATATTCCTATATTCAATATAAGAATATGTTTTGCTTGTATGTGTATATATTGTCAATTCTCTTATTTGAAATTATCAATTGATTTAACATAAGAGAAAGATCATCAAACAAACGTATTTATCATATCTACAACGCGTTGTCAAAAGTAACTTGCATGTGTATTTTACTTACCAATAACCGAGTACAACATAAGGATTGGGCCCCTTCAAGTCAGAATACTTGAACACGATCATTTCTCTTTTCCATTTGAGCTTTACAAAGTGTTAACTTTTCATTTGATGAATCAAATACAAATATGTAGGGGGTTCGTTTCAAGTTCAAAGTTATTGAATGTGTACACAACAAAAGACTATACTATTCTCAACATTTGAGTGTATTTGATTTCCTTGCAGCATCGTGTTGGTACCATCATGGATTCAGACAACATTCTAACACTTAGTGACGGTCATGTGGCTGAGTTCGACCCTCCCAATGTGTTGATGAAGAAAGAAGATAGTATCTTCGCCTCCCTCGTACGTGCTGGCAAATAGTATGCTGTTTATCTCTATTCTTGTACAGTACAGAGAAGAATGCAAAAACTCCCATCCAATCAAGGATCGCATCCAGGTCATTGTTTATAATTATGTTATCAATTTTATAATAATGTTCTCAAAGAGTATAGTCACTCAAGAACAGACCACAGATTAAGGAGATTTTTAGAGGTGGGTAATAACTTTCCTACCGGGACTTCCAAGCCACATTGTATAATAAAGAGCTTCACTCCTTGCATATCTTACCTCATGTAAACTTGAACATAATATCTTCTAAGTTCTCACACATATTCCTATAGATCCACTGTATACAGAAAGTCCACTCACATCACAAGAACTGAGACTTAGGTGCCACTGGTGTGTTACTAAGCACGTCTTGTTTTACTAATCGTAAGAAAACAGTAATGCGACAAAGATTTTGTCTACTTTTCGTTTGTGAAACGCAAAGTTGTTATTATTTTTTACTCACTTGTTGAAGCCCAATGTTATGTAACTATTCGTTGTAGAATTATGTTTGCCGCATAAATACTTGTGGATTGTTCATAGTTATCAATCTTAAGCATTTGGTTCTACTGATTTGTCAACAAGATGTTTGCTTTACTTTTTTCAGATTACCAGGCAATAAATGTGCTTTGGAAAATACACTCATTCGAACGCCATGATAACTATACGATGAAATTGTCGACATTCAAATATTTTCTTTCATTAGAACGAGTGACAGCTGTGAGTGTCACAATGGACAATGACATAACTATATCCATGTCTAATTAACCTTAACCTTATAATGTCGGTGACTGTTGGTAGCGAAAATCACATCAAACATCTGGTTAGATTTTCCTGGAAGTGCATAAAAACTGTGTCTTTCCACTTTCCACATTTTTTTTTAAATCATGCTGTGTATGAAAGATCTGTATGTAAGGTTATGTGAATAAAAATTGACTGCGTAATGATTGAATGTCGACGATGATAATAACATCTGGGATTATCTCAACAAAAAGATGATGATGATGATGATTCTTCAAGAGGATGGCTTGATTGTAAATAATTGAAATATTACTTGCCATTAAAGTATAATATAGTAATGGGTATAAGAAAATTCTAGGAACAATCGACAAAATACACACAAGAAGCTTACTGTAAAATATGATAATATGAACGACTGGAATTCCCTGTGTTGTGAGGAAATCGTGCCCTCTGGTACTTTTAAATTCACTGAGCATTTTACAAAATCAATTGATGAGGTTTTTGTTCATGAGATAGAAGTACCGATTCTGACGACTTTCAGATTTCTCGATGTTGGTTTTTTAAGAAATACAAGGACTATATATTCCGTAAAATATCATGTTTTTAAACCCCTGATAGCTTAACCTGGAAATACGTGCATAAGTTCTCTGTATTTAATGTTTTTATTCATTGCAAAATCTAATTCAAGTTTTGATATTCGTAAACGGTACAGAAAAATCTTATTTTGTTCTTTTATGATTAGCAAGTCCTGTTTGATCATGTATGTTTTGTGAACTATGCAATTCTACAGATAAAATGAGGAACTCGATGGAAAGTATATGCTGCATTTTAGCGCGATGGTGGCACTTCATTACAGGCACCATTTGCCAAGCTGTAATCCCATATCCTATCCACTGCATTGGATGAGATAGATTACCATCGTATCATATTGAGTCATGATTCTTATATGGACAATGATGGAGATGTGTGATCGTCGATTTATACTGAAATAAAATATGTTACAATTGATTAAGACAAGTGTATATTGGCTTTTGTCTGATGCTTGCCGTCTCATTTAACAATGTTCATCAGCAGAAAAAGACGGCAGTGTACAGCAGTGAAAGAGAGTCCTGATTTCATTTATCGCGATTTGAATATCTGTCTTATATATATATATATATATATATATATATATATATATATACATGTATATATGTATTATAATCTTTGTAAGTGAGAATAAGATAGAAAACATGTGTGAGGGTGAGTGTGTGTGTGCATGCGTGCGGGTCTATCTGTGTGTGAAATGATGCAGGTTTTAGACAGCAGAACAGTATGACAAAGTGGTTGTCATCTTCCTTTTACACCTTTGAGAAAAAAGTAACAAAATAAAATAACAAAACATACAAAATAAAAACTAAATAAACTGGTATGTGGTAGATTTCCAGGAGAAAGGATGAAAAAATGAAAAACATTAATAATCTTGCTGCTGACTTGAATGAGTTTGTATATTATAAAGTCGTATTTTAATGTTATGCAGAGAGGACGGTTCGATTCTTTTGATGAAGTACTTGTACGTAGGAGCAACATTTGCATAATAATAGCACTCGCAACACCAGCTCCTTGTGAGAGATATCAGTTTGCAAGCCTCGGGGTGGCGTTGTGTGCCACCATCCGAGGATCTATTGTTAGTAAGTTTTGTGTGCTTAAGGCGTTGAGAAAAGAACAAAGATAGAACTCATCACATTATTTTTTAATCCATATTTATTTTTCTAATCACGTATAAGCAATGACTAAACTCCTCACCATGTATAAGGCTATGTTATCAGGTAAGATAAGAAAGAATCATGTTCGACATTTCACAATTCACACTTAATACTTTTACAAACAAAACGATATTCATTGTTTGGTATAATATGAGACATTATGATTAAAAGGTGTATAGCTTGTTGAAACTCCACATTTGGTTCAACAAAGCAAATTATAAAATGTTACGAAGTAACAATATGCATTATCAATCTGGAAAGCTTGAATAAGATCAATGATGACCAAAGGAGTTTACAATTATGACAATAGCTCCTTCTTTATAATGAAGACTATTCGATTTGATAATTCCAAACTCAGGATATGCACTGTTGATATTATACATTGCCATATACATATCGACTGAAAAAGCCGCTGATGAAGTGAAACATATGTTGATACGTATATATAGGGTCCCTAATACTATACAAAACAATCTATACATTGTCACAAATGTACACACAAGTAGTTATGTACATGTATCATGGCTGTATGCATGGTTGTTTTAATGTGTATATACACAGGGTGACCAGATTAATGGAGAACATTCTATATGATATAGATATAGTACATACAGGCTGACCAGATCAGTGGAGAATTTTCTAAAAGGTATACAATGTAGCTACAGTACATGTATGCATGTGACAGGAAATACATTATAGCTCACTCAATCTAGAATGATTTCACTCATTCCAGAAAATTCTAGGAAGTGCTGGCTGAGTGAGGCACTGCCCTTGTAGCCCAATGTGATTGGTAGTTAATTTTGGCAATGATGTTATGCACATAGTTAGACAATGAGTCATCCAGGATTCCTGGAATTTGGACTTGCTAGTATGTTCAGGTATGTGGCCCCAGGTGGGAGAAAATTACAGAATGTACTAGAAAGGGATGAATGGATAGTATATAAGCTGGAGAAATTCTGCAGTAGGCAGAGTACCCAACACCTCTGCTCTGAGAGTTACGTCACTTTTGGCTCTGAAGCGACTTGTTATAGTCAGTCCTGTGTTACCTGCTGACCTGCTATACAAACTGTGTTTGTGGAGATAAGGCCTGGGAGACATTTTGCCTGCAGAGAATTAATTTGCCTACATTGGAGAGAGACTCCATATTTTAGTGTCAACGGACATTATTACGGCAAAGCTGTGACGGGCTGGATTCCTTGCTGGACATCATAAAGTGAATCATCATTCAACGCATCAACTGGACGTGGTCGTCATAACGTTTGGATTTTGCACATTTCGCCGTGGCCATTATCGTGGATTTTACCCCGGATCTATAACGTGGATTATTGCAATCAGTGCCTCTGGATTTACATTGGAGGAATCATTCATCGGTGCATCAAGGACCATTAATTTGTGCATCGAACATCGTTTCTGGACATTCTCAAAGGATTATTTGATTTCCAGGGATATTGCCTGTAAGTGATTCCATTACCGATTTATAATTGTTTTATTGATCATTATTGTACTGATGTGAAACCGATAACGAGTCTGTACCCACAATATCACTGTTAATAAACCGCCTGAATATTAGTTGATTGTTTCTTTTGTGCGATCATTCTCAGAGTGATTTTGGTCGTAACAACATCTCTATTATATATGGTTGTTATATATCAATCAAGGAGTGATACATCGATTGTCATTCCCCATTATACACGAAACCGCCTGCCAATACATGCGGCAAGGTTTCATTCTTCTCATGAGCCCTTCTAAATGACAAAGTATTGAGACAATTCGGGTTTTCACAGTATGCACCTCCCATTGTGGCTGTCCCTATTTCGTATCAATCATTATAATTCCATTACAATTAAGTTCATCCATGCAAGCTCTGATTGTCAAGAGAGTGTCTTAGTGTTCTATTCCATCTTGGCATTTACAAACATCCATTTAGCCAAATGTTGAACCACAAAGTAATGTGAACATGACAGGTGCTATATTATCCTTTTTCTGGCCCGCGGTTAATGACTCTCGGTCTTCCAGGTTTTCCTGGAGAATTCAACTCAGTACGTTGTTTAATGCCAACTAGCAACATTCCGATCCTAAGGCGACAACTCGATCGTCATTCCACATTATATACGATGTTATGTGTAGCCAGGTTCCATTCCACTTCTTTTATGTGTCCCTCTAAAGAGAGTGTAATGAAACAACTAATGCCTTTACAACGTGTGAAGACAAGATGTTTAAGACTTGGATACAGTATGCATCAGTTAGAATGTTCAGTGTTCTGTTCCATCTATGGTATTTGGTAAACATCTATTTAGATAAACTGAATTTAATCTGAGAGATTTTTTTTTCACTGACCGACAAGATACTGTGTGTACTTCTATTATTGGCCCACGGTCAATGACTGGCTCGACCAGGTTTTGCATTCAACTAACTAAGTCATCTATACTTCTACTATTTCAATTCATCAGACAAGAACTCGTTTGTCATTCCCATTTTGCACAAAACCGCCCGCCAGTGCATGCGGCACGGTTTCATTGTTCTCGTGAGCCCCTCTAAATGACAAAGTATTGAGACAACTCGGATTTTCACAGTATGCACTGCCCATTGTGGCTGTCCCTATTTCGTATCAATCATTATAATTCCATTACAATTAAGTTTATCCAGGCTCAGATTGTCAAGACATTTGAACGAGAGTGTCTTACTATTCTATTCCATCCTGGTAGACCTATTCACAAACATCCATTTAGCCAAATGTTGAACCACAAAGTAATGCGAACATGTCAGGTGTTATATTAGTTTCCAGCCTGCGGTTAATGACTCTTGGTCTTCCGGGTTTTCCCGGAGAATTCAACTCAGTACGTTGTTCAATGCCACATAGCAATATTCCAATCCTGAGGCGACAACTCGATCGTCATTCCACATTATATACGAATATACAACTGTATGTGCAGCCAGGTTCTGTTCCATTTCTTTTTTTGTGTGTGTGACCCTCTATTAAAAGAGGGTAATCAAACAACTAGCACTTTCACAGTGTTAAAGACAGCATGTTACTGCATGAATATGTCAGTGCATTTATTTTATCCCTGGTGCTGCAAACACCGAGTTGGTTTAACTGCCATAAATTTGATATTTTTTTTTGAAAGATAATAAAAGATATGCACGGGAATTTTAGTCCAGTACGACGACCCTTGTCCAATGACTTTAAGCCCACCAAGTTTCTCTCAGTTCATTAACCGTATTAAGTTGTATACTGTTAGCTCCTTTGGTTTCGTAATAGCTCACAATAATTTCAGTATTTCACACAAGGCTATTTGCTGCTAAATTCCATTTTTTTTTTGTACCTCTCCAGAGCTGAGATTGTTATACCAGCTTGATTTTTTTTTTTTTTTTTTTTTTAGTCAATACACCAATGTCACTGCTCCTGTCATCTTCTTGCTCAAACACTCTGGGTTCAATGAGACTCGTATGTATCGTGATTCTCTTCGCAATCACTTTGGGTTTTTTTTTCTCGTAAATATATAAAAAGTAATTATTTAGATAATATTTGCTGTATATAATTACTCATTTTGGTACCCCTGACAGACTGCCAAATACTGTTGTAGGTTTTTTTTTTTTTACCCATTAATTCTTCCCGCATATTCCAGACATTGTATATTTTTTTAGTTCTGTATACGGTGACTCTAGTTTCAAGTAAATAATTTAGACGCTTCACTCTTTATCACATACACTCAAGATGAATGCACACGCACGCACGCTCAGCGCACATGCACACACAGACACCTGCACTTGCACTCAAACCTCTTCCCACAACCCTTCAATTTCTACTCATACCCCCACACCGACAATGATCCCTCATGGTATGATCTTTGATGATCAAAGTTTGAATGACTCCGAAAATATTTATTACACAACTGCCGAGTTTAATGCGCTCATAAAACAAAATAAATTTCAATCATTTTTGGATTTGTTTAGTCTTCTTCACATAAATGCCAGAAGTTTAAATAAGAATTTTGATTCCATAGAATCATTTCTTTCCTCTTTACAAAATTTTCAATTTAGTATAATTGGCATATCAGAAACTTGGCTTAATACAAATTCACCACCAATGTTTACTTTAGAGCATTATCGAATGTATCGTTCTGATCGTTACTTAGGCAAGGGAGGTGGGGTTGCTTTCTACATTAGAAATAACATTGATATAAAAGTCAGGCATGACTTACATATCGAGGGTACGGAAGATATTTTTGTAGAAATTGTGAATAGTAAAGCAAAAAATATAATAATAGGTAATATATATAGGTCCCCAAGAAATAACATTGATTGTTTTTTAGAAAATTTTGATCAAATTCTGAGTATTATTTCTCAGGAAAAGAAAGACACTTTTATAATGGGAGATTTTAATATTGATCTTTTAAATAATTCTGATAATCATACAATGCAGTTGCTAAGTTTATTGGCAACTTTCTCATTTCAACCACATATCAACAACCCAACAAGAATTTCTAGTACATCAAAAACTCTTATTGATAATATATTTTCAAATGTAATCCTGTTTACAAAGGACCCTATCAAGAAATATTGGTGTACTCTGGAAGTTCAAAGATCTCTTATCAGAACGATCCCTGATTATTTTATATAATTCTTTAATTTTGCCTCACATATTGTATTCAAATATTGTATGGGGAAATTGTAGTATTACCAAACTGAATTCATTGTATTTACTCTAAAAGCGTGCTATTCGTGTTATTACTAATTCCACATATTTATCTCATACAGATCCTTTATTTCATCGTTTGCATACTTTGAAGCTTCAGGACATCCACATCTTACAAACAGGTATATTTATGTACAAGTATGCAACAAATCAACTTCCCTCTTTATTTCATAATATTTTTCACTTAAATTCGACTATACACACATATCCAACTCGCCGTTCGACAGATTTTCACCTTGTAAACCCCAAAACTGTTTTAGCTCAGAAATCAATTAGACATTACGGTCCCGATGTCTGGAATAACCTACCTGATCAATTAAAGCAGTGTACTTCACTGTTTTCCTTTAAAGCTCATTTAAAAAAGTATTTATTATTGAAATATGTTTCCAGTTAGTAGTCTTTGATCAATGTATTTTTTCTTTTTTTTGAAGTCTCAGTCAGCCCTGATCAATGCAAAGTGTTTTTTTTTCATTCCCTCCCGTTCCTTTCTTTGATAAGGCCAAAAAAAAAAAAATTGCTTGTTTGCCCTTAATTGTCAAAACCCAAGAGGGTCGGTAGGTCGCTTTTTTTTTTTTTTTTTTTTTTTTTTTTTTATACAGGGTACCTTTTTTCCATGTCAATGCACTCAAAACTCCAAGAGATTCATTCAAATTTACGTCTTGCCAGGGCCCGGTACGAGAGGCAGAAACACTCACTGACAAACACTTATAACGTTCATCTTTGTTAAATTTTGCAAACAGCTCCAAAAAAGTACCTTCCAGTGAGATGCTGGCAACTGAACTCCAAACAGTTTTGGTGCCATGACAGCTGGTAACGGATGCTGCAAAAGTAGCCATCTTGTGAAGGGCTGCACACTAAACCCATTTTTTTTCTGCCGGTCCGACCTGTCTCTGTCGGACCGGTAAATGCCCCGTTTTACCATTTTGATTTTTTTACAGGTCCAAAGAGAAAATTTACCGGTCAACAACGACAACATAAAAAACATTAAATGACTTGCTAACTTATTTTCTTGTTTTTTATGGATGTCCCCCCCCCCCATGTACATTTTACAGATTAATATTTTTTTTTTAAACTTGCATTATTTATTGCACAAGAGATTTAAAAACAAAGACAGGAAAAAATTAGAATGTTTGTTTGTGAATTAGTGTAAAATGATAATGAACAAAATCAGATTGTATCAAAATGCGTTTGTGACTTTTTCTAAACATCAGCGCACGAACTTGCTGCGTAACCTGCTCTTGGTGGTCAGTTGGATTGCGATGATTTAATGAATTATTTTAGCTGTGATAATTTCTGATGCACGCGATACAAGGGGTTCTTTATTTTTCTCCCGATAATCTCTTCGCATTTGTGCATGCGTTCTTGAAAGGTACACGACATGCGGGGCCGAATTCGCAATCCTTTTTGCGCCCATTTCCACCTCAAATATTAGCGGGATTGTGACGATTTCATAAATTATTTCGGCTGTAATATTTTACGATGCACGCGCCAAAAGGGGTTGAAAATGCGTCCTTTATTTTTTCCCGATAAACTCTTCGAATTTCTTAAGTGCGTTCTTAAAAGATGTACCACACGGCCGAATTCATGATACTTTTTTGCGCCTATTTCTACCTCAAATGTCAGCGGGATTGTGACGATTTCATAAATTACTTCGGATGTAATCTTTTGTGATGCACGCACCAGCTAGAATGGTTGAAAATGCGTTCTTTATTTTTCTCCCCATAATCTCTTCGCATTCCGTAAATGCGTTCTTAAAAGATATACGACACGGCCAAAAATCAGGATTCTTTTTGCGCCTATTGTTTCCTCAAACTTCAACGGGATTGCGATGATTTTATGAATTATTATTCGGCTGTAATCTTTATGATGCACGGGCCAAAAGGGGCTGAAAATGTGTCCTGTATTTTTCTCCCTATATATCTCTTCGCATTTCGTACATGCGTATACGACACGGCCGAATTTACGATCCTTTTAGCGCCTATTTCTACATCAAATATCAGCGGGATTGCGATATTTCGTTATTTCGGCTGTAATCTTTTGTGATACATGCACCAGAAGGGTTGAAAATGCGTTCTTTATTTTTCTCCCGATAATCTCTTCGCATTTGTGCATGCGTTTTCAAAACTATACACTGCATGCAGGGCCGAATTCGAGATTCTTTTTGCGCCTATTATTGTTTTCTCAAATTTCAACGGGATTGCGAAATTTTCATGAATTACTACTCGGCTGTAATCTATATGATGCAAGCGCCAAAAGGGGATGAAAATGTGTCCTTAATTTTTCTCCCGCTAATCCCTTCCCATTTCGTACATGCGTTCTTATACGACACGGCCGAATTCACGTTCCTTTTTGCGCCTATTTCTACCTCAAATATCAGCGGGTTTGTGGCGATTTCATTACTTACTTCGGATGTAATCTTTTGTAAACGCACCAGAAGGGTAAAAATGTGATTTCTATTTTTCTCCCGATAATCTCGTCGCATTTGTGCATGCGTTTTGATAACCAACACGGCATGCAGGACTGAATTCAAGATCCTTTTTGCGCCTATCATTTCCTCAAATTTCAACGGGATTGCGTTGATTTCATGAATTTTTATTCGGCTGTAATCTTTTATCATGCACGTACCAAATGTGTCCTTTATTTGTTTTTTTCTCCTCTATAATCTCTTCGCATTTCGTACATGAGCTTTTGAAAGGTGTATACGACGCGGACGGCCGAATTCATGATCCTTTTTGGGACGATTTCTACCTCAAATATGTAAGCGGGACTGCGATGATTTCATGATTTTTTTTTTTCTCCCTAGTATTATCTCTTCACATTTTGTGCATGCGTTCTTAAAAAGTACACGGAAGGGCCGATTTCGTGATCCTTTTTGCGCCTATCTTCATTGTGAGATCATTCTGAACGAATGAAAATATTAATTTGTGAAATGACTGTGTAAAATGAAACTGAACGCAATCAGATCCATTTATTGTATCGCTGAATATCGAATATGTTTTTACTTTTCTAAAAATCGACACAAGTAAATTAGTTCTAACATGTCAACTGCCACGCTGCTGCGAAGCCGGGATCAGATCGTGAGTAAAATGACCCAGAAATGCGTGCGCTTCTTATTCTATCAATGCTTCTTGTCTGGCATGACTGCCGATCACAATCAAACGAACATGACGAAAAGCAGTTACACTGTACATGCTTTGCATGTATTGCACGGCATGGCAGTGCGAGAGCAGCGCCAATGCGAAAGCTAGCGCTTGCGCGAATAACTGGTCGCCAGTGTGCAGCCCTCTACTAAGTGCATATTTATATATACATGCATTGATTGGATTTCGTGCGCGTGCACGCATGTGAGCCAAAAAGGTAGCTACATTGTAGCATGCAATGCATGCTATAAAACGTAGCCTGTGGACCCGCGCGGCCCGAACACAATTACGACGGGTCGATGAGATGAAAAAAAAAAAAAAACATTTTAAGACTTTTTATAAATTCTTTTTGGGGTTTAAAACCATTCACAAATTTGTAGAGGATGAAATTTGTGGAAAAAAATAAACTTGAAAGAGCAAAAAAAAAAAAAAAAAAAAAAAAAAAAAAAAAACGCGACCCGAAATTTCCGTGATTTTCGGTCGGTCGCGAAGGGCAAACAAACCATTTTTTTTTTTTGGCCTAATGATATTGCATACATTCATTAAAGCGTATACCTTACCCCCAAAATAGGCATGCTACAGCCTTTATTCTCTCTTGCACTGTCACCTGCACACACGACGCACTGTCACTCGCACACACCTACACGTTTATTGTCTACTATACCATGCAGCAGTCAATGGTGCTGCGTGCTGTTTTTTTTTTTTCTTTTCTTGTTCTAAAGCGCCAAGTCACTATTTTTCTTTTCTGTTTTTTTTTTCTGTAGCAAAATGTGTTTTGTGTATTAAGATTAAGAGTTTTATGAGTAGATATATAATTGGTGTTGTATTACACTGGTATCACATATTCAGATAGGGCCTCATCCACGTCAAGCTCTGCTTATGATGACGGTCCCCTGTATTGATTTCTCCTTTGTTAATAGATACAGTATGCCTTAATATGTTATTTTGATTCATAATTATGCCACTTCAGACTGAATGTTGTTACGAAAATGATTTTTCTTTGTATTGATTTGTATGTATCTGTATCATTTTGTTTTCATTTGCAATTGTATTCAGAGAAAGAAAATGCAGAAATAAACCAAACAAACAAACATCACAATATGCAAAATTTGACATGTTTGTGTCTTTAGCACAGAACATACAGTTTATAGCCGCTGTCATGTCTGGTGGAGACAACTCAAATTGTATGATCTTTTTATTCAAACGAGTTGAAATTTGAGTGAGGTGCGTTAGTTTTTATTATGTATAGATTCCAGGATCAAAACAAAAGACTTTACATACCAGTTGTAATATGAAAGCATTTTATTTTATTCTAATGCTCTTTTGCTGAGTACCCCATGTGTGTATGTGTGTGTGTGTGTGTGTGTGTGTGTGTGTGTGTGTGTGTGTGTGTTTTGTCCTGCCAGTATACGACTGAATCATGATTGTGTTATTCAGGCATTATAGAGATTGACTTCATTATACAAGTTTGGGATTTGATCAAAGTGTCGAGTCGTGCAACTCTGTCCGAAGAACTAATAGAAGTTTTGTAAGCGTAAAAGATGCTGATTAAAAGATGCTGATATTATATATATATATATATATATATATATATATATATATATATATATAATCAAGTTCGTATAGTGTGTTTCTTTATTTTCGTGTTACATGTGCAAATCGTTTTCCAGAGTACATTATTTTGGAAAATAATGATTTAAGAAAAATCAAAGAAATGTCACAATGAGGGTCGTAGAGGTTGAATAAACTACAACCACTGCAGCAAAGAAAAAAGAAACAAATCAAAAACAAACAAACTTGGATTATCTAACAACAAAACTGGCACTTGACACCTAAAAAACCGTTGCGTAATGTGATCCGCAAAGTGCATGCAACAGGTGTCGGGAGGCGCCGTGTACGGCGTACGGCGTACCCCTTGTATAGTGTGTGTATGAGTAGTTGGACGTGTGTGGCGTCTCAATGAAAGAAGTGCATTGTTCTCCACGCCTTTGGACAGGGGATGGAAGTGGTTGGTCCATCGTGTAGTCAGTAGTGTGTGTTTCGTGTGTGTGTGTACGTCCGACTGGTTGTATTGTGTACCTTCGCAACGGGTTGAAAACCTCTGGCTTCCTACGGATTTTTCCATTCCCGCTATGCTCCAAGCCGGAAATTCATCGTGCTAATAAAATGTAAGTAAAAGATTATCTGAAATATTTGTACTCAGTTATTACACACGTTCGACAAACTTAGACCTAGTTGTCAACGGTAGCAGAAATTCCACATTGAAATTTTATCGTGTAGATTCTAGGCCCTAATCGAAATGTCACGTAATACTGTACTGTACGAATAGTCTGTGTGCCCCAATGTAATCGTACGGCGTACCCCTTGCTCTCCCCAGCGCCTGCATGCTGCAGGCAAACATCGCAAAACTCGGCTAGCCGGGCAGTACTGCTGCTGCCACGAAGTAAGCTTCAAAAAGTGAAGACAAGACATAGATCTATACTAACTGTTTTGGTTGTGGTTTAGCATTTTATTTAGATCATACGCGCTAGGTAACTGATATGACTGAATGTCAACTCTAACGTTAGTCTTTGCTTCAATATGGGATATTATCAAAATTGATAAAAAGTAAACCCAAAGGCAAAGTCAAGAGAAATGTGGGATTGCGTGAAAGCAGCAACATCAGTGGTAGAAAACAGTGAAAGTTTGAGGAAAATCGGACAATTGATGCAAATGTTATGAATTTTTGAAGTTTTAGTGTTGGAACAGCTGGATATGATGTAGTTTTACAACTTTGTATGTGTGGACAACAATGAATAAAGAAAATATAAAGGGAATTCCACAAAAATTCACTTTTCTAGCATAATAAAAGAGCACTTGACTAACTCACTAACTGCTTTCAGAAAGCAGGGGAATTATTGATATCTTTAACATACATGTACATGTCATTATCAAGTTGATGGAATGTGTAATTTTCATGAAATTTTTGTGTGTGTGTGAAATCCCTATATTATATTGTGTATAATCCCTATATTATGTTGTCGACACATGACACCCTATTGTCCACTTGTAGTAGTCTCCTCATCCAGTGGTTCCAACACCATAACTTTACAAATTCATAACTTTTGCACTGATTGTCCGATTTTCCTCAAACTTTCACAGATGTGTTCTAATGTTAGCACTGCTTTATATCAATCCACATATAGTTTCTCTTTGCATTGGGTTTAGGTTTCCTTTCTAATGTTCAGCAAATAGTGCATGATTGCCAGTGAGAGTGCAATTGTGAGTAGAGAGCCCATCATGAAAGATGTTCATACTCTGATTACCAAGTACGTAATTCCATGAAAATACAATTTTTTAGTTGCTTGAAGCATATAAATCAATTTTATGACAAGACGTACCTCACTCTAGAACAGAAACAGTGAAAACACCTAGAGTATTAATGAGTTTGTACTGTACACACTACCAGCACTACACAGTACACAGGAATCAATATGATAAAAGAAGCACTAGGGAATAAAATGGGATCTTCCAAGTATTCCAGCTACAATTGTATGTATTTCAAAATACCTACAAGATAGTGTAGGTTCTTGCTGTATAAGAACAGTCACCTCTCGTGGCAAGTGTAGGTACATACATGTAGTTCACAGGTCATCACCAATTAAGCCTGGTTTATTGTGGGACCATGAACTAGCGAGGGGCCACCAGGGCATACCCCCCCCCCCCTGAAACAACAAGAATAAAGAATAAACCATTTTTAAAAAGGTGGGAAAATGCAACTCGAAGGGGTGGGGGCACATTGCTACTTAAAGGGAAGATAAACCCCAAGAACAATGTGGATTGAGTGAAAGCAGCAACATTAGTAGAACACATCAGTAAAAGTTTGAAGAAAATCGGACAATCGATGCAAAAGTTATGAATTCTTAAAGTTTTGGTGTTGGAACCGCTGGATGAGGAGACTGCTAGAGGTTATGACGTATGAGTGGACTACAATATCAAGAAAATATAAAGAAAATACTACAAAAATCCATTTTTCATGAAAATTACAAATTCCATCAAATTGATATTGACATATGTTAAGGGTAGCAATTATTCCCCCTGCTTTCTGAAAGCGGTTGGTCCACTGCTCTTTCATAATTCTAGAAAAGTGAATTTTTGTTGAATATCCTTTATATTTTCTTTGTATTGTTGTCCACTCATACGTCATATCCTCTAGTAGTCTCCTCATCCAGCAGTTCCAACACCAAAACTTTAAAAATTCATAACTTTTGCATCGATTGTCCGATTTTTCTCAAACTTTCACTGATGTGTTCTACTAATGTTGCTGCTTTCACTCAATCCACGTTGCTCTTCGGGTTTACCTTCCCTTTAACACAATCACGTGTTCACTTTCTACCACCATATCCTTAATTAACGTTAAATTGAATTCTAAAGTTTTACATAGAGATCGATGCAAACAGACTGCATATTTCCCTAAAAGAAATATTGGGCACATCCTCTCACACACATCTATACATTACACAGTGCTGAGATCATCTCATAATCTGTCAAACTTGCCTCTAGCAGCCACCTAAAGTGGATGAAAAAAAGTGACTGATCGAATAAGGTGGATGCTGTTGACAGAGTCTTTAACATGGCTTTTCTAGGGGTTGGGAGGGGATTTTTTCAGTTGTCCATGAATGACAGGTGGCTGAGCTATGGACAGGAATCTGTGAGGGCAGTATACTACTACCAAAATATCTTTAATGATACATTTTTTGTTGTTGTCGTTGTTGACAATAATTAGCAAATTCCTGCAAGCTCTTTCCCCAGACAAGTTATCACCATACAACAAACAGTTTATTCAAAGGATATAACTTAGCCTAGTTGCAAACATGCATAAATACAGAGTCTATGTCAATTATACAGCTTACATGTATAATACAATGTACAGCTGTATGTAGATGACATAAAGTGTTCAAAGAGGCTTATAAGGTAGTTACATAATCTTTTAATACCAAATTAGATGTGGGATTGCAGCCAGAAAAAAATATATATATCCTCTATGAAGTACTTGTATTTTAGTTCCAATTTCTAGATCTAGACTGTTCTGTTTGAAAAGTGGACTAGGACAAAACATTGTTTTATGTGCATGAAAACAAGTTTGTTTGCAATATTACACTTTAGTGTATACTGGAAAAAGAAATTTGTGTCACGTCCCAGGCAGGAAAAGAAAAGATTTGAATCAGTTACATTCAGCAAGTACCTCACTGTGTGTTAATTGTATGTTGGTATGACATGGGATTTCATTTACCCCACAAATTCAGCAATATTCTAATATTTGCAAGTCCACATTCTTGTATCACATCTATAGGTAAACTGCATTTGTGCTGGAGTGATCAACATCGATTGAAGCTATCCATATTTAAGGAAGAAATATGAAGTATTCTATCATTCCAATACATTTTATGTTGAGATATTTTATGTACAGATAATGGGTATCAGTGGTAGTTTGAATTTAAAAAAAAAAAAAAAAAACCTTCTCAGTTCACAAGACATAAGTTCGTATTAAATCTAAATGAGCAGTATATTTTTTCCATTTCAACAACTTAAGATTATAACAGATTTTATCTGCATATTATTGCATGTGAATAATGTATGTTTCTTAAGATTTGTGTTTGTTGAAAGGGATAGATTATGACTATTTTACACTCTAGGATGTCTGTCAAGTCATACTACCATTTTATAACTTTAAATCACTGTGATCCCCCCCCCCCCCCCCAGTCATTGCATATCCAGTTTAGGTAGCTACTACCTTTCAAACCTCAAACAGACTAATGTTTGCACCTACATTTTAACAATCTTTAGTGCTTGCATTACAGAATATATTTTTATGAAGATTGAACACTTGTAAGCAAGATCTCATCAACAGAGACCAGAGTATTTCATACCCAGGGCCAATTTGCTTTGTTTCTTTTGTTTCGTGGCCTGTTTAGGCCACTAAAATCTTAAAAATCTTAATTATTGGTGGCAAGAAAATGGACATGTACACTAAGTAGTGGCCTGAAATAAAAGTCAAAGTACAATATAACAACCCATTTTGAATATAATTGCCCAATTGGACCACTAAAAGATAAATTTGGTGACTCAACATCAATTCTAAGTGGCCCTGGGCCACTGGGCCATTGCTAATGTCAAGGCCGTCATACAACAATGGTACTCGGTAGGTGTGTGTACCATGCATCAAGGGCATTACACACTCAAGGTTATGTTTAGCATTGTGTATCGATATTGCACACATGCATGCACATGTTTAGACACATGCACCATTCTCTTTTTCTGCATCTATATACACTCATAAATGATTGAAAAACAAGCTGTGGAAGAGAGTGTGGCTGTGAGCTACAGAAAGACACTCCATGTCAGCTTATCTCATACAAGTTGTATAGAAATACATCAATTTGTGAAGAAGAGTACCAGGTATAGAACACCAATCAAAAGTCATGAAAATAGTCTCACATAGAGTTGCATTATTAATATCAACATGAAGCACTGTAATTTTCTTCTTCATACACAATTACTTGAAAATAACAACAGTCATGGATATTTTCTGCAAATGAAGATTGGAAAATTAATTTTCTGTGTCACTGATGCATGACTGCCCATTAGAGACAGGATGCCCTTGAGACGATCCCTGCGTCGTGCTGCCTCAGCTAGACTAGATCAATGGTGTAGGGTCTGATGAGAATAGAGCAATTAAACAGAACAGTACTCAATCTATGAATACATTGCAAAGCTTGCATGTGCGTGGCTTATAGTTGCCATAGTAACCACCGTGCTGTGCAGGTGTGTTAGTGGGTTGTTGTGTGTGCTGCTCTATGATATGAATCGTCGAAGCATGTGAGAATATTTGTAAACAGAAAAAGAAATTATGAGACAGTAGCTGGTAATATCACATGATGCTGTAGAACCTGACATTGAATCTATCATCCATGTACAAGGGAAAACTATAAGGGGAAAAAAAATAAAATGAAATACTGTGTACTTACTGTGTACATGTACATACTGAAGTCACTGCACTTTTTGCTGCTGCCACTCTGATTATCGGTATCTTGTCTTTGCTGTGGATTTCATGCAAGTTAGAAACACAAGGCCTGAACAGCTTGTGCTGCCATGCTGCTTCCTCAATACTATTCAATCTTAAAATATACTGGGTACTGCATTGTATTTGTTGTGTGCCTCCCTGTGTGAGTAACCTCCCTAAATGTCTAATAGTCCACACATGTGTAGGTTGACAGTTAAAGGCACCAGTATAAATGTATGCAGCACCAGTATAAATATATGTATAACGTTCAGTATAAATGTATGCAGCCATTCCATGCTGTTTATCGCATAAATGACCTTCCAAAGTGAAAGACGCTTTTGACTCTCCGCAATGCAATTTTGGAATGCTACCATTGTTCATGAACAATAGCTCCACTACCTACAATTGTATAGTGGCAGGCTGTTCCTTTTTCCTTGACAGCAACTGTGCTCGAGGGTACCATTCACTGATTGTGGCATGTCAATGGCTCAAGCTGAATACAATGTACGTACCCCGCAGCAATTCTAGTATAGAGAGGGACTCACATGAGTTGTTTAGTTCTTTGAGTGTACATTTTTTGTATGCAATACAAACTGTGATTCTAACTTGGTTACAGAATATATGAATGGTCATGGAATTTAACGTACACTGTAGAATCTCATGGATTCACATATTAGTGACAGCATTCCTGGATCATTCGTTTGCCTTCACAAAGTCACCATTGAGTGTAAGAGATTTGTTGAATATCAGCAATAGAAAATGGCATTGTAAATATTCATGTGTGTATATATATGAATGGTCATAAAATTTGACGTACACTGTAGAATCTCATGGATTCACATATCAGTGACAACATTCCTGGATCATTCGTTTGCCTTCACAAAGTCATCATTGAGTGTAAGAGATTTGTTGAATATCAGCAATAGAAAATGGCATTGTAAATATTCATGTGGAGAAGGTTGCCATATAATCCTTCAGTGCTTTTACAAAAGGACTAATCAAAGTAGTGTTATCATAATTAACATGTATTTTCACTATCATTTACTCAACAGTCAGACATAATCAGAAGGGTCAAGGGCAATTACTCAGTACCCCCTGGACAATTACCTCTGTGTGGGTTGACTTTGGTGAATTATAAAATGCGTCCTGTGTGGAATGTGTACAAAATTGTAGGTCCTGTCATACATTGTAGATAAGAGGAACTGCATCCCTGTTGCGATCTACATGGCTGTATAGTGCTTTGCATGTTCTGTGGCTGTATGCTGATAATTTAAGGCAAGATCCTCCTCAAACTTCAATTATAAATGATATTAATACCAAGAGTACATGTGTACTTGTAAACCATCAATGTTGTGATCACCAGAAGTTGATGCTTTGGTGATACAGCTACATTGATGGAGATTTCAAGTTCAGTGCATGCTAGTGCTAGTGCTACTGCTAACTATCTCAGCATTAGCACTGACCATAAAACTGAACTTGAAATCAGTCGATTGAGGTTCACCTCAAAGTTATGATGTATTTCCGGTTGCTGGTGCTAGGCTCGATGTTGAATGTTGTCTGCTGAACCGAGCTCCACCGTTTGTTGTGGCGACTTTTTCCCTATTGATTAACACTAGCCCCCTGGGATTATCATTATCATCTTTGTCATTTCAAGTTCGTGCTGGTATTAGCATTGCTGTGCGAGACCCACATTCATGTCCATATGAGAATGTAATCCAGATGAATATGTTCTTGATTTATCTTTCATATAATAATAAGCTCACGTTCAACATGTGTTCTTCATGGAGACGTATACAAATGTAGCTCAGTGGCTAAAGGTCCGTTTACATTGAACATGGTACATTGTATCAGCAATGGTCCAGTTTTTTGTTTTTGTTTTTGTTTTTTTGCTATGGTGTGCCAAAAGGAACCATATCTGGTTCTGTGATCACTTCCCTGCTAATGATTTTGGTACAAAATTCATCTTCAACTGGTGATTTTGACATTAAATAAGAATAATGTTTTGGGTGATTTTGTACCAAATTAATGATTTTCTTTTTTAATAGAACCAAACATTCCTTTTTTATCATCACAGTTTCAAGTCATAGTATAAACATATTCATTGTGGGGGACCAATTGAAGCCCTTTCAGGCTTGTTGGGGAAAAGGCCCCAAAGTAGATGAAAGACTTTCCCAACTTTGAAATATGGGTACAAAATATATAAAACAAAATGGTATACAATCAAAACAGGCTTAAGAAGGACAAGAGTAAAGAATGCAATACCAGTAGGATTATACAAAACTTTGTTGCTTTTAAATACTGAAAGAACGCCACGAACATATCTCAGATCAAGTTGCTATGACGCATCCTTTTTGTTGTTGTATGGGTGGCTGATATATCCCCAGCGTATCTCCTAACTTGTCTTCGAGTGACGAGATTCATATCTCATTGTTGTTGTAGTTGTTCGTGTGTTTTTGTTTTGATATGGTTTGTTTATTGTGACTCACTCACTTTCTCCCTCTATGTTAACTGTTTCAAGTAGATTTACTAGCAGGGGCAGATCTAGCTTTTTATAAAGAAGGGGGTTGGGGGCGGTATGCAAGGGAGCGTAGCGACCGAGCCCGAGTGAGCGGAGCGAGCGAGGGGGGAGGGTGTGAGAGGGGGGTGTCCCCCCTCCCACAGTAGGGAGAATTTTTGAAAATCTGTGTGTGAAAATGGTGTTTTCTTGCATCTAAAACACCACTATTTTTGGTATAGAGGTCATTGCCATAAATAGAAAAAAATAAAATTACAAGTTTAAAAAAAAAGATAAGATAAAAAAAAAAATGGTCCCCGGATTTTTTTTTTTTTTTTTTTTTTTTTTTGGGGGGGGGGGGGTTGCAACCCCCCAACCCCCCCCCCCCTAGATCCGCTTCTGACTAGTGTCGTTCAGTCAAAGAAACAAAGGTTTTGGTTTGTATTTCATCAATTCAATTCAATTCAATTTATTAATTTCACGAAATGTACCTTGTACTTGTTTATTTATTCATTTCATAAAATGTACTTGTTTCAGTTTATTTGATTGTCCCCAGCAACCATTGTATATGAAAAATTGATTATTCTTTGATGATTTTCTAATCTCACAAACATCTGACCAGGGCAACATTTTGTGTGTGACATCCTGAGCAAGCCAACTCCATGTTGCGCCGCTTCAGGGCAGCGCTCCAGGGGGCTCTCAAGGCCACGGACCCGGACGCTGAGTGGCGCAAACAAAATGAGGCTGCAGAGGAGAACCCCATGTACCAGCTGCTATACCTCAATGGCGGGGGCATCCTGGTCACAACCTACCAGAAGATGCGAGAGGGGCGACTATCAGTTGAGGACTTCCGAGATTTTATCGTCCAGCAGGTGGAAAAGATGCTGTATGATGGCGGGCGTGGTCGATCCGTCAGCCGAGAGGAGTTTGCTCGATACAAGTGGGAGGTCCTTGAAGGAAACAAGGTAAAGGAAAAGTGGATGCACTATTTACTTTTTGTTCAGACTCTCTCTGTACCCAGTGCAAAATTCTCTTGGTACTCTGAGATTGTGAAAAAAAAAAAAAAAAAAAAACACCTGTGATAATTTAATTTCTTCATACTTAAAGGACAAGTCCACCTTCATAGACATGTGGGTTGAGTGAAGGCAACAATATTAGTAGAACACATCAGTGAAAGTTTGGGGAAAATTGGACAATCCGTTCAAAAGTTATGAATTTTTTAAGAATCTGCGCAGTCACTGCTGGATGAGAAGACTACCACAGTGTATGATGTCACATGCGTACAACGATAAAAGGAAAATAAAAAGAGAATTTCCCAAAACTTTACTTTTTGAATAAAGTGCACATTTCTTCAACTTGTTACTGACGTATGTTAGGGGTAATATTATTCCCCTTGCCTTCTGAAAGAGAGAAGTCGAGTGTTCTTTTGTTACACGAGAAAAATAAAAATTTGTTGAATTTGCTTTATACTTTCTTTATGTCGTTGTACACATGTGACATCACCAGCTATAGTAGTCTTCTCATCCAGTCGTGACTGAGCAGAAACTTCAAAAATTCATAACTTTTGAACGGATTGTCCGATTTTCCTCAAACTCTCACTGATGTGTTCTACTAGTATTGCTGCATTCACAAAACCCACATGTCTATGAAGGTGAACTTGTCCTTTAATTTATCTTGCATTTACTAGTAACCTACTGTAGAGAAAGTAGATTTTCAATGACACATGGGTATTTCACTTCTCTGGATATTAAAGCAAACCATATATTGGCATCATGATTCAGCCTATCCTTTTTTATAGTTCATCATGATTTTGTGTTGTATTACCTGGTCCTGATTTCACATGAAGACCAAATTGAGTTTAAGGACAAACGTACATTCATCTTAATTTCAAATGATAATTGTATGGTCCTAGCTGATATGAACTGGTGTATGCGAGTATCTTGGGGACTCCTATTTGTATGCTCCATTCTGCCCCTTTCTGAGACTGGTGCCTCTCTGAGACTGGTAAAGGCACCATTTCCATGGATTCATATCTGTAGTGCTGGTTATGGTTTGCATGCATACATTATGAGCACTTTGACTGCTGCATCTCAAATTTTACAAGTAATTATAAAATGTTTAAAGGAAAAGAGACATACTCTCCTTCTTGAGGTTGATTACTATCGTTTTTTTGCTTTGTTTCCATCTGATACCCAGAACTCAATAAATGACCATGATTTGATGGAGAACTTCAAGAACTACCAGGATGGAGCCATCAACAAGTTTGAGGAGCATGAGTTGTGCTTTGATCTCTATCAGAGAGGAGCCATAGGGGAGACCATTCTCCACCTGTGTTACTTGAATGACACACCCATGCACAGTGAGATCGCCAGACACCTGTTAGAACTCTACCCAAAGCTGGTTTTAGATGTCTATGAGGGTAGTGACTTTTACGGTGAGTCTTGGTCACTGCATGTACATTCCTGTATCTTATCTTTCTCTGTCCCCTTTAGATCATAGTTTGAAGAACATTTTTGTTGTTGTTGTCGTTGCTGTTCACAGTTAATCTAATCAGCTGTATAATTTAAGTTTGTTCCATTTTCTACAAAAGCTCACTGCTTGTTTGTCACTGCTGATTTACTCAAATCAATTTTTTCTTTTGGATCTCCCACAAATCTCACGGCATAATTCATCAGTTAGCAAGCCCATATCACTTCTTATAAACGATAATGTGTGCAAATACAAGTAATATATATGTTTTTTCATTGGTTTTTAAATTCAAAATATGTATGCCTCTACCTAAGATGCTTGAGCTGTATATTTTGTGTCTTGAATACACATGGAAATGACCTAGTCATCATGACATGATGATATCACATATTTACTTGTTTTATGACAGGAGAGAGTGCGCTACATCTTGCCATTGTCAACAATGATGTGAAGTCGGTCAAACTGCTGGTTGGGAGGTACAGAGCGCGACTTGACCAGAGGGCACGAGGGCGCTTCTTTCGCCCAGACGACCTGAAGGAGCAGAAATACATAGCCCATACCAAATCCCGCTATGAGGGTCCGGCATACCTTGGCGAATACCCTCTGGCATTCTGTGCCAGTTTTGGTCGCATTGAACTCTACGATTATCTCATTGATCAGTCACTAAGGCGAAAACCAGGCGAGGGCAGGTGTCATCCTAATGCTAAGGATTCCTTTGGGAATACCATCGTTCACATGGCCATCATTCATAACCAGAAGGTATGTTGAGAGGTAATCTTTGTGGAGAGTAATCCAAACTGTTATGCCTTTTTGGAGGCAAGGAGCTCATGGATGTAAGATTGTTGTTGATATTAGATATCATTTTGTCTTAGATATTTAGCCTAACAAACTTTTCATCAATGAAGTCATATGATGCAAATTCATGCTTCAGGATGATTAGGTTTGGGATAAACATTGTGCAACATGACAGAAGGTGTAAGAAAAGAAGGAGTTATTCTTCATGACAAATTAAATGAACAAGAATTCTTACCGATACCAAAAAATGTCATGTAATTGATTTTTTTTTTTTTTTTTTTTTGCTAGGTTTAGTGGGCTTGATTATCAGAGTGAGTCAAAGTTATGCAGTAGATATTCTGTCCTGAAAAGCATTTTTGATAAATCAAATACTATTTTACCCTGTCCCCTGCAAGCATGAAGCGTATATTAACATAAGCTCACCGGTATCTCTCCAAACAGCTGATGTTCTATCATGCGATCCACCACAACAAGATGCCGGCTTCCTACACCATTCGCAATGCAGCGGGACTAACACCGCTGCAGCTGTCCTTCCGTCTAGGCAGAGAAGAGCTCTTCACAGCTCTCCTGGACCTCTCCAGTGATACTCAGTGGACATATGGGAAGGTGGCCTACGTGGCATATCCACTATCCCTGTTAGATTCCATTGATGAGAACGGGAAAGTCAGTAAGTATTTACACTCTGTGTTTAATGTGAATTTTCCTACGCCAAACTTGCGAAAAATCTGTCTAAACAGTCTTTTTATACAGACGAATTATGTAACTTCCAGGAAGAAGGAGCGATTTACAGTATTGACCAAGATAGTGTGATAGTCAAGAGATATTTTGAAAACACAGAAATTGCACTTGATCTGGGAGCACAAATGTAATGATCATTAAAAAGTGCAGAGTTGTCCCTTTATGGCACAATTAAGTTATATAAAACTGATATGCTTTTAATGTGTAAAGTATCAAACTATTTAGGGTTGTTGCACAAACCTGTTTCATGGCTGAGCTGAGAGGCATGACTTGTCACTGAGCATGTCACAAGAATTTGTGCCGGATAGGACAGTGGTCTTCTCAAATTTAATCTCCAAGGAGCATTTCGATTGCAAACCGAAGTGTGCATCATGCAAAATTTTCAACTACATATCAACACTGAACAGTAGATATGAAGTGCAATCAGCTTGAGTCAACAATCACTATTTGTACACACTGCAGTAAATATTGTATTGACAAGTCATAAAGCAATACTTTTTTCAGATGGTAATACAGTGCATTATGAAAGTGATCTACTTGTCATTACATTATTGACCTATTGATAAAATTTGACTTATTTAGTCTGTATCTGTGTATGTGTGTGATTACTGTTTGTATGGTCTTCTTCAAGCTAACCTTGAATTTGATTTGACAGTTACCTCTCTGAGTACAGAGGGGTTAAACCATACATAGGTCCTTCCACAGGAAACTACTAAACTTGTGCTATCTTCATATTCTTGCATTTAATCAAAGTGGTTTGATGATATGTCAGTGTTGTTAATCGCCAACAAACTCACAAGCAAGGTGAGGTAAAAATCATTCAAGAAAATTCAATAACCACCATCTATACACTTAAAGGCGCATAGTCCCGGTAGTGTAGAGGGCGCTGTTGATGATACTGCCGATCACCGTTAGCATTGATACGAAGATTGCCGAAGTTGAGCTGTCATCAAGAGTAATGCGCGTAGTTGTTGCTAGGTAATGTTGCCTTCGTTGTCTTCTCTACGCATCACGCAGTCTGTAGTAATGCCAGAGTGCGTGCATATGTGCTTCTTATTATGACATCACAAAAAGAAGTTTGCTAAAGCTGTCATCCCCCTCAGCTTAATCATGAGCCGAACTGTTATCGGACCACTGACTACAGGGGATCGGACTTCTTCGAACTTGGGGAAATGGGCTAAAGTGTAAGCGCTAAAGAGGAGTCGATAGCGTAGGTCTCTATAAGAACTTGGGCTGTGCGCCTGCGTTCGCATTCGACTAAACCACCGGGACCATGTGCCTTTAAAGTTGGACTGTCAGGTATGACCAAATAGATGCCAAACCTGTCAAAATCACTGATAATGATTAAATGCAAGAAGTCAAACAATTGCAAGTGTTGATAACCAATCTTCATGACTGTTGTTTTGGTGCCATGGAAACATCTTCATAAAAGCTAATATTGCGGTACTAGTATCCTGCTAGACATTTTCATCCCACCCCCCTCCAAAAAAGGAGAGATGGTAAGATGACCCCACAAGTTTTGTTATGTTGTTTGATTAAATTGGGAACACTGACATAATGGAAAAAACACAAATAAAAAATCAGTTTCACGACTTAACTAGTCGACTACATATGTGTAATCTTTATTTCATTTAAAGCTCCTGTTTACCTTTTTGAGAAGTGATTTAAAAAAATATCAGGATATGACATTTAATGCATATATGTGTGGGTCTGTTGTACCACAAAACATCCTATCATATAACATTTTTGCAATGAAGCCTGAAATATAAGGAGATATCTGCATTTTCTCAATAAACTGTAACTGTAGATGGTTTAGCCTGGAATTATTTTTATTATAACTATTGTTCACATTTTGTATGTTTAACAATGCTTAACATTGATTTTACTGATTCAGATTTTTTCAGTAGTTGTTTCTATCCCTAACTCACATTTAGAACTATTTTTAAAAGCACTAATGCTGAGTTTTTGTTTCATCTGTAAATGGTAAATCATACCTGTAACTGATACCATCCACTTCCATTATAGATGATGACTCAGCACTGAGTGTGATTGTTGAGAATGAAAGTATTCACCATCTCAAGATGTTGGAAGGTCAAGTCATCAGTGAGCTTCTAGAAGTCAAGTGGAAGAAATACTGTAAGGTAGGTCATCTCTCTAGGGCCTTGAGATGGCAAAACAATGTATCTATATGCAACATCATTTCTAGTAAATTGAGTTTGAAGTTTGCAAACCTACAGCTGTTTTTCTGTTTTTCGTTAGACACTTCATATCTTACCCTGGAAGGACCAACAGTATCAGTAATACAGTGAATGCAAATTGATTTCACTAGACCCTTTATTTTTAGAATAATTTGCATTTAATCAAGACATACGTTAATTGTTTTGCCGTCTCAACATAACCATGCTATTGCCAATGCTACGGCAAAACAACGTAACTCTCTATCACCTGAAACACGTATAATGTCCTACAACGTCAATATGCATGCATTTCTGCAGCCGCACACGGCATGCAGCCTATTACTGCATAAACATGTAGATGGCAAAACAATGTATTGCATGTAGATGCGTTGTTTTGCCAAGTCCATGCCCGACCACTGGCGTAGCGGGGGGGGGCGATCGCCCCCCCCCCCCCCCCCAAGATTTGGACCGGGGATTGGGAGGCGGGAAAAAAAATGCGTGCATACTGTATGAGCGGGTCTCCTTTGCAACCTTTCATCAAATAAGATATTTTTTTGAATATTTCACTCAAAGTGTGCACCAGATCGTTGAACTTCAATTCAAAATATGCAAAATCTCTCGTGCTTGGGAGGGGGTTTCCCCCTCCCAAACCCTCCCCCTCTGTGCCTCTTTCCCTAGCTTAGTACACTTTTTAGATTTACAAAAAAAAAATATGAATAATTCTGAGTGCACAAGACTTATCACTTATATTCCCAAAACTCAAGGTTCCCTCATGTATAAGGGGAATTTCCCCTTTTAATCGACCCTTTCCTCCCTGGACAACTTCCAGGTGGTATCACATTAGATTACATCAAGTGATTGTACAGCAGGCTTCAGAGATATGTTTCCGGCCCTTTGTGGGAATGACCCTCTATTCCCAGTTATATTTCTTCCTTGTTTTAACCCTCTCCTGAAATATTTGATTTTTTTTTTTTTATGTAACCTTGGTTATGACCTCAGTGGACACAAGGTCATCAATACCCCTTATGCAGACAATTAAACGTCATCAAAACAACAACAAAAAATTATATATAGATACACATCTATCAGAATATGCTTCAACTCTCAGTTCATTGGTCTTTCCCTACAGCATGCAAAATGTTAAAGTTTGTTAATTAGTAGAGTTATAAGTGTAATATTTTATATAAGTGGAGTATAAGTGTAATACTTTATATTGTTATTATCATACTGAAAGAAAGCCCACTGCAGTTTTTAGGACCACGGATATTTCTCAGTGGGAAAGTTAATGAAGTTTTTGATTTTGTATAAAACGAAATCGGGAAAAAAAATGCAGAACATCGACCAATTATTGGTCCGTTCGGAGTATGGAGTTTCCATAAATGTCCGATATAATTTTTTTTTAATTTTTTATAGAATTGATATAAATGTTATAATGATTGTTAGTGTTGAATATTATTGTTGATGCTGGCGCATTAATCTCACGGATGTTAGTTGTATTGTATGTTCTTAAAATTGTGATTTGTAACTTTCGATGTATACCTGCAATTACCTAAAGGTATAATTGACCTGGTTATGTATAAACATTTTCTTGAATAAAGAAATGATTCAATCAAAAAAAAATAAAAAAAATAACCAATAAATGTTTTTTTTTTTTTTTATTATTTCCCAAATGTTGATTCCATCAAATATGCGTATACGAGATATCTAAATTTCAACCTTAAAAAGGCAAAAGCTCCTTCGGAAGGGAAGGGTGGAGATAACACTCGCCCACGCCTTCTCCCTGCTCGCCCGCCCCTCCCCCCCCCCCCCCCCCCCCCCCCCCCGCCATGCATAGAAGTAGACTGTGGCTATACCCAGATCGCTTTAATTCAATGCTAAAAACGCAAAAGCTCCGCAAGCGGGAGGGGGAATCCCCCTTCCCCTAAGCTCTACCTCACTAGACTTTATACATACACACAGATGGTGCACATTCGGAATAAGAGTAAATTCCGTGATTTTAACACTTCGATGAAAAAGTATTGCACCAAAAATTTGCACCAGATCGCTGAATTTCAGGTCTGAAAATGCAAAATCACCTTCGTGTGGGAGGGGATATGCCCCTATCTACACCCTCGTGTGCATGCTTTTTCTGTTTGATTGCTGAACTGCAGACAGCGTTCATGATATTCAGTGTAAGAATTAATACAAGAAGATTATTTAAATGATATACCATTCTATAGGCAAATTGTTCAATAATAATCTACACTAAAATATTTTCAACTCGTTAAAACACGCAAAAACATGCATCAAATTGCACCATTTGCAACATTAAAATGCAAAAAGTTCTCACTGTGGGAGGGGAGAAAACCCCCCTCCCACACCCTCCCCTCCCCCCTCGCTCGCTCCGCTCACTCGGGTTCAGTCGCGTTCATGATATTCAGTGAAAAGAATGAACACAAGAAGTGTATTTAAATTGTACCATTTTATAGGCAAATTGTTCAATAATAATCTACATCAAAATATACTGCTACCTTAAACAAGTGGGACTGTTCCTCGTCAATAAAATGCGCAAAAACACGCATCAAATTGCACCATTTACAACATCAAAATGCAAAAAGTTCTTACTGTGGGAGGGGGGACACCCCCCTCCCACACCCTCCCCTCCCCCCTCGCTCGCTCTGCTCGCTCGGGTTCAGTCGCGTTCATGATATTCAGTGAAAAGAATTAATACAAAAAGTGTATTTAAATTATACCATTTTATAGGCAAATTGTTCAATAATAATCTACACTAAAATATATTGCTACCTTAAACAAGTGGGACTGTTTCACGTCGATAAAACGAGCAAAAACATGCATGAAATTGCACCATTTACAACATCAAAATGCAAAAAGTTCTTACCGTGGGAGGGGGGACATCCCCCTCCCACACCCTCCCCCCCCTCGCTCGCTCCGCTCGCTCGGGCTCGGTCGCTTCGCTCCCTCGCAGACTAACCACCCCCCCAAGATCAAATCCTGGCTACGCCGTTGTGCCCAACGTGTGTTGAGCAGGGCAAGGGTATCACCGCTTACATTGTTTTTGCCAACAAAATTTGAGCAATTCCCACTGGGAGGGAGCATCATATCTCAGTAACAGAATGGGTTCTGATTTCAAGATTTGGTCAAGAGTTAGATGATGCTAAAATAAGCTGAAATAAGCTGAAATATGAGACAATCAATTTTCATGAATTTTGGACATACGTTGTTTTGCCATATCAAGGTCTTCTAACAGTACTTCTCAGTCTATGCCTTGCTATACAACAGTAGATACAAACAGTGTATATCACTGGAAAGATGTTGTTAGACTACATATCAAATTTATTATCATCAATCTTTGTAACGTTCCCAGGGATGTAAGTTGATACTGAGATCATATCTGACTTTACAGAATGACAACAAGTACAAAGAGATTGAACTGTACATTTCTTGTCCATTGATTCTGGGCTCTTCCATCTTTGATGATGAATCTGTTCTTGTTTGTTTGCTTTAGCCAAGTCTACAGGGTAATTTCTCTCTCTCTCTCTAAAAAAAAAAAAAAAAAAAAAAAAAAAATGATAATAATGGACTCAAATGACAGCTAAAGTGACTTTGGATAAAGTACTGTAAAAGGGGATATTTTGTGAGAGTAATTTTTCATGCTCTTCCAAGTGAGATGAATTTTGTGGTTTTTCTTCATTCCATTGGATCAAGATGTTACATAGTGGTATATTATATAAACAAGCAAAGATATTTACATGCTTTTATTTTCATGCTAGTTTCTGGTCATGCGAAATGCGCAAAAAAAAATCTAGTTTACAGTAGTGTAGGATAATTTGCAGTCATCCTTGTCAAAAACTTGTGTGTTAGTGATAGATTTTATGAGCAAGCGACAATTGCAAATTTAATTTTTTTTCCCCTCAAGTTTAATGTGGAAATATGTGGTTTACATGCTAAGAATTTGCTTGAGGGATGAATGATATATAGAAACAATTATGTTAACTCACATCTGTATGTTCAAAAAAAACACTGTTAAAACCAGAATGAAGATAAAATCTCATTAAAGCCAAGATAACTGAATCTTAAAATCAAGAATTGGTGTGTACTTCGTCCCCACCCCCACAAACACACAGGCCCAGTTTTTGTTCAAACAGTTCTGGGCCATGCTTCATCTTTGTCTGCTGTTCGTCGCCGTCCTTCTCAGACCGCCCGATGGTTTCATGACTGGCAGTGACCCATGGTCAAAGGTTAGTGTCACATGGCTTGCTTGCACCTGTAAATATTAATCCATAGTGACATGTAATGAGAATAAGAAATTAAAGATATTGTATTGAATATATTTAATGTCTTTCATTTTTTTATCAGAATGAACTAACATGTTTCACTGCAATCCTGTAATTCACAAGGAGAGATCTGCTCAAAATATGCTCATAGGTTGTGAACAGAGGGCTGGAGTTTCATGTCCACTTGAATCATGTCTGTCTTTTTTAATTTATTGCAACACAAATATGATCTCTCTAGGTTTAATGGAAGCATGTCCAGCTTACAAATAGGGTGCATTTTGTCCCTGAATTCACTTTTATCAACCACACCTTATTTGATCGTGTCTAGCTGGTATTTTGTATTTATGATAAACTTTTCCTGTGTATTTCAATATCTTTGGTACAACAAAGAGGTATTACCTGGGAAGGTTCATTCCATTTATAGAAACACAATGCAATGGTGCAATAATGGAGGATAAGATAAATGAGAAAGAAGGCATACATGTAGGATGGAAGCAGAGTGTGTTACATGATTGTGTATCCTTGGTTTGACTCTTACTACCAGATGCTATAAAGACATTAAAAATGTTATTGCTTGAAAGACATAAATATGAGATTCGTTAATGTGATTTGATTTAAAAAAAAAAAAAAACCCACACAACCAATACCTGGACTGAAAGACAAAGGCAGTAACATTTCATGACTCATTTCTCTCCGCCCCCCCCCCCTACACACACACACACCAGGCCCGTTACGTTAGTGAAGTTTGTGTCCTGATTGGCTGTTTGGCAAAAACCATCACAGAGCTTCTGGAGGTCAAGTCAAGGGGGTCGATAGTAGATTATCTCAAGAGTTTGGTAAGTGTGATGAACACAAATGAATTCACATTACTGAAGAAAGTATAATTATTGATGTATATACACTCAGCAAAAAAAGAAAAGAAAGTAAACACTTTTTCAAGTTCATACATGTATTTCTCATAGAAGATTTGGCTAAACATTACTGTTTTGTATACCATGTTAAAGGTAATTTAATTGGCTATCAACCTGGTAGGTCAATAAAAAGGCAAACGTTAAGCATGAGTGAACACATTCATTTTTCTCTTCCAAAGCACAAAAGTAAAAATTGCAAAAATGGACAAGTTGTCATTCATGCGTATAATGTGCAGAAGACAATCCAAAACAACAGAATATACAAATCAAGTTTCAAAAATCATTCTATAGTCTCTATAATGACTTTGTAGCCTGCAAAGATAAAGAAAGGTGAAAAGATATAGGGAAAATTAAGAATCTTATGTCAAATCCAAATTCAAATGTTATGAAAGAGGCAATATTAACAAAAATGGTAGAAATTTCAAATGTTATTTCAAATTAAGAATTTTGAAAATGATATTTGGTTCTTGAATTTGTCTCATGAATCCTTAAATCCCTAAATCAAAAGAATGAAATAAAGAAAGTCTGTCCATTTATCACCTTTGCAGCTTACTCCCTGTGTCTTTTCAAGTTAGATTCGACAGAAAACTCTTATTTTTCCCCTTTAGTTTCCCACTTTGATTTTGTTTGAGGATATAAAGCGATACAAGGAGATGAAAATTTTTTTTCTTTTTCATTCACGTCTCTCATTGTGTTAAATTCGTCTTTTGTTGTCATTGCTATCTTGAAGGAGGTTTACAAATGAATGACATAATGTCAATTTTTGCAATTTTTAGCTCACCTGAGCCAAAGGCTCAAGTGAGCTATTGCGATCGCCCTTCGTCCGGCGTCCGTCGTGCGTCGTCCGTCGTCCGGCATCCGTCGTCCGTCGTGCGTAAACTTTTTACATTTTCATCTTCTTCTTGAAAACCCCAAGACCCATTTTCATCAAACTTGGCAGGTAGCATCCCTAGGGGGTTAGGAACTCAATTTGTTAAAATGGGCACCATGCCCCACCCAGGGGGCCCCCAGGGGGGCCCAAACCCCCCAAAATTAAGGAATCTGTAAAAAATCTTCTTCTCTAGAACCAGAAGTGATAGAGCTAAATTAATACTATGAGTTAGTACATTGATGACTGTAGTTTCAAGTTTGTTCATGGCAGAATCAGGGGTGCCCCCCTTGGGACCCAGGGGAGGGGGGTGGGGAGGGGTCCTAATGGGGCCTAAATTGTACATTTTCATCTTCTTCTTGAGAACCCCATGACCCATTTTCACCAAACTTGGCAGGTAGCATCCCTAGGGGGTTAGGATCTCATTTTGTTAAAATGGGCACCATGCCCCACCCAGGGGCCCCCAGGGGGGCCCAAACCCCCCAAAATGAAGGAATCTTTAAAAATCTTCTCTAAGATAATACTATGAGTGAGTACATTAATGTTTGTTCATGGCAGATCCAGGGTTGCCCCTCTTGGGGGCGGGGGGGGGGGGGGGGGGGGGGGGGTTTGGGAAGGTCCAAATGGGGGCCTGAATTGTAATTTTAGTAAAGCTGTGAATAATTTAGATTAGTGACTGCGTGAAAGGTGAACTTGCGATACTCAGGTGAGCGCTAGACCCGCGGGTCTCTTGTTACTTTTGTGTCTTGAAAGACAAAAATGAATGTGTTCACTCATGCATGGAATTTCCCTTTGTATTAACCTACCAGGTTGATAGCCAATTAAATAATCTTTAATACAGTATATGACACAATGATTTTGATCAAAATCTTTTATGAAAATATGTGCTGGAAAAAGTGTTCACTTTCTTCTTTCTTTTTTTTTTTTTTTTTTTTTTTTTGCTGAGTGTATGTATTTGGAAATATTTAATGTTCAGTTTTTAAGTAATGCAAAAATGAAGCAAATGAACAGAGAGAATATGGCCTCTGTAGAATATATCTCTTATTTGTATTACCAGTGTTTCCAAAGTTTATTCTACAGCTTTTCTACTGCTTATTGCTGGGAATTGCAGACTTTATATTGTTACCTTTCCAGGAGAGATATCCCACATTACACACAGAATAATGAAAGTATTTATGTTCTTGATACTAATGTGAGGTCTTCTGATGATCTTCGTGTGAAGGGTATATCTGTATCTTTGCCGACTTCTCTTTAGATACTGCCGACTTCTCTTTAGATACTGCCGACTCCTGTTACAACAAAGTCCTCAGGACTGGCAGTCTTCTTTTGTTCTATTGAAATTCTGTTGTAGGCAAACAATATAAAGACATGTAGATGATGGTTTTAGCACCTTAGATTTTACTCCATTTTAACAATTTTTTTGTTCTTTATAACAGGAGTACACTGTACTATATCAAAATATATACATATTATTAAAGTCTACTACTGGTCAATACTTCAATGAATCAGTAGTTATCAAGAGACACTCAGTGGCAATTCAATGAATGATGTCTCAAAGTCTTTCTCTTGCTCTATCTGTGTCTGTAGCTGGACTTCCCAACAAAAGCTCTCTTCATGATCTCCATCTTCCTGCTCTTTGCCTGTATACCTGTACGGTTACTGGGACTAGAGAGAGCTGAGAACTATATGGTCATGATCATCGTCCCACTCTCCTGGTCCTACCTCCTCTTCTTCTTCAGGTGAGAGTTGCAATGTTGACTTTTGTTCAGACATATACTGCAGTAATCAACAGATATTCTATCCAGTACATGACGTATTGCTGCTTGTTACTTTCATAGACAGAGAAATTCAGGGCTGTTTGTGCAATTTTAATGTAATTTTGGACTTTTGTGATTTCATTTTGTCTTTGAAACCTTTACAGGGGCTACCCGAGTCTAGGACCCATGGTGGTAGTCTTTTTCAAGATGTTAGGAGGAGATCTTTTCCGTTTCTCTGTTATCTACTTCATCATCTTAGCAGTGTTTGCTCAAGGTAGGTATTACTTTAAAAAAAAAAAAATCAGAAGATCTTACACCCTAACAGCCACTGTCACACACAACATTGTTACCTATCACAACCCACTGTCTTTCACGACACAGATACATCTCTTAACAGCTGACTGTCGTACACGACACTGTTGCATCTCAAACTCTCACCAAATTTCCATGTTCCATACTGTACATCACATTAAAATATCATAAAGCATATCAAGTTCCGACGGTCCCCTATTTTCGAAATGATAGGATGTAATGGACTACTGAAGAGAAACATAACTACTGATATCACAAGAAGTCATATAACTTGAAGGTAATTCTAATCAAGTACTGGTGAGATAGTATATCAGTTTTCTACCAGTTAGTAAGATACAACAGGGTTGGCATGTGCAGAATTGATAAAGTATTCACAATTCTGTTTGTTTTTTTTTTTCTTGCAGCATTTTTCTTCCTGTTTATAGACAGTGGTGCAGAGACCAGTTCCTTCAGCACAGTCCCAGAAACATTTATCTCAACCTTCATCATGACTGTGGGTGAATTTGAAGTAAGTTTGGAATGCAATTTAATGTGGTAGTTGTAAATAAACTGGACAATACGTCACTGCTAAATTCTTGTTTTATTCTTTTTCGGATGTGGGTTCATATTTCATAGCAGCACATTTTAAGCAGTGTTAGGTATTGGCATCCATACTCAGACATGTACTTCATTTCGTTCAAGGTTATCACAGAATGCATGAATGTTCACATCTTGTATGTTTAAGAGTAGCATAAACAATATAACTCGTTACTACAACTGTTCTGCCCATAGTTGGGATGCTACTAAATTTGTCTAGATTGCCATTCTCTGATTTCTTAAATTCTATTCTCAAAATAACATGCCCCCTAGACTTGATGGGCATTCTGTCATTTGGCAACCATGTTATTAATTTCTGATGATTATTTTGTTTTCCTCTTTCTCTTTCTCCCCCACAGTGGAATCTTCTCTACCAGTGTCGCATGCCATGGTTGGCAATAGTTCTCTTCGTCATCTTTATGTGGTTTGTCTCAGTTCTCATGCTAAATATGGTCATTGCAATGATGGCTCGGACTTTTGACATCATCGAGGAGAGATCACGCATGGAGTGGAAAAGACAGGTATGAAAAGATATGATCTGAATAAAAAATTAGCTTCAAGAGGCTTTTCAAAATGCTTCGAGTCAAACATGTAAACTAACTTTGAGTTTTATACAACACCCATTTAGAATGTAGCTATCCGATTGGTCGATTGCCCATCACGTGACATTTAGTGAAACGTTCCATCGCATGCTCTGGCTGTCAGCCGTGCAATTTTGTTTGAGAAAAAATGGATAGCGCATGGCTGACGTCACCCATTTCCATTGACTCCCGTGTTAAACTCAAGATTGACTCGAAGTTTTTGTTCTGTCGCACGGCTCTGATGTCACAATAAACAAACATTTGCCGCGCGCACTCAACAATTACAGGCGCGTACTTTTGTCACTTATTTTTGTAAACAACTTTGTTTCACGTATGTACGTACACGGTGACTGCGACTTTGCGGCTACTCATTCGTCTTTCACAGGGGCGGTGAGTTGGCTCAGTCGGTACCGCGTCTGCCTCACAATCCTAAGGGCTGGGTTCGAACCCGAGTCTGGACTTAGCAATGTTGTGTGTAAGCATGCCGTCCCCTCTAGCCAGAGGCAAAACTCTCTGTCCCTCGGATAGGACATAAAATGGAGGTCCCGTGTGTGAGAGAGTCACAACTCATGCTCGTAAAAGATCCCGCTCTATTCATTCATCGCAAAGAGCAGGGTGTTTAACCCGGTAAAGTGGTCCCACCTCACATCCAACTGGATCCCATGGAAGACCAGCTTAACGAAGCTGAATATGGGCTATCCAGCCATCTTCTCAGATGGAAATGAACAAACAAACAAACACAGAAAATGACTTCCATTTCTTGTGCTAAATTCAAGAATCTGTGTTGACCAAATCTGTTGACGTTCGAGGTGTTGTATAAAACAAATAGTGTAAGGTCTTTACTCGTGCAATGGAACAAGATTTCGCACTCGGTGAATAGAGCGCCTCTATTTTTCACCTCGTGTGAAATCTTGTACCATCGCACTTGTGACCATTCACTATTTGTATAATGTCAGCATCTTTGCAGATGTATTAATCATTGATACATCCTGTTCACTTTGTTAGTCCACTAAACATTACAAATGTTACTTCTAGAGAGCTTCCACCCTTCTTGACCAGTCCAAAACCTGTATTTATTTCCCCCCTTCTCAGTGGGCTATGATTGTGCTGAACGTGGAGCGGTCAATTTTGAGAACAACTCTGGCCAAGCATCGGAAGGAATACTCAGTAAAAATCAAGGTCAAACAGCGAGCAGGAAATATTGAAAGCGAAGAGCCCCCTCAGACTTCAAAGAAGCAGTAAGTACTCTGACCTCCTCTTGTCTGCTTGCCTGGCTAGCAGTTTGCATATCAATCTGTTTAGAACATCATTATGGCTTCATCTTGCTGTCATGTGTTCTTACATCCCTCACATGTATGCTGATAAGACTGGATGCACTTTCGGGATGTGTTTGTCAGAATGTTAAGTATGATGTAAACATGCCAAACATAAAGGTTTATTTTGTATTTCTTGGGTGATGAGTATAACGAAAGATAATATCAATAATTATATCACCATCATGATTATCATTACAGTGCACATCCGTTATAACAAACACGGTTATAACGAAATTTCACTTACAATAAAATATAAATCCAGGTCGCAAAATTATCTGCTCTATGTGTTCTTATTTTTATGCCTCCACAACGAAGTGGCCGGAGGCATTATGTTTTCGGGTCGTCCGTCCGTCCGTCCGTCCGGATCCGTCCGGATAATACTTTGTGTGGATTTTAGGGTCACAGGGTCAAAGGTCAAAGGTCACAGGTTATTTTGTGAAAAAAAAATTGAAATTTCATGTTTTTCTCCATATCTCGCAAATGGTTCAAGGTATCTTCATGGAACTTAGTATATGCTTGTACCGATGGGCAGTGATTATCTAGAGAAGTTGGGGGTCATGGGTCAAAGGTCAGGGGGTCAAGGTCAAGGTCAACTTCTCAAAATATCACTACTTTCCTTATATTTATGCAATGAATGAAGGTTTGTTTCTTTTTTTAACTTGATGTATACATGTATTACCCAATATATATTCTGTGGGAGGTTTCCTGCCAAAAGGTCAAAGGTCAAGTGAAAGTGCTGAATTGCACTTTTTCCTCCATATCTCAAAAGTAACTCAAGGTATCATCATGAAACTTACATATTTATGCATGTTCAATCTAACAGTGATTCTCTTTGGAACTGTGAGGTCAAAGGTCAAAGGCCAGGTTTAGATAATGCTATTTTCCCATTTGATACTGAAATTATACTTTTTCTCAATACCTTGAAAAATTACTCAATGCATAAACTTATAAAAGGGTCAAAAGTCAAGTAAAAATCATCAGTTCCCCAAATACCTGCACTCTGACATTTCAATCATTCATCCAATTGAACCTAGTTCTAGGAAAGTGAACATTCAGCACATTTGTGTCAAACCTGTCATTTTAATATTTTGCCAATTGTGTGAAACTGTCATTACACATTGTTAAGACATTGTACTATAGACCTATTAGGAGAACCATGCATTATGGCGGAGGCATATCAGTCGCCGTAGCGATATATCTAGTTTTGTTTTTTGTTTTTTGTTCGGTTATAACGAAATTTTGATATAACGAAAGAAAACTGACAGTGCGGAGGACTTTGTTATAATGAGAGTCCACAGTATTACCTCCGCCAAGGAGGTTATGTCTTTGCTGACATTGGTTTGTCTGTCTGTTTGCAAAATAACTCAAAAAGTTGTGAAAGAATTTGGATGAAACTTACAGGAAAAGTTGATAATGTCACAAGGAGCAGATGATCAAATTTTTGTAGTGATCCAGGAAATTTTATGCATTTTTAAGGATCTTTTAATCTTTTGGCAAATATGGTCAATGAACTTGGGAGTTCAAACTGCACATATTTGAGTTTTGCCTAGCTCTAGGTGCATGCAGCAGGAAGCTGATGATGTAAACTTTATCATTGGGAAATTGGGCAATTTTAGCATTCGTGCATTGGTGGAAATGAGCTGCTTGGCCGAGGTCTGTGCTCTCGTAGTGCTTTTATAGTTGTTGTTTTGGTGATGATGATGATGGTGGTGATTATCGTTATCATTATCATTATTATCGTTATTCTTTTTGTTGTTTTTTTTATTCTAGATAGTAGATTATCTTCAGCAGCATCATTATTAGCACTTTTACTGCTATCAAAATGAGGATCAATGTCATTCAAGATAAAAAATTGTTGAAATCATGTTCTACACTCACTATGTCCTCTACTATGATCATTATTTTGCCAGTAACAACCGGCCACAGCTGCGCAGGAAGAGCACCATAGAGAATGTAGTGGTGCACAAGTTCAAGCGAGGCACACGTCTCATTCACATGGACAGCATTGCCAACATGGTGACCAAGGAGGTGGAGGCTCTCCTTGTTGAGAAGGTGTTGCCTTGTAGCAAGGCTAAGACAAAGAGAGATGTCAAGAAAAAATGGAAGGTCAGTCAATGTTATAACTTCACATGTTTGTTTGGCTTGACAGCTCAAGACACAGTACATAGTCCTTTGCCAAGATCAATACTCCATGAAAAAAAAAAAGAAAAAAAGAATTCAAATGTTCTCTCCCTTTACAGAGTGATACGTTTTAAAATCTATGAAACATTCAAGTACAAGAAAAACAGTTAAAGAGTTACAAATACTGTGAGTGCCCTCAACAATGCACTTTGTCTATTCTTCATGTCTTCTTCAAAATGACAAAAATCTCAACAACAACAACAACAAAAGAAAAGAGTGATTAAATGATACTGGATTCCAGCGGTGAATATGAGAGAATTGATTAACAACAACAACAACAACAAAATCAATTGTGACTGCTTTCCTTATTGTCCCGATTGTAAGAGGAATATATGGAGAGTTCACTACCGGTATATACAAATAGGAGAATCTTGCTATAGATGTTGATTGTTGTTTAAGATATATAATCATGAGTTCACTGACTGACTAGTTATTACTAAAGAATCTCTTACATGAGACACTTGTTACACAACTTGACAAGAGTTGAAGAGTTTTCCTATTGCTATATTGGAACTATTATTGGCAGTGTTCAGCATTGTATGTGATGCTCACAACAGCTTTTACATCCGCTTTGTACTGACAACCACCTGGAGGTATTGATGGTTGGCTGCTCAAGACTAACTCAAGACTCAACCCTAAAGAATTAATTGTAGATGATAACCCCTTTGCTGCTCACGGTGGATTACTCTATTCTTGTGATCTGTAATCTGTTCTCTTACCATAAGAGCCTCACAAATGATGTTTAGTTAGTGCATTGGAAGACCGGATTCAGTCACACTCCCTTGATTTGAATTTGAATGGCCTTCATGCATGAATGAAACTAGATGGAGGTAATCTGTTAAAGGGATCGTACAGTTTTGGTTGAAACCTAATTTCAGGTTTCTAACATTTTTTGGTGATATAATGAGAAACCTCTTAATGAAATATGAAAGAGCATGTAATTCTATGAGGGATTCAACGTTTATTTGATGAAAATTGGTTTTGAAATGGCTGAGATATCCAAGAAAGAGCGATTCTAATAAAGTGTGGGACCCACACTTTATTATGATTGCTTTGTTTTACTTTGTTTTTGGATGTTTCAGTCATTCCAAACCCGATTTTCATCAAATAAACCTTGAATTCCTCCTAAAATGGTATGCTCTGTACTAAATCAGAAGTGTTTTCTTGGTATCTCGCAAAAAGTTTAAAGCCCAATTCTCATCTCCCCCCCTCGACGTTTCGCGCCACGATTTTGCAACGCGCAAAGATTTTGCCGCGTCGTTTCACGACTTTTTTCATTGAAGTCTCCCGCATATTTTGAGACCAAATTTGCGACGTCCGGGTACACCGTTTTGAAGTTACGTAATGTTTTGCATATGCATGTCAACCAAAAAACAGCTCAAATTCATGATATCGTGTGCAAATCCAATGCAAATTGTGTTTTTTGGTTAAATTGATATAAATTAGATTATTTCAACTTTTAACCATTGAAATTAATCAATTCTAGTGTAGATAAGCCTGAAAAAGTGCCTGCAACAAATTTTGGCAAAAAAACAATAGAAAACAAAAGTCGAAAAAACAATAAAATACATAAGAAATTAACAAAACAATAAAAAACAAAAGAAATTAACTTCGATTGTGCTAATTTTTTTCAAGAAAATTATTTGGTGTGTCTTGAGGAATTCTGACACAAAAATTTAGCAATCCTCCAGTCTTTTTAATGGAGTTATAGGTGAAAATATGATTTCATGCACAAATTTGCATAATTCATTTATTAGAAATAGAAAGGCAATATTTTTCTATTGTATGACCATGTTACCTTGTAGTTGACATCCAGCTCTATCTTCAGGCAAAATTTCGCAGCGATTGCACGATTTGTGGCCGAGATCTGAAGGGGGGGTCAAATTGACCCCCCCTCAGTAAAAACTTGGTCTCAAATAGCCCAGTTAGAATAGGGTTAAACCCTTTCTGCATGATAAGTATTGAATGGGAGGGGATGATTAGCTCCTATTTTATGCTCATTCTGTGTACACTTCATGGCATGGACAAATGTCTACAGCGTGCAAAATACAAATTCCTCCTGTATTTCTTTTTTTTTGGGGGGGGTGTTTGAATAGTTAAATTGTTGGTTTTGTGGTTTTTTGTGGGTTTTGTGATTTCTGCAGAAGAATGAAAGTCATTAATTGCTAAAGCTTCATCTTTGCTATTGTTTCCCTGCTTTCAACGTTTCAGTTTTATACTGCTTTCTCTTCTTTGGGCATAGTTTTATTCCTTGAATCATACCCCTAACATACATGTACCATGCAGTCCACACCAAAGTGTCACCAGTAGGCATATTTGAATGTCACTGAAATAGCTGCCATTTGTTTGTGTCCAGATGTTAGCATCTCTTCTTGTCATTTGTATGTATGCCAAATGACTTGTAGGCCGCTTTGTTTTGATTTTTAAGCCTGCGGATTCTGTGAAAGAAGATCTTGACATAGATGTGGCAGATGAGAGATACGTTTATATCTGAGTAATTAATTTGAATGTTCCCATCACCTTCCAGATTTTGTTTAATGTTTGGAATGAACTTTTTTTATTTTCCTTGACAGACTCTGATCAGGAATGTAATAATCCAGCAGAGGTTCGGAGGTCATTCCAGTCCTGCCATCATCCAGAGGCCAAGGAAGTTAGAACCAGTCCACCACCGGGACATCTTGACCATCAGTCAGTCCGTGCCTCTACCACCAATCAGAGAAAACGGCATCATCCCAGACTCATGAGACAAACTGAAACCAGTGTCTGTGTGCACTGTCACTGTCATCGGATACTGGTTCATTCCCTTTAGGCACTAAATGGTGTCATGTGACTCAGAAACACAGGGTCTTGACAGTCATGTTTATAACTAATGTTTGGCCAATACATTGGACAAGACTGACCTGAGTGTGCTAAAATGGCTGCAATCATCCAGACTGACCATACAGACAGATGTTGGGTCATGTAAGGTCAGAACTGGAAAGAGCTGCGTGCAGATGATATGTGAAGTAACATGATTCCTGCTGGTCAATGTGTGTCCATTATGAGTCTGCCTTGAATCAGAGGTAGATAATTGTCTGGTGAGGGAGGAAGAGTAATACCGAAGGAGAGAACATATATCCCACCCTGAATTATCTGTCTCATCCAAGGAGAGAGTTTCAGACTCTTGACCCATCAGAAGCAGGATGGTAAGCAGACTTGTAGATTTCACCAAGTGGGATGTGTGGTTGAGGAGGTGAAAGAGCAGACACATTGCAATATTCCTGGTTTGCTTGGATAGGTTTTTGAGTCTTTTTTCATGTAGCACAAATATGGTATGTAAGTCTATGTGTGCCTCAATTTAGATATGTTCCTTGGATATTGTCTATTGAGATTATTACACAACCAAAGCAAGCGAAGTATGTTACACACCATCAAATGTCAGTGGTGTTTCTCATTTCACTGCAGCAAACATTTTTTTCTTTGTGAAGCAGTCGTAGTTTGTATTATGCAGTCTTGAAGTTAACTGTGTACCATAGAAAGACATGTTTTTTTGACTAAATAGTTTCATGTTAGTGTCTGTCAGTTGCCAAGTTGATGTTTGTGGCTTTTGCCAGATGTTTCATGGTTAACATGATTTTTTTTTTAATGCCAATAAATCATGTTATCAATTGTTAACATAGTGTATTTATATAGTGAATTTGATAAGCAAAGCTCGTATTCCTGATCAGCCATCATTAAATAAAGTATCAACCTCTTGTTTGGTATTGTGAACTGTTTGTAGGAGTAACGTTCCACAGCAGTAACTATAGACTGACAGAATATGCAACGTGATCATGCGGTATAAATGGTAAAATTGTACACATGGCTGATAAAGTGTCTTTCACTTTTCATAAACCTTGTCCCACAGGTCTTTCATGAAATATATTCCCTATGACATTTTTTTAAATCTATATGCAACAGATTTTATCATTACAGTGTGTGTGACACAGTTTAGTGTGCAAACCAAATTTGGTGTGTCAATAAGTGGCTGAAAACGGTTAATGGCAGGGAATGTCTCAAAGCGCCTTGAAATCACCCAATTTAACAAATATATTCCCTCCACATACAAGTTTTCTTGATGAGCTTGGCCAATTACAACTCAGGGAGCTATCTGACAATTGTGTTATCTTGTGTTATACTTTGTATATTATGGAATATTTGCTTGAAGTCATGATCTGTATGATACATGTGAAGTCATTTTTATGAGTATAAATGCACGTAAAGGTAGACTTATGCATGACTTATATCAAAACACACACAAATAAATTATTTTTACAATTTGGAACATGGCCTCATTTTTTGTATCAATGTTGCAGATGTTTGTAAATGATGTCAGTATGTATCTGAGGAGTCGAAAAGAAAGAAAAAGAAACAACCTTAGATAAGAAGTCTCAAAATTGGCACCAATCTAAAAAATCTCCACATCCTGCCCTGAGAAAATGTTGATATCTCTTGGGTAATGATGCTCAGCTGGGTTGTAAACAGAAGAATATTGTTACAGTCCAGAGTCATGATAATAACCATTTGATATGAGTAATGGTAACTGTTCATGTGGCCTTCAATGTACAGCGGTGATGGATGTCATTGGCTAGTGTCATTTATTTTATTGTAAAGCCACAGTAGGCAACCTCTGATAATAACTTGCAAAAAGCCTGTGACGTAAAAGTGTGGTAAATTGCTTTTTCTGCAATGCTGTAGCAAGGCTGAAAGTTTCATTATGCTTGGATGGCTGAATTTCAGAGTCTACACCATAGTCAATGCAAAATATGTTTATACATACTATTATACTATTTTTTTTTATGTTTGCTTGTTTGTTTGTTTGTTTGTTTTGTTTTGTTTTGGTTTTTTTCCCTGAAATACAAACCCCTTTCTTAGTGTTAGGTGCATTGAAATGTTGGTTCATCAGTGTATGATGCACAGGTAAGGGTCATAGTTTGTATTTCACTCTCAATACAGTGCACTCCCGTTATAACGAAATGCTCGGGACCGGCAGTTTTCTTTCGTTATAACGAAATTTCGTTATAACCGAACAAATACAATATATAACAAAAACAAGGAAACCACGCTTATTATCATATTCTGTTTGTTAAATACTCATCTTACACTGTGCAGATATGTGAAACGGAATGGTATACTGTACCTTTTAAATTTCGTTTGGATATTACATTAAAGGGAGCATAAAATTGACGGAAACTGTGCGTGATACACGGAGCGAACACACCGTGATGTGAAGCATTCACCCATGCTTGTTCCGCTACGAATTTTCGAAGGCGATCCGCATTTCGTTATAACGGAGCACATTTCTTTTGTTTTTCTTTGTCCGTGGGGCTCGGAAAAGACTTCGTTATAACAAAAATTTCGCTATAACCGTGTTCGTTATAAGCGCATTTTGTACCATAGACATTAATGGCGATAATTTTGGGACCAGAAGTTTTACTTCGTTATAACGAAATTTCGTTATAACCGTGTTCGTTGTAGTGGGAGTGCACTGTACAATGACTGTGAGGTGTAGCAAGCCAGTTTAACGTTTTCATTTCCACATTGTGTTGATTACGATTTTGCAGATTGATTTAGCAACAAAAATGGCGTAATCAGGCATTGTACTATGTAAAGGGTAATAAGGATAATCCTGGAGAGATGTTTTACCTGCCACACAGCATGAGGCTAGTGCTTAAAGAGAACTTGCATGGTGTAACATTTTGGTGTAAAATTGATTATGTTTATGTACTTATCTTTGATGACCTAGAAAATATAAAAAGTGGAGATTACAAATCATTCTTCACCAACAAGAACTTTATACAGCATTGGTCACCTGTTCAAAGCTTAAGCTGCATTTTGTAAGCACAGTATCAGGGAGTTTTGTACATGTATAGATTTTTTTTTTATTACATGAACTTGATGTGTGATTTTGCTACGACACTAGGTTCATATTACTAGTGTTGTTGTTAAGTTGCCTAACATGTATCATGCCCTTTTGCCTGTCTCTAATTGATCATTACTCAATCAGATTTTTCTACAAAGTTGCTCTTTAAATAGTGTGAAATACACACACATACACATCAATAACAATCTCAAAACAAAATAAAATACTGAGATTGTGAACACAACAAAAATTAATAAGGCTGTAATATTGAGTTGGTGATACATTTCTCAAATGTGTGTGAAGGAATACATACAATGTACCTAACTGAAATTCCGGAATGTCCAATTCACTATGCTTTCAGTGAAGAATTCAGTGAATTGTGGTTTGTTGTGTGACATCCACCAGAGGCTGATATCACACATATTTGTGCTATCATTACCTCCACCAAGGAGGTTATGTTTTTGTCAGTGTTTGTTTGTTTGTCTGTCTGTTTTCAAAATAACTCAAGAAGTTATGAACAGATTTTGATGAAACTTGCAGAAAGATTTTATAATGTTGTTGTTGTTTTAAAGAAAGAAAGAAGAGAGAAAAAATGGGGCCCTATATAAATAATTTGCCCCAGACAATGCTAACATTATACAAACATTAAAAATCTTAGAGATATAAACAAGAATATTAAATTATATCAAATATTATTAAGTTGATAATGACATAAGTAATGAATGATTCAATTTTGCCAGGAATTTTTATGAATTTTTGAAGGATTTTTTTAATCTTTTGGCAAATGGGGTCATTGAACTTGGGAGCTCAAGCTGGGCATATTTGAGGTTTACATACGTGCACTAAAGTGCATGCTCTGCTCGAGATATGCAGCAAGAGGCTAATGAGGGTATACAACTGTGAGGCTTCTTTAACATTGTGAAATTGGGGAATTTTCAGCATTCGTGTATGGGTGAAAATTAACTGCTTGGCGGAGGTCTCCTCTCTCCAAGTGCTTTTCTAGTTTGAAAGATGAATGACTTTGTGCAAGCAGTAGCAAAGTGACCACCTTAACATTAAGCCGCCAGGTTGCAAATGGAGATACTAATGGGTGAAGAAAGAAATCAGGTTAAGGTGTGAAATATTGCTTTGATATCTTGTTCATATTCAATGTTTGTAAAAAGCTCTTGTTACCATTTTCAGTTGAGAATGAGTTGTTATGGATTTTTAGGTGGCATTGTTATTTTCTAGACAGATTTTGATCCACGGACTTGATGCATTGTTACTGATGAACTGTTGCATCTTTGAACAAGAAATGATTTACAACTATATCAAAGATGTTACATATTTATCACAGTAAATTTTATGTGAATCTTTAAAGCTCATGTTGTGTTGGGTTTTTAATTTACGTTTTGTTCACCTACAAAAGTGCTCACACCTGTCCCCTTCATATTCTGTGTCAGATATATTCTTTATTATATAACGCCAGAAGAGATCCTTGTCATTTGATTGGTTGTTTGACATTGATTATTCGGCCCATTTCACTATGATGTCATCATCCGTGCAATTTTGGATCCATACGATTTGCTCCATTGCATGCTCGCTGAGAACCAGGCACACTGCGCGTGTTAAACGCGCTTGCGTTTGCAGTGTGTGTATGCGACAGCGTGCCAGCGTAAAGCGCTCAGTGAGCACTCTCGCGATCGCAGATTCTCTCTTGTTTCTAAATAAATGAAACATCAAATGACAAGGATCTATTTTAGGCGTTATATAAAACAAATAATGTTTTTCATTCGTGCAATGGACAGAATATTTCATTCGGTGAAAGATAAAATTGATCCATTCAACTCGGCTGCGCCTCGTTGAATGGATCATTCATTTCATTTTTCGCCTCCTGAGATATTCTGTCCATTGCACTCACAAACATTCATTATTTGTATACCATTACACTTTAATACAATGTAAATGTAAGATTCTGCTCTTTATAATGATGTGAGAAAATATTTTCAACTTGGCAGTGCATTACAGGTAGTTAAAATCTTATGGATGTAATTTTTGGTGTGCTTGGTACAGAACCATTTCATTTGTACGTTTAGTAATAGCAGCATTTTCCTGACTGTAAATGCATGAGTAGACAAGTAGACGGTAGGTGTTCCTCTGTTGTGCAGTATTTCACAACCATTTACATGTTTTTTCGGGGGTTTTTTTGTGAGGCAAGCATTTTCATGTAGTCCTCTACATGAGTTATCAATGTAAGAGAAGTGATTTGTTTTACTGGATGCATATTGCTAGGACTTTACTTTTTATTTGTAGGAATGACTATGTCAGCAGGTCTATCAGTTTCTCTTCGTTAGTAACCTCAAGCCATGGCCACTTGTTTCTCAACTAATGTATCAGTGCATTTTCTTTCACGGCTATACTTGTGTACAGCAGATTGTAAAGCATCAATACAGTATGTTTGTATTTATTCTGGATAAAAAGAACATGTTTCAAAAAAGGCAAAAAGAAATTCAGAAAGTTGATATGAGTTATGGTTCTCCTTTTCCAGTGTCCCTGAGATGAAGATGGTTCTGCCGTGGAGTGAGTTTGATAAGAGTGATATGATGCCTGCAGGAGTGAAACATTGATGGGAGTGCCAAGCTGGATCAATAGCACACTCATACTTAATTTATTTTACACAAACTGTGACAACATGATCAGTGGCACTATATAAGCAGTGAACATGACAGGCTGGAAGACCTATAACATGTATGAATTATTACCTCCGCCAAGGGAGGAGGTTATGTTTTTATTAACATTGGTTTGTTGGTTGGTTTGTTTGTCCGTGTGCAAAAAAGCTCAAAAAGTAGTTAACAAATTTTGATGAAACTTGCAGGAAAGGTTGAGAATGACTAAAGTAACAAATGATTAAATTTTGGTAGTGATCCGAGAATTTTATGGGAATTTATGAAGGATTTTTCATATTTTGACAGATAGGGTCAATGAACTTGGGAGTTCAAGCTGCACATTTTTTAGATTTTCAAACGCGCACTAAAGTGCGTGCTCTAGTTTCTGCTAGGGTGAGATGCGCGCCGCACAGCTGAAGGTTTATGAGGTAGCAAAGGCTTCTATATTGGGAAATCGGGCAATTTTTCAGCATGTATACCTATGGGTGGAAATCACTGATCTCTATGGAAGAGCCCAAAGAGCTTTTTGCCCAGTGGTGGATAGGAGAAAAATCTCTTTGTGAAGAGCAAGATCATCAGTGGAAAGTAGCTGCTTGGCGGAGGTCTGCACTCTCAGAGTGCTTTTTCTAGTTACTGATTGTAAGCTACAATGTCACTCCTGTATATGTTCAAGTTGGCTGAAAGTAATAGATAAGTGAAATCAAACAAAATCACAAAGGCAAAAGATTCATCAAAATTTGATGTCGGTTTATAAAGTTATCTAACTGAACAGTGATTCTTGTTGCAACCACATTATATGCAAATCATAGAAGGGGGTGGCATCATCAGTTCTCCTGTTGGTATGTACACAAAAATAGAATCATAACTACAGTCAAACCTGTTTATTGTGGCCATCCAAGGGAAACAACAAAAGTGGCCACTATAGACAGGTTTGTGGCCATTTTGAATTTCAACACCTGCATTTTATAAGAACAGAAAATATCGCATGTTATTCTTACTAAACAACAACCAGCAAATAAGTTTGCATGTGCAGCTAATATGGGGATTTTTATTGTACAATTCACTTCATTTTATCTTTTTTTTTTCTTTGCCTGCTTCTGTCTACAGACAAGTACCATATTGTCCTTATTCAAAGGAACTTAAAGGGAAGGTAAACCCAAAGAGCAATGTGGATTGAGTGAAAGCAGCAACATTAGTAGAACACATCAGTGAAAGTTTGAGGAAAATCGGACAATCGATGCAAAAGTTATGAATTTTTAAAGTTTTGGTGTTGGAACCGCTGGATGAGGAGACTACTAGAGGATATGACGTATGAGTGGACAACAATACAAAGAAAATATAAAGGATATTCAACAAAAATTCACTTTTCTAGAATTATGAAAGAGCAGTGGACCAACCGCTTTCAGAAAGCAGGGGGAATAATTGCTACCCTTAACATATGTCAATATCAAGTTGATGGAATTTGTAATTTTCATGAAAAATGGATTTTTGTAGTATTTTCTTTATATTTTCTTGATATTGTAGTCCACTCATACGTCATAACCTCTAGTAGTCTCCTCATCCAGCGGTTCCAACACCAAAACTTTAAAAATTCATAACTTTTGCATCGATTGTCCGATTTTCTTCAAACTTTCACTGATGTGTTCTACTAATGTTGCTGCTTTCACTCAATCCACATTGTTCTTGGGGTTTATCTTCCCTTTAAATGCTAATTATTCAGCATTTTAGTAAAATTCTAAGATGTTATTAGGAGTTGTCTTTGCCTTGTACTTTATAGCATCTATTGAGGGCGGCATTGCTGAAGCCTAGATCAATTCTCTTGGTGATAATTAGACAGCTTTTCGTGGCTTGGAGCTTCATTAATTTTGTCAATCGTGTCTGAATGATTGTGACTGAGCTAGGACTTGGTAGAATTCATGCAATGAACGTAAAGGACATTGTATTCCTGGCTGATTTAACGGTTCAGCTAAATTTTTGTGGCCACTATACGCGGGTAGATTTTCACCACAAGATACAAAATGAGTGGCCGCTATATAAAGGGTCCATAATACAGGAATTTCGTCCATGGCATTTTTCAGTGGCTGCTATAAGCAGGTGGCCGCTAAGACAGGTTTGACTGTAGTTTCTTGGTTGATGATTAAAAAAACCCAAATCCCTTTTCTCCTAAATGTAATTCTTGCAAGTTTATTGCAAGGCAACAATATGATGCAGAGTATTTAAAATTGTTAATTTAGTGGTCTATGTTCATGAGAGAGGGAGATTTCTGAGGCAGTGACATCACCTCCTTATCAGATTTCCAAGTGTGGCTGCAACTCATGTACACGTACCGTACTTGTTACATGAAAATTTAATACATGTACATGTACCTTTAAAGTCTGTAATTTTCATATTTAGCCAATGTTCACATCTACCATTCTTTTTTTTTTTTTTTTTTACTTTAGGCAGTATTTGTTCAAAGCTAACTTTAATGTGACATTTATTGATCTGAAATACTCATCCAGACACCCAAAACATGATTGACAAAAGATATGTGATGTATAAGACAAAATAATGACTATTTCTAAACAAAACAAACAACTTAAACAGCGAATTACTATTATCCACTCTATGCCCAACTTTTTTTTTTTCATTACAGGAATTTCCGTAATCTGAAGTATGTTACAGACTGAGGAATGTAATGATAACCTAAGAATGACCTCAAGGTGTCACAGAATGCTTTACTGCATTGCTATAAGAGGAAAAGCAACGATCATAATACGCATATAACCACCTTGGTGTTTGTACAGTATTACACCTCTGTGCCATTTCCCCCTACCCTCCTCACAAGAAAAGTGTTACGCATCATCATGAATAATTTCTAATATAAGCACCTCTTCCTCAACACACACACACACACACACAACATCCTGCCTTCCCATTTTCCCTCTCCATCTTTTCCCCTCTTTCCAAAATACTACCCCTCCCCCCCCCCCCCCATTTACACTGTCTTTGTTCTTCATTGTGTTCACTAATAATACAGTCAAGAAAAGAAACAATGGAAAATATCAATGAGTGTCAGAAATATTGTATTGTTAAGTTGGAAGAGAGATATACAACGAGGAACACAAAATAGGTTTCGCTATTTACAACGTGTCAATTCTAATCAACAATGGCTACTGAAGACCAACATAAGATTAACTACACATACAATGTGATGAAGTAGATAAATTGTTTATATAACCTGTGACATGTGATTATACATGTACAACAGAGCTGCTCTCATCAAATTTTGGACAGATGCTGAGTGATTGGATGGCAGTGTAGTGAGAACATGTACATTCACTACTCACTTCACACATATTGCTTGCCGGCAACAACAAAACTACAGCTATTAGTGAAAAAAACCACATATTCGCGACCTCATGCAATCAAATTTTGTGCGCATAGGACCTGCGATTTAGTAGCTTTCAAAATGACAGCACTTTTGTGCCAAGTGGTAGACATGTCTACAGCGCTATGATGTTGTTGATGTCTATATTTTATGAGAATATTTATTTTTATCACTTTCATATATTCTGATTTTTTTTCTATGCAGTACTAGGTCTTTGTTTGAAAGTATCACAACAGTACATAAGCATTCACATGCAGCATCTTACTACAATATTCAAATGAATGCCTTTAATTCTTCAACTGGTATCATTCAAGGTCAGTGCACTTTCAAATTTACCAACTCTTTTATGATGTTTCTCTGAAAGTGAATCCCTTCTTGTATGATAGCCAGGATCATATATGCCATGCTATGTCATATCGACTGGCTGAATATTAGGCAGCAAATGACATACACTCATACTGAGATGGTGCAATACTCTCCTAAAAACATGATAAATAAATCATTAATATAAAATATCTAAGTTGGCCGGAGGAGAGACGGTGCTTATGTGGAGTAGAATGTTCCGTCATGTTTTCTTGAGAAACCCTGGTTGGTGGCCGGAGTGTGGTGGCTCTCGACAGCTCCCTTCACACTGTGTGTACTCTCCTTCTTCGGGTTGTGGATACTGACCACTCTCAGCTGACCGGTGGGTGAAGCAGCAGTGGTTGCCTGCTTCATCTGAGTGGGTCTGTTTTTCAAAGTGCGTCTGTCAGATAGAAAAACAATGATATAAAATTGATTAAAATGTAATCATGGACAAACATGTTTCTAGATCAAACTTCATGCAGATTGTCCATTATGGTAAAAAATAAAAATAAATAAAAAAAATATTGAAAGCTTGTCACATAGTTATTTCCTGATTTCATTTAAGGAGAATGAAAGTCAGATATATGTGAGAATTGAGGGAATGCAGCAATATTAGAACACATCAGAGAAGTTTCAGGAAAATTGGAGAACCTTCTAAAAAGTAATCTTTTTAAGTTTCAGAGTAACCATCACTGGATGAGAAGACTACAACACTGTGATGTCATGTATAGAAACCATATAAAGGAAACTTTTTTTTTACTTTTTTTTTTTACTTTTTTAGCATATTGAAGGAGCACTTGGCTTACTGATACCTCTTTCTACAAACAGTGGAACAGCATTACCCATAACATGTGTCAGTAACAAAATCAAGACAATGTGTACTTTTTTAATGAAATTTTGTGAAATTCTCTGTAAATATATATTTTCTTTGTATTGGTGTGCATAGTTTAGTCTAGTTTATTTCTTTATTCAAAAATCACACCCGTCACATATGTGACGTCACGAACTGTAGCAGTCACTCAGTGACGGCTGAACTGAAACTTTACCAAGTCATAATTTCATTCATAACTTTACCAACTCTACAGAGTTATTCTCTGGGCAGTGTGGTGCGTGCTATTTGCAGCAAACTTGTATCAGATCACTGACTGAACTTCAGTTCGTACACAACAATCATTTAAAAAAAAAAAAAAAAAAAAAACAGGGGTTCTGTCTAACGTGCCTGCAAAGCAGTCTATTACACACACTCTGAAATATTGTGTACATGCTTGCTGGTCACATCCAAGTTCTTCTTGACAACAGCCATGGTAACTATGTTTGTTACAGTGAATCCCTCTCAGACCATGACCATTGACCATGGATTAGGGTGCCTCTATCCCCAAGCAAACAATGACCTTTTGACTTCAGCTTAAGTCTGTTATACAAACCATGCGTTAATTGTTACCCATAAGGATTTTGAAGTCTATTCAGATGTGATTATCTTACGTTCATTAAGTTCCATTGTCTCAGCCCAGTTGGGGTAGGAGAACATCCTGGTTTTAAAGTCCGGGAGGGGCAGGGGTAGACCTTTGTCTTTGTAATCAGGAATGTTTATTTACAGCCATGGGAATAAAGGGATTTGGGGTTGGGGTGAGAAGCACCTAGATACTGAAAGCAGACTGACAATCATTCAATAGAGGCATCTCAAACTACTCACCCATGATCTACTCCTAGGGTCTCTGGCTGCATCAGAGTCTCTGCCTTAGACTTCAGCAGCTCATTGTGATGATCATAGTAGGCTTTCTGGATGAAATCCAGGCTGTCACGGGGAGCCTGAGGAATAAAAAATAAAATGATTAAAATCAGTCACTCTTTCTCATTCTCAAGTTCTCAAACAATTAACAGACTTTAGAGTGATAGAAATCAGTTTTCCTATGCATAAAACTGCACTAAAAAAAAAATAGAGGTTTCAACACATGTACTGTTTGGCTATAAATGTGAAGAGTAGACAAGGGTGTTTTGTAAAGATTTTTGCTATTTACCGTACATTGGAAGAGTTGCAGTTACAGTTCAACAACAACTTGAAGTGACTGAGTAGGTGTTTGCTCTTTACCCCGCTGCCATAACAACTGCAATATTTGTCACTAACAATATTGTGTGAAATTTTAATCCTCTCTTTATCAAACAGACCCCTGAAGTAAAGTGCAACATACAGTAACAATAAAGTTGCCTAATCAGGTCTTATATTGGACTTACCTGTGGATCATGATGGAAGATTTCTCTCCTTGAACTTGCCAGTGTGCATGTTGAGTTGAGTCTGTTCCACGGGTCTTTGGTCTGGGCTATATGTGTGGGCTGGCCATGTGTGTTCTGCATTTGATGGTAATCAAATTTACACACAAGAAAAGTAAAAATGAGCTTGATGTGTGTTTATTCAAAGTTATTGTTTTCTACTAATTCTATATGTGAGAAGGAAATTTTAGACAATGAGAACTGTCTTAGAGTTGAATCAAAGTGAAAATGTAAAACGTTAATTTAGATACAGTGCACTCCTGTTAAAATGAACACGGTTATAACGCAATTCCGGTTACAACGAAATTAAAATCCAGGTTGCAAAATTATCAGCTCTATGTCTTTGTATTGTTTATTTGTTCGGTTGTAATGAAATTTTGATATAACAGAAGAAATCTGCCGGTCTCAGGGACTTCGTTATACATATTAACAGGAGTTCAATGTACTGTAGCTCACCTAGAGTCTACAGGAAATATACCAACCTAGACAGAGGGAAAACATGATTTATGAGGTAAAATCTAAGATAATCATATGGGAGCCTATCTGTCATAACTGCAGATACCCTACATGACATTGAATTAGGGATAGTGAAGCAAATGGAGGCTCTGGAAGATGGATTTTAACGTTAGTCGGATAGAGGCAAGTATTACTATTATCAGAACTGCATCTAGATAATTGAGAGAAGTAGATATCTACATGTAGTAGCACTAGATAGACAGCACATCGCGATTGGCATCAGAGCACACAGTTAACAAAGACTTAGCAAGCTGATATAGTGATAAGAAGGACCCTTCCTTCTCATTCCTTTTCTTAAAGTCACCCTCTAACCCAACCTCCAGTTAAAACTCCACAAGAGATGTTTGGGAGGTCTAGGCCTACTCATACAAAAATAAAGATCCAAGATATCTATTCTCATTTTATGGGGCAATCCTGGGTTTTACTTTTAACGTTAGGGGGCTAAATTATCTTCTTAACGCTATGTCATTAGGCTTCCAACTTCAGCACAACCATGTTACCCCCACTAAGATTGAAAAAAAAAAAAAGTGATAAAGATAGAACTCTAGAGTGTCTAGATATCTACAATTGTACGTATGTATCAAAGGAGAATTCTGATATGATTAACTTTACTTAGGTGGCTATAGAACGGTGTCTATCTAGCCAGGGCAATAGGCCTAACGTTATGTTAGAGGCTAGAACTGGGTGGAGTGTAACGTTAGTGTTGAGGGTTAACTTGTTAGAGATTTTTACTGGGGATAGGATTGACATTAGGTTAGGGGTTGTGCCTGTGGCCCGTGCTGAAGTTCCCCAGCTCTGAAGTTAAACGCCTAACATTTAGGACCTACTAAAATAATTTGGCCCCCTAAAATCCAGACCAGGACAGTCTTTTATAGTAGGTTCTAACGACCTCGTTACTACAAACTTACCGTCCTCTGAATATTTCATTAGGCATAGTTTCTACACAAGTAACGGTAGGGCCTAGAGCTAACGCTAATAATGGCATAATGCCCTAATGCATTATGCCCTAATGCCATGGTTAATGTTAGAACTCTGCATTAGCGTTAATGTGACAGTGAGTGAGTGACACAAATGATGTAGACTTACACTGTGGGTATGCTGCCTTTGTCCCTTGAAATCATCGTCATTTTCCAGCTTAGGCCAGGGATACGGTTGTCTCGATGACATCTGCATTCCACTCATAATTATTGATGGTACCTAGGTTCTACTCTGATTCGTATAATTAAATGTCTGAAGTGAAAGGCAGAAGCCGTTGCTCTTTCGGTGCCAGCTCTCGGTGCTACCTGTCGATCCAAGTCCTCTTGCTACATTAACGTACGTGTCTACGTACCCCCGGCCGTATATCACACTTCCATTCACTTCAATGGTCCACTGTTTGTGTTGTCTAGTTTTTGTGTGGCAATCACCGGTCGAGCAACCAAAACACATGTGAAAGGGTGACGTACGAGTGTACCCAAACACCCATTGCGTTGTCAGTTGCCTTGACTACGGAATGGCCGCGTAAGTACAATGCAGTGTCATTGAGGGCGCTATAACCCTCTTCTCGAACAGAGCCTTCTACTCCAGTATGTTCGCGAACAGGTGTGTTGCTATGCTAGTAGTAGAGCAAAGTGGAGCGCAGCCACCGTATCAGGAAGGGCCCAAAGATATTGTCCACAGCTTTTTTTTTTACATGTTCAGTAACTTTAATGTAGGCTTCTCGAGAGTGTAGAAATACATGTACTAATAGTTGTTTTCACACGAAATTTCTACCTGTACAAAAGTCATGTATGTAGATTACTTATCAAGCGAACTATATATAAATTGAAATATTCTTACGATAGAAAAATAATAGACCTTGATCATTATTGCAATTTGTTGTATTATAGGGGCCTATACTTCGTTCTTCCCTTTTTTCCGAGTAAGTGCAGTCCAGCCCTATGGGCCCCGTTTTCTCAAAAGATATACGGTAATCAATTATAAATTTCATAACTACACAGGCTGCCATGGACTTATGGTAAAGATCAACCGTTATAATGAATTATAACTTTTCATACAACAAGGCCCTGGTGTATTTTCGCACTGTTTGGAAAATGATGCAGTGACCTCTTTTATCTAATATGTGAGCCCTAAATGATTTTCCTGTCTTTCCTCCAGTTCGTCTTCACATTTGCAGAATGTACAGGAGATTCGTTATCGATATTTTTTATCAAAATCCACAAGTACTCGCACACCCTTAGCTCAGCAAACAGTTCTTTATTTTCACCGGATCCAAATTCTGGAATGGTCTTTAAGGATCAAGGGAGATTTAATCAATGTTCCTTTTCTCTGTTCATTTTCATACACAAAAAAACAACAACAACAACCTCAAATCAGTGCTATATCCAATGATTATAATTTTCCAGACGTGAACACTTTTATGCCCTAACCTTTATCCTCTCTTAATGCATGAAGGATCAGTATTAATTTTAGAGAAGTGTGCACTTATTGCAACTGATTGACAAATTGCCCTACATCGACGTAAATAAGCACTGAATTGATCAGTGTTTTAGTAGTAGCCATGATAAAAAATCATGGGCGTACATACTCGAGCAGGATTCGAACCCACGACCTCCTGATCCCATGGGCGTACATACTCGAGCAGGATTCGAACCCACGACCTCCTGATCAGGAGGTCGTGGGTTCGAATCCTGCTCGAGTATGTACGCCCATGATTTTTTTATCATGGCTACTACTAAAACACTGATCAATTCAGTGCTTATTTACGTCGATGTAGGGCAATTTGTCAATCAGTTGCAATGAAAACATCTCGACGGAAGAACTTCATAAATTTGAAAAAGTGTGCACTTGCTTAACACCTGGTTTAAGCGTTATGCTCCTATAGGCCTACACTTATTTTATTTTCATACATGTACTTTGAATTCGTTATGAACTTGATGGTAGATTATAATCGTATGTAAAGGCCTTATTATGTTCCATGATGTATGTCGGGGTTTTTTTTTGCCAGTTTTTTGTTTTTTGTTTTTTGTTTGTTTGTTTGTTTGTTTGTTGTTGTTTTTTTAATTATCCCCTTTCCCCTATTCTTCTTCTTTTTTCTTTCTCATTTCTTTTACTTATTTTGCCCTTGCCTTAGTTGGACCTCTATACCTTGTTTTTTAGCTTTCATTATCATATGTTATCAGTATCTGGCTATCTCCATTGCGAGACGTAGGCCTATAATTCATGTTCATGGAACCCACGGTTACAAGCTTTGATTTCGCTGCGGAATTGATGGTATATAATGTCTTTTACATCTTATGAAAATAGTCTTTTATATAATGATATATTATTGTATACATAGATATCGTATACAATAACATAGGCCTGCTTTATCATTTATTATTTTGTATCTTGCCTGTTTGTCTTTTTTTCTTGTTTTGTTTACCATGGGGTCCTATGTATCATTTCAATGTGAAGTGAAATATGAAAAGAAATGTGCTGGAACTGTCCACTGAGTCTCGAGTGTAAGACAGAGGCAGTTTCAATAACTTAATTAAAAATCGGAGTCCACTGCTTTCTCTGCGTGCATGTCTCAAATTGAATGACCCATATACTATATGCATACAAAATCTTTAACAAGTTTTCAAAATAATCCGATTATAAACAGTGAAGTAGACCTATATCTATCAATAGTTGGGACTGTTCTAATGTCGTATGGGATAGCCTAATCGAAGGGGTTGAACATAGTTTCTAAATCGGGGGGGGGGGGGGTAGGGCTAACGGGAAGAGTATGTCCTATAGCTACATGCAATGTTAGGCATAATTATCATTTTTTTTATTTTGTTGTGCCTGCAGCAGTAACAAACACTGTTTGAAAATATTTCTCGCTTTTATACAAACTGGGAAATTCCATGCAAGTTACAATCACATATAGGGCCTACTTTATGGAATTGAAGTCTGGGGAAGTACCCAATTCCAAATTAGAAGCCACTTAAATTGTATATTTTTAGCATAAAAAATGGCCGTGAGAGCAATTAGGCCTACATTTTCATTTACAAGTTCTAGCCCATAATTCACCAGTCTAGGAGGAGTTTTTGACCTGCATAAGCTTGCAGTGTCAACCTTTGTATAATGATCTACACACGGGACATTTACCACATTCTACCCACAATATTATGAGCCAATGAATCATGCATACAGGACTGGAGGCAAAGATCATTCCATGCTTAGACTCCCGAAATGTAAAACGACGCATGGTACATTTATTTTTCTATATCTTTTGTCGGGTCAAAGTTCTGGAATAGTTTGCCCCAAAATATTCAAGAGGAAAGAACAAGATCTTCATTTCGACGAAATCTAAAAAAAAGATCACTTGTTAGATAAAGTTTAGGATAATGAAAAGAATATTCAAATATTTAGTTTAATGTACTTTTATAGTATATGGTTACTTTAGAAGGGTAGACCTTGCAATAAGCATCTTAAATGTAGCTATAATTGGAGAACCATTCTCGACTAGCACTTGTGCTAAATTTTGGTTCCCCTTCAACGACATTATCTTCTGTTTTCTGTTCTGTTTTTTGTTCAGAATCTTTGTCTATGCATATATGTCTATATTACATACTTATTCATTCTTTTTGCCTTTTCAGTGATAAATATATCACAATGAAACTAAATCATACCACATGTATTCTTATGTAAGATAGATATAAGTATGTAAAATCAGTGGCGTATCTAGGGGGGGGGGCAAGGGGGGCACGTGCCCTGGGCGCCACTCCTTGGGGGCGCAAAAAAACAAAAAAAAAACGAAGAAGAAGAAAAAAAAAGAAAAAAAACGAAGAAGAAGAAAAAAAAACGAAAAAAAACGAAGAAGAAGAAGAAAAAAAAAAAAGAAAAGAAGAAGAAAAAGAAGAAGAAGAAAAAAAAAAAACTCGCCCGGAAGGGGGAGGGAGAATGGTGGGGGGGGGGGGCAGAAAACCAAATCAAACAAGATAAAAACAAAACATGATGATGACGCGGACAAAATGACAATGTTTATTGTGTTCACACAAAAATTCCATGTTCTATGAGCTGAAATACAACAATTTTCGGCTCGCTCGCTGCGCTCGCTCGCCAAAATTTATATAAAAAAGAAGGTAAGAACAAAACGTGATGATGACAAAATGACAGTGTCTATTGTGTTCACACATGTCATTTTATATAAGCAGGCAAAATGTTTCACGGAGCAGCGGCTGCAATTTCATTCGTTCTGAAGCGATCGCCAATTGGATCAAAAGAGGGCGTCAACGGTTTCGAACATACGGGGGGGGGGGGGCGCAAAAAAACAACAACAAATCAAACAAGATAAGAACAAAATGCAATGATGACGCGGAAATATACAAATTTCGGCTCACTCGCTCGTACTAATTTAGAGTATTTTTTCAAATCCTCAGTTTGTTGGTATAAATCGTTATCTATAAGGTCGTCACTATAATTGTGAGATTAAATAAGCAAAACATGACAAGAATTCCATGTTTTGTAAGCTGAAATACAAAAATTTTCGGCTCGCTCGCTGCGCTCGCTCGCCAAAATTTATATAAGAAAAGATAAGAACAATACGTGATGATGACGAGGACATTTACAAATTTCAGCTCACTCGCGCGCACTAGTTTAGAGTATTTTTTAAATTCCCGGTTTTGGGGTATAAATCGATATCTATAAGGCTGTCACTATATCTTGATTAGAATTGTAAGATTTGGTAAGCAAAAAATGACAAGAATTCCATGTTTTGTAAGCTGAAATACAAAAATTTTCGGCTCGCTCGTTGCGCTCGCTCGCCAAAATCTACCACAATTCATTACATTTAAATCACCCTCAAAAGATCCCTTTTAAATGCTTGAAAAAGCATCATGTGGACTTTGTTTAAAGTCCCTATATACCGGGGTGGGGTTGGGGTTGAACACTTTATCAGAAATTAGGGGCGCAATTTTCGTGCTTGCCCCGGGCGCCGTTTTCCCTAGATACGCCACTGTGTAAAATATATGCATGCATAGCTGTAAGTACCTTGTAATCATTGTATTCTCATAAAAGATTTTCATGTTATTGTATCTTATCCTATGTAATTTCATGTTATCATATTCACATGTATGTTGTTAATAAACTCAACTCAACTCAGCTCAACTCAGATTAAATTAAATTAAATCAAATTAAATGGAATTAAATTAAATTAAATTAAATTAAATTAAATTAATTAAACTCTTATATAGAGCTTCTACCATTGTGTGTATGGTTTGAGTTATCAGTATACCTAGGCCTATTGAATTTGACTTGAAAAACAAATCACTGTTGACAACATGAAGGAGACCGATATATTTCCATAAGGCAAGTTTTCTAACTGCCCTTCGACTTGACGATGGACATGGCGAGCTAGTAGGCCTACTTCATCAGCGAGTCGACTGATTCCTGTCATGTCGACACGTCAAGATATGAAACTTACCATGTCGACTTAGGTCTACGTATACCATAATCATTATGTTTGATAAGTCGAAATGGTCATAGAGTATCTCGCAAAGTTGACTTCCAAAATTTTAGTGTGTGTTGACATGACAACATTATCTCGCCAAGTCGATTTCCTAAAAAGAGTATGTATACACAAACATTATAATATACATTCTATATACATGTACTTCATTATTACATCTTCCGTATAAAAGCATAATGCAATATGCATGCTAATCAACCAAAAGAGGCACTAGTCGCTCTTTTGGAAATACATGTACGATATCATGAAAATATAGTGAAGATTGTTAATTATGATACATCATCTTCAAATCACCATCACAGATGTTGGATTAATATAATATAAACAAAAACAAAAAAGATTTCGCCCAATGTGGGGCTCGAACCCACGACCCTGGGATTAAGAGTCCCATGCTCTACCGACTGAGCTAACCGGGCATACATAGTATGATATAGTACTTTTCTGCTATAATTTTTTTTTTTTTTTTTGTGCATTGCCTATCGGATATCTGTCGTCTGCTTTGTGCGCAAGTATCTGTAAAAAGTACAGTGTTATCATTTTAGAAATCATCTGAACATTTCAAAATTCTAATATTATTGTTTAAAACCCCTCTGGCAGTTATTATGGAATAATACATTCAAAATACAAGTCGATAAGTAAACGATAAACGAACCACCCGCACATGGGAATAGATAGATGTCTTGGTGTACGGTTCAACAACACAATCAATTTTTCGCGCCGTTCACATCCGCGCGAACTCGACAACGTTCTGTAGTCTGTATTTACAGACCATATTCCATAAGATGACATTGCATGCCCGTTGTTGCTACTCCACGCTACAATTTTTAGATTCAGACATTTCTTCCACATTTTGACTGGAAATTATATAGTACTCTAGAATTACACTTATGCCAAAAATCTGACAAATTAGTAATGCATTATAAAATTACTGACTCTTTGCCTTTGGTAAAAGATCTTACAGCCTTAACTGTGCAGTGTGTGTCTACATGAAGGTGAGACTATACCGGTACTTTTTCTTGTTCTTGTTCTTCTTTCTTCTTCTTCATCTTAGAACTTCATCACCACCATCATCATCACTTCATCATCATCATCATTATCATCAATTCACCATGCTATTTGGGCCTTTGTAAAAAGACTACCACACCTTACGTAGGCGTTTCGGCCGACGTACATTGTGTTTGTATAACTCGCACCTATGGTTGACCACGTACATTTACTAGTAGATTATGTCTACGTACATTATGCGTCTCCTCGGCCTCCACCTCAGCTCCTCGTGTCTCTCGTGGCGTGCTAGCTCTATACTATGGCGGCGTGCGCTACGCCCATCAGTGCCACATCATTTTACGACATAATCAAGTGGACGACAGGCTCATTAGCATATTTCATTTCATAACGCATCGGGTCCTTCTCCAAAATACAGAGACACGAGTTATTCGCTGTGAAGTCAGAGCCTTAGTGGAAAGTCTTAATTCCATTCCATTTTAGCCCTCTCTTAGTCTTACTTAGTCCCATGTGTTCTTTTACATGTTAGTCAATGGAGTCAGAGATGGAATCAGGTCCAGGAGACGCAGCCGCACTCGCAGAGAATGACGCTGTCGAATGGACAGATTACGAACTGCAGGTGAATTCTGAAGGTAATCCATTGTCACCCATGGATCTGTTTCGAGAGATGTCTTTGCTCGGAAAGCCTGTCAAAATGTGTGCTCCTATGGTCAGATATTCAAAGTGAGTTGTAACTTGATTAACATGTTATCGCTTTTAAACATTTTAAAGGGGAAATCCAGTCCAAACAATAGTCCGATAAGAAAGAGTAAAATATTATGAGTTCAACGGTATAATTTTGATTGAAATCGGATGAAAAATAAGGAAGTTATGACATTTTGAAGTTTCCCTATTTTGGGGGGAAACAGTTCTTGAACAGTCAATATGATGCAAATGGCAAAATTTAAGTGAGCATGTCATTCCCTCACAACTTTACCAGTCCATAGATCTAGACTAGATCTAAATTTATAGTTTGTACACAAAATTTTGAAATTTCCAGTTTTTCATTCAAACGCAATTATGCCCGAGGCTCAAACCCTCATATATCTAACTAATCACTATTCTGAAGTTATTCAACCAGGAATAACATCATTTTTCAGACTTCAATGACAGAAACATTGATTTTTTGTCATTTTTTTTTATGTACACAATCAATGGAAAATTGTGAGGGTATGACATGCATGGTTAATGCATAGATAGAACTGTATTTACATATCGCTAGAGGGCGTACTCATTTAAATCGCTGCGATCGCATGGAGAGCTCGCCGCCATTACTAAGAGTGGCAAGTGCATTTAATGCACGCGCACTGCATCTGCCAAAATTGTGCATGCAGACGATATTGCCAGTGTGTACTTGGCTTGGGCTATAAATAATTCTGTATTTTGTATTACAGATTTTCTAACAGCCGTTTATGATGTATGTCCAATAATTTGAGAATTAATATCCCATGACAAGATTAAATGCATATAGAATATATAGCTCTGTAATACATGTATTCATTTAAATTTATGAAGTTCTTCCGTCGTGATGTTTTCATTGCAACTGATTGACAAATTGCCCTACATCGACGTAAATAAGCACTGAATTGATCAGTGTTTTAGTAGTAGCCATGATAAAAAATCATGGGCGTACATACTCGAGCAGGATTCGAACCCACGACCTCCTGATCACCGGACAGGCGTCATCTCCACTAGACCACCGAGCTTTCGCCCGACAGCAAGTGTTGGTTCTAATCCTTACAGCATGCAGCGGGTACTGCTTTTGTTATTCAAATTTATGAAGTAGTTTTTACTTCATAAATTTGAATAACAAAAGCAGTACCCGCTGCATGCTATAAGGATTAGAACCAACACTTGCTGTCGGGCGAAAGCTCGGTGGTCTAGTGGAGATGACGCCTGTCCGGTGATCAGGAGGTCGTGGGTTCGAATCCTGCTCGAGTATGTACGCCCATGATTTTTTATCATGGCTACTACTAAAACACTGATCAATTCAGTGCTTATTTACGTCGATGTAGGGCAATTTGTCAATCAGTTGCAATGTATTCATTTGTGTGATATGTTTAGGACTTTGTGTGTGTGTGTGTGTGTGTGTGTGTGAGAGAGAGTGTGTGTGTGTGTGTGTTTGTGTGTGCGGGGGGGGGGGGGGCAAATAGCAGGCATATTCACTATGTCCCATTCAAAATTATTGTATTCCTAATTAAGGTTGAGGTGGGGGCCTTCAGTAAGTGTGTGTGTGTGTGTGTATTTGTGTTTGTTATGGATGTGTATGTGTGTGTGTGTAGGCCTACTTGTGTTTGTTATGGATGTGTTATGGATGTGTATGTGTGTGTATTTATGTTTGTTAGGTATCCATTATGTTTGTGTGTGTGTGTGTGCAAGTAATGATCCTTTGATCTCAGAATACACCAAATTCACTCTGAAGCTACCTTTTTTCAAGTAACCTAGCTACTTCTGTAAAAGTATGGCCTTTTCCTCTGATTTCAGCGATTTTGCTACCCATACGCGCGTACATCGCCCATCCGTGAAAAACATCCCCTTTTACACGCATTGTTTATACAGGACCTGTAAATGTAATGGCAGTGTCCCCATGCAGGGCTGTAGGTATGGGGGACCTGCCCCCCCCCCCCCCCAAAAAAAAAAAAAAAAAATAATAATAATAATAATAATGATAATAATAATTGTATGCCACCATGACCCCCTGAAAAAAAAAAAAAAAAATATGCTGAATAAGAAATAATCACAGTAGCAGTTCAGGGTGCCACTGATTCCCGCCCCCGGGGTTACAAATTATCTTCAAGTCGCGTTCACCACTCGATCAATCAGAACTAATTAGCTGCGTAGCTGCACTTGAATGTCCGCGATGAACAATCAGTGCTCAGCGTATGAAAATTGATACACTACTGAGGAGATAATTATTTAGCTTTAATTTACATTAAAAATAGCAATTATATTGCGTTACGCGTGGTTTTGTGAATGAGATTATCAAATTATCACTCAAATCGTTGATTTTCATCGCGGTTGTCAACGCAACAGTACATTGCTAATACACAAGCGATTCGCACTGTACTTGCCACTCTTAGTAATGGCGGATCGTGCTCTATGCGATCACAGAGCCTTAACGTGCGTGCATATGACGAGTCCGCACTCTAGTACGTATAATACAGCTCTATGGGTTAACGTTAACTCACTCATTTGCATATTCATGTCCACTGTACAAGAACTGTTTTGCACAAATAAACAAAACTTCATACTGTCATAACTTCCTTATTTTTCATCCAATTTCAGTCAAATTTTTAATGTTGAACTCATAAGATTTTACGGCAAGAGTTCCATGTGTACCCCCCCTACCCCCGCTAAAATTGGGGAAAAAAATCAAGTGATACATGAATGTATATTCAGTAATATGATTAAATTAGGTGGCTTTAGAGTTAGGGTAAGGTTAAGGTTAGGGTAATGTTGATCTTGATGTCCTCAGGTAACACTGACCCCAGAGTCCTTCCACACTGTGTACTAGGTTAGTGGGGGGTACAGATGGAATTCTTTCCGATTTTACTTTTTTTTTTATCAGACTAACTTATATATGGACTGGATTTCCTCTTTAAACAGTACAGTCAGCATGGTCAGTGCAGTGACAGTCTGTCTAGGATAGACCACAGCCATCAAACCATAAACGCACTAGAAATCTTACATAGTACATAGTAAGTGGACTCTCTCTAGCTAGCTTGAGAGTATTGTTGCTACTGATTCACAGTTAAAAGTCTACTGTAGATCAATCAACGTGACAAAAAGAATACAAAAGGTCGTAATGGCAATGCATTAATATAAATTTACACAGCCCTTAGCTGCCCCTGACGCTGTAACATACACATGCCGTGCTGGCGCACGGCGTCTGGTTGGGCTAGTATTATGCATATCACAGTTGTATGTATATAAGGGGATGTGTATATGGCTCTGCATTAATGTTACTATTCTATTGATGTACCGGTACTTTGCTCTTGTGCAACCCAACAAACAAAAAGACATTCTGATGTAAAATTGCTTTTCTATGGTATTTGCCAATTCTACTAGTACTACTCTACAATGTAGATCTATTTCTCAATCAGAATTCAGAATTTGTGTTTAAACATTTCAAAGTGAATAGGCCTATGCCTAAACTCAGCTAAAACCTTACCTAATCCAATACGGCATAAATGCAATGCTACTAGATAAATTACCACCCAATTGTGACTACATTGGAGAAATAATCCAATCAAGTTTGAAACCTACAAAACCTACATTGTACACTATTCAGCTATTACTCATATCAATGACAGTGCTATCTGATATGTAGTTTTCAAACTATTCAGGATCAAATGTGGGAAATGTTTTTGTTACACCTAGTAGCTTCAAGTACACATCATTAGAAGTTACCTGCTACTATAGTACATGTACTTGGTATTCTCTGTAGTTATTAGCCAAATTAAAAAAGAGCCCTCCCAAATCTATATGAATAGATCCCACTTAATTATACATTCCCATATTTATCAATAGCAGTTGATATTATTTATCATGTTCATTATGCTTTTTTAACTTTTTGTATTAAGCATTGGCATGTATGAACGATGAAAATTGTGCAATTCCCATACAAACCTTTGGCAATTATCCTGCATGTTTATTTTGTTTTTTATTGTATTGTATTATGTTGTATTAGTTCAGTCGTTGTTTCGTTTCCTGTTTCCATCATAGTGTATTGTTGATTTTGTAACAGCCTCTAATCTAAGTTCTGTTTTAAGTACATTTTGATATATATATATGTTTCATTCAAAACTGATTTTAAACTATAACATTGTAAAGGAAATCTCCATTTCCAAGCCCTAGGCTTTTGCTTGATTTCCTCCTTTGACTCACACATCTATGTAAATATTTTATATGTGATTTTATGAAATGAATAAATTGAATAGAATTTAATTGAATGTACTACAGTTGTAGTAATCTATTTTGTTATTTCTATGTCATTTCAACTTTTTTTTCTCTCTTTCTGTCATTCTCCTTGCCCATTTACCCACTGGGTTTTATGCTTCTTCTACAGGCTGGCTTTCAGGACACTTGTAAAGAGGTATAGTTGGATTTTACTGCAATTTCAGCCATCCAATACTGGTTGAAATGATTATACTGCAACATGTTACAGTACTGTACTAATGTGCATAGACTATGTTGCACATGGTTTGTGTGTGTGTGTGTGTGTGTTTGTATGCTTGTTTTTGCATAAAATACCAAATTACAAAATGTATGAGCTGTAATACACTTTATGATTATAGATGTATGCAGTATGTTGTATCCATTTACACATTACAAGTTTTTCTTTCGGGGGATGAGATCAATGGGAACAGTTTTGCATTGGTGGATACGATGTATGATTGTAGTCAAACTTGGCATATATCATTGATATTCATGATTGATTAGTCAATATGTGTAGGGTGTCAGCTTGTCATCTTAGCCCACATGTAATCCCAGTATTTCTTCTTCAGGACTCAGAGCTCCTAGAAGCAAGTTTAGTAGACAAAAGTGCCTTGATGGATTCAAAAATAAAACTTGTTCATAAATCTAGATGACTTCATGCCAATATTTGGTTTCAGGGGGCAGATGGAACATTACATGTATTACTTTATATGCATGCAATCAAGAAATACACTTGTATCTTCTAAGTGACTACAATGCAAGTATGTTATAAGATTCATGACTGGTGTAATGGATTAAAACCTTACATGCTGTTGACAAGTACAGGTATGTCTCATCTGCACAGTGACAGGCTTTGACCCATAATTCTCTAGCCATGACTCCACACTGTAATTAATGTCTTCATCGCTTTTAATAACAATCAATTTACTCTCTTTTATTTGCCAGTTATGGATGTGATCTGACTTTCACGCCTATGATAGTATCCAACTCATTTGTCAACTCGGTCAAAGCCAGAGATAGTGAGTTCACAACCAATCAAAGTGAGTACTACTAGTTGAGTAGTGTATGTCTGCATTTTGTGATACTAGTACATCTTTACTTTTTCAAACTTTGGTAGTCAACTGCTTTTCATTTGTTTCTCCAATAAACTAGAGGAGTGTTTACTGAGCGTAACATTTTGAATCATTTGTTTATTGGAATAAAAAGTGAGAATATTCACTTAAACTACATGTTGACAACAGAGCTGCCATGTCTCCCTGATTCTGCAGGAGTCTCCCTGAAAATGTCAAGAATAAGAGGATATTAAAATCTCCCTGATTTGGCTAAGTATTTTCAGCCATTGAAATGTACATACCACACAGATATCTCCATGATTGCTGAGTGGAATCTCCCTGATATGGATGTGGGAATGTTAGCCTGTACAACATTGGGGGACTCCATAGAGGGGCATTTATCCTCTTCTCCATCTTATGTCTTCATACCTAGAATTACTGTATCAAGGTGTATCAAATGTTTGTTTTTTTGGGTGATTTTTTTTTTCAGCATTAAACATGTCTCAGAGTGTGTGTTTTTTGTCATGTTTGACAAGTAGAGTCTAAACATTGATCTCCTTTTAAACTGATCTACTATGATTCAAACAGGAGACAGGCCATTGATTGTCCAGTTTGCAGCCAGCAATGCCAAGGATCTGGCTGATGCAGCAGAAATAATTGCACCGTAAGTTTACAGAGACTCGGCTACTCAATCTCATGAATTATCTCACTACATGAGACTACATAAAGCTGAAATCATTTGACAGGATGGATACTATTCAAAGATTAGCTGTTTTGTTGTAATTTGTCAAATTTACAGACCTGGTATACTAATCATAATTATGCTTATCAGAATGATTGGTGATTGAAGAGTGCAAAAACAAGGGATGATTAACAGTTGTACACTAAGCTTAAGGCAAAATGGCACTTGTTTACGAGATAATGTAGACTTTTGGTGTATATTGAATATTATTTGGTATTTATAATACTACTGTATTAATATTTATATTAATATTTATATTATGAATAAACCTTCAATAATAATTTTAGTCATTTTTTCTATTACATTGTTGGTATCTGAAGAATGGATCTCTGCTAGTGATTTGCTCATTTCATAAACCTCAAGAACAATTATGTAAAATTATCATATTAAAAGTAACACATATAATTAAACTCATACAATAGAAACAAAAGAGAAATGCAAGTTTTATTGTGAGAATATGTGAAGGCTCATGAACTAGGCATTTACATAATGTATGGGGCATTAATGTGACTAAAAGGTTCAAGAATACCTTTTCTCCTTGAAACACATTTCAGGAGAATTCAACAGGTAATTTTCATTTCTCACCAAAGTGATGTAATGCATTGTAAGCTAACAAAAGAGGAAGGTCACAGTGGAGGTGACAAGTGCTCTTTATTTCATGGCAATTAGATTAGTGCCATATCATACAGCCATATAAAGTGTATCACCTAATAACTGCAAATATCTGTGCATTACAGGTATGCTGATGGAGTAGATCTCAACTGTGGCTGTCCACAAAGGTTAGTGCAGTCAAATAGCTGTTGATGTCCATTCTCACTAATTAATACTAAAGACTTAAGTTGTAATATTTGAGTAAAGCAATGAAAAGTTATGTAATATGGATCAAGCACAGCAAGCAAGTTTTTAACATCAATTACAATTTTGTTTTAAAGAATATGTATCAGTGTCAAGAATCATATTGAAAACAGTGCCTGGACATGACATGCTGCCAATTAATAACATGGATTTATAGGATGGACCTAATACTGATTATCATCAGTCAAAACCTTGCTTGAAATTCAAGGCCTTCCTCTTTACAGATAATGATCAATAACTATCAATGAATATTACCATGGAAGACTTCTAAGGCCCATGTTCGACTAGCCAAGTATAGTAAAGAATACTTTGAAAAGTCAAGCTTGTCCCTTGACAACTTTTTCTCCCCTCATGTTGTAGGTGGGCAATGGCTGAGGGATATGGAGCCAAGCTGATTAAGAAAGCAGACCTTGTGAAGGACATGGTGAGGCAAACCATCAATAGGGTGACCAAGTCGGACTTCACCACATCAATCAAGATTAGAATTCACCGTGATATCAGGTTTGAATGCACGACATGATTTACTGGCATTGCTGTGGATTTAATATCTGCATTAGCAGATTACATACAACAGTATCATGGTAACATATGTTTACTGAGAATCACTGCAGAGTTGAGAAATTTGATGTTACACTTGTTTTGACCTTTAAAAACTAAAATGTTTGTGTAAGAAATGCCAAATGCTCTGTTGTTATTTGAATGTTTCTTTGGGGTTTTTTTTTATCATTTTTGAGGGACACCACTATTTCTTTCTTCTTTTGTTTTTTAGATCTTTACATCATGGATGTTGCTTGACCACAGATCAATTGACTAGTAGAAAAATACATCACACATAATTCGCCAGAACAGGGATATAAGGATACAAGGATAAAACCTATCTGGCTAATTAATTAGCGAGATATTTCCTTCTTCTGGTGAATTACGTGGCTAATTGATTAGCCAGATATTTACTTGTTCTGGTGAATTACGTGTGATGTGTGATTCTACTTGTCATTGATTTGTGGTTAAGCAGCATCCGTGATGCAAAACATAGAACAGATATGTTATCAGTAGCATTTTCTTTACCATATCATGTAGGCACTCATTTCATATTTTGACTGTATATTATGCAGTCGTCTTAAAGCATGATCTCTTCCACATGCCTTAAACAGAGCTACTGACAACTTAAGCATGCCATTCATGAATAGCTGTCTCTTCACCATGGCAATGGTAAAACGATCTGATCGTATGAATTCAGCTGAAGACCGTAGTTTATTATATCAGCTAATGAACAGCCAAGAGCTTATGAAATATCAATTTATTTTGCACACAGTCTAGTTAAAACCAATTTTCTACTGCTTGTGAGGCCGTTTGAATGTGGAATACAAACTCAGATTAAAAAAGAAACAAAACAATGCAAAAAAAAATCTGCACTGAATTTTATCACTTGATGGACAGAGACACAGTTGAGCTTTGTAGGAGAGCTGAACACACAGGAGTGTCATGGATCACGGTGCATGGTCGTACAACGGAGCAGAGAGGAGAACCGGCAGATCACAATGCTGTTCGCATCATCAAGGAAAGCGTTGGAGTTCCAGTCATTGCAAATGGTGACATCAAGACCATGGACGATGTAAACAGGGTTGCTAGGGACACAGGAGTCGATGGTATGATCTGTCCTACGTTTTTCTTTGGCAAAGATTTGCAGTAAAACTAGATTTATTTAAAAAGAAAAAACAAGTAGCTGCTCTAGTATTTCCCCATTTTATTGAGTCAGTCAAGTTTTTATTTGCATCTTTGTGTGTGCTTCCATGAAGATGTTCGTTTGGTTGTTCATTTTCCATCTGAGAAGATGGCTGGATAGCCCATATTCAGCTATATTAGCTGGTCTTCCATGGAGTCCAGTTGGAAGTGAGACGGGACCACTTCACCGGGTTAAACACCCTGCTCTTTGTGATGAATGAATGAAACAGGATATTTTACATGTGTGAGTTGTGACTCTCTCACACATGGTCCCTCCATTTTATGTCCTATTCGAGGGAGAGAGTGTTTTGCCTCTTGCTAGCGGGGACGGTATTATTACACACAACATTGCTCAGTGAGACTCGGGTATCGAACCCAGGCTGCTTGGGTCAAAGGCAGATGCTCTACCGATGTTTACATTCTAGTTCTAGTCAACTCATTCATGCAGCTCCTTATTTCAATTAAATATAGATGTGAAGAGAACTTGATACAACATTTGACCTACACAGTCACTGAAGGAGACTCTTCATCACAATTGACATCTTGATTTTTCCATAATCATATTGTTTGGTGTTTACCACAGGTGTAATGGCAGCAAGAGGCATGATGCGCAACCCAGCTATGTATGCAGGCTACACCGAGACTCCTTATCAATGTATCCAGGATTGGGTAGGTACAACATGCTTGCCAAGATTAAGCCTGAAATGCCCTTGGAATTAATTCATTATCTTTTATGATGATTTCAACAACATATTCATGTTGCTGATTGTAATAGAGAAGAAGATACATGTAATATTATGTAAGTAGTACTTTTTTATGGTAATTAGTGACAATAATAACCATTATAATAATGATATAAAAGTAATAATGTTAATCCTGGTGATGATGATAATGATTACTGTTATTATTATCATCATTCTAAAGATGACAATAATGATAAGTAGAACATTGAAGTACTAACCTCGGTGATACATGATACAAATAATAATTGTTATTATCGTTATAAATTTAATCATTATTAAAGCGACTACCACTACGCATACTACGCTTTTTTTTTTTTTATTGTTGCTTGTTTCAAAGAAATTTCCTATATAAAGCAGATCAATCAACAATCAATGAATTCAGTCAATTTATACATAGTTTTCCATTACCCAGGGCTGCACATTAACCCATTTTTTCTATTGGTCCAACCTGTCTGTCTGACCAGTAGCTACCCAGTTTTTCTATCTTTTACTGGTTTATTCCTAAAAAGTTGTTGGTCCAACACTTAATTTACTGGTCCTGGACCATTGGTCCAGTGCCAGTGTGCAGCATTGCATTACCATAATATTTCATCTGTAGATTGATGATTCAGCAGATCACAGAGTGTATAATTTTGGGTTACTATGGATGAAACTGTATTCAGTGTGTTCATCAGTCATTTTGTCTCTTTTGTCCTATATAGGTTGATATATCCGTGGGTCTAGGGACTCATTTTACATACTTCCACCACCATCTGATTCAGATGCTAGGAGATATGTACCTCCCGGGATCAGAGAAAGTTAATTTCAACACCCTCACCAGCACCAGCGCTGTTCTGGACTACCTCCGGCTGAACTTTGGCATACAGTGGAATCCACAGACAAACTTTTTCTCAAGGAATGCCAGTAGACTTGGACAACAAGAGTTTATCAGAACTAATAGTTTTGAGAGAATGCTGGATGACTGTTCACAAGACAGATGACCGAAATTCACCATTAGATGAAGATGAACCTCAAGTTTTGTCATTAGTCAGGGGAACAATACAGCTGACAGAAGAGCTGTCGGCTTTTATTGTTATGTTTGTCTGTGTTTGTGTGTATTTGTTCTTGAACATTGAGAATCATTTGTTATTTGTTTGCCAATTTAGTATTCACACTTGGTTGTATTGAGCCATTCAGCAAAGGAATCAAGTTCCTGAACCCGTTGAGGACAAGTCCCTAGTATACTCGGGCAAGCATCTATGGGAAATGCGTGTTGTAGCAAAATCAAACCAACCTCAGTGGGTTAAAGTGTTCTTTGCAGAGCAAGCATGTACAGTGTTACCTCACTCACATTCTGTATTCAGGGCCTTCTTTCTTTGAATATCCTCAGAAGATTGGTAGAATTACTAATCTTAAATTTTTGATAATCAGATCTCATAGATAAGACTCACTTTGCTTAATTATTTGTGTACTTTTTCTCGAAATTTTACAATCTTTTCCTTGCACAAGAAAATGCTGTGATACAATCCCAGAACAGCTGATCTGTTGAAGCTATTTTTTTTTTTTTTTTTGATGATGATGATTTGATATTTATATATTCATTATATTTTTTAATTCTTGATATCTTTTATATGATTTCGTCAAAGATCCAGTAGCATAGACTATGGACTGAAGTATGTGCAATATTTTCAAACATGTAAATTTAACTCACTTCATGCAATCAAAGGTTATACATTGTATGCCGTTCTGTTTAGAAACTGTGGAGGGAAGTGAGCACAATAAATTCTTAGGACATGCTGTAGGTCAAGTTTAAGTTCAAGTTAGATTTTAATCAATCTTTGCTTGTGGGTTTATGATGCATTTCTTCATTGAGTCATCATCTTTACAGACCACCCTCTTTTGTCATTTTGTAGCAAATATATGAAAGAAGATTATATGACCTGAACATAAATGTTTGCCTGAGGAACATGATGATGTGTTGCATTTGTCTTATGAGAGGCAATATTTGTGTACAGTATTAATTTGATTTTGTGAATATCAGTGGACTTTGAAAACACATTAAAATAAAATCATTGCAGAATACATTCTATTTGGAGTATTGTATGAGACTTAATTCTATAAAATTGAACACAATTATATAGTATGATGTACAAGACAAGTGAAGTATGTGTGTTCCTGGAGCTCTACAATGTATGAGAAGGGAGAACTACCAACTCTATAAATACATGTGCAAGGTAATATGCTGAGAGAAACTTTGCTGTTTTGAATGTTTCTTATCATATTGAGGGAATGCAATCAGAAAGATTGAAGAGGAGAGAGAGAAACACTTTTTTTTTTTTTTTTTTTTCATGGGCACAAGAAAATATTTGCTCAGTGGTACGGGATGCAATCAATTTATTTTTGATTATGTAACAGATAGCAGTGCTGACTATTCTGTACATGCACATGCCATGAGTGGAAATGCCTAAAAAGCAAAGGATGTCAGTCCATGCAGACAAAGTACAATACTGTATAAGCAGTTATTTCGTGAGGGTTTGATTTTCGTGAATTTAACAACATTAAATTGTCACCATATACTAAGGTAGTACAGTTGTCATGCGCTTATGAAGACCTCTTTGTCAATTCGCGAAAACAACATCTCACAAAAACGTCCCTGAGCTCCTCATTCGCAAACACATCTGTATGCGAAAATAACAGCGTATACGGTAATACACTCGGCAAAACAAAAAAGTAGACACTTTTTCTAGTACATATTTTTCATAGAAGATTTTGACAAAAATCAATTTATTATATATATCGCATTAAAGGTAATTAACTGGTACGGTAATTGAAGGTAATTATTTGGTAATTAATTTGGCTATCAACCTAGTACATGTAGTAGGTCAATATAAAGGTAAATTTACACGTGAATGAATACATTCGTTTTTGTCCTCCAAGGCACAAAATTGAAAATTGCAACAATTGACGTGTCTTTCATTTGCAAATACCTTCAAGATAGCAATGATAACAAAAGATCAGTTTAACACAATGAAACACATGAATGAAAAAAAAAAAAGGTTTGTTTGTTTCTTTCTGACCTCAAACAAAATTAAGTTCTTAAACTTAAGGAGGAAAATGCGGATTTTCTGTCAACTCACAATTCATGTGACATAGAGGGTAAGGGCACAAAGATGATTAAATGAACAGAATATCTTTATTTCATTCTTTTAATTTAGCAGTCTAAGAATTCTTGAGACAAATTCAAGAGCCAAATATTATTTACAATTTTCCTAACTTGAGAAATCCAAATTCCTACCATTTTTGTTTACATTTCTTCTTCACTCATTTCATTTGAATTTGAAATTAACAGAAGATTCCTCATATTCCTCCATTATCTTTAAGCCTTTATTGATCTTTTTGGCTTCAAAGATATTATATAGATTATAGGTTTATTTGTGCAACTTCATTTATGGCTTTTTTTATGGTGTTAAACTTACCCTTTTCTTCTTGTTACATAGAAGAGCACTTAGGCATGAATGGCGTGTTGTTCATATTTGCAATTTTTATTTTTATGCCTTGGAGGAGAAAAACAAAGATGTTCACTCAGGCATAAAGTTTATTTTGTTTTTCTATTAACCTACCAGGTTGATAGCCTATTGAATTAGCTTTCATATGATATACAAGTTGTATAATACATTAGCTTTTAGGCATATATTCTATGAGAAATATAAACTTGACAAATTTTTACTTTTTTTTTGGCTAAGTGTAGTTATGAAGACACGACTTCAGAAGTTTGGAGGATGAAAAAACAATGCATTTCTATGAACAATTGTAAACGAACCTTTTGTGTGTGTGTGTGTGTGTGTGTGTGTGTGTGTGTGTGTGTGTGTGTGTCATGGGTGTGTTTGAGTATGTGTGGAGTCGGCCTTAAAGGGGAGTGAAACCCAAATGTACACGGGGATTGAGTGAATGCATTTTTGGCACAGCCATCGCTGGATGGGAAGATTACTACAGTTTGTGATGTCAGTATGCACAACAATATAAAAAAAAAATAATGCAAAGAAATCTCCACAAAACATTTTTTTCTTTTTTTCAGTTAGTATACATTCCCTCAACTTGTCTTTCTGTAAGAAGCAAGTTCAGTGTTCTTCCATTATGCTAGAAGAGTGAAATTGTGTTGAATTTTCTATACAATGTATACACATAATTATCATATATATGATGTCACAAAGCACTAAAGTCTTCTCATCCAGCAATGTCTGCACCAACACTGAAAACTCAACTTTTGAACAGATTGGCAGATTTTCCTTCAAATTGATTTGTTCTACTGATACAGTCGTGTGTATTGCTGCTTTCCCGGGATTCACTTTTATTTATTCTTGTTTAAGCGTGTGCACATAAGTTTACATCTTTTTAAAAAGTCCTAATGCTGTGCAGTGTGCTGTAGTGTATTTACTTTTCCGAGTAGGCATGATTCTAGAACTGTTTTGTGAGAGGTGATTTTCAAAACGCTTTAATATCTCAAGTTCTAGTGCAGCAAATTTCATAATTTTTTCATCAAAAGGAAGGTTTTTAAAAACTTAGATAGTGTGGGAAGTTTGAGTTTACTAGCGGCACGCATAGCGGCACAAGGAGAAAGTAAAGATTTGACTTTTTCATGCACACAGTTTCGGGCAGCCGTGGATGCCCGTTGGAAATTCAAATAGAACGGGGCGATAATGAGATGCAAATTGGGGTGCTCCACCGCGCCTGTTATTGTTGATTTCATTGCTGTTGTTAAAGGAATGGATGCTGGTGATACCAGCTCGAATATGGAAGAAGTGCACTTCTCAAAGCTTCAGTTCTTGAAGTTTGATGACGCAGTGTATGACAGATAACTTTTCTAGTAACCCCCATGCAGCGATAGGCTTTCAGCCTTTGAGATTTCCCGCTACTGCCAGAGGGAGACATTTTGAATTGACTCCCGCGTAAAGTCACCGGCATGTTCAACTTTTGCTGATACCACTGTAGTTACTCATACTATTATTATTAGTTTTTTGCCGAGGCCGAGAAGGGATTGAAAAGCGGAGAAAAGAAAAAAGAGAGAGAGAGTAAGTGAGAGTGAGTGAGCAGCATGTTTGAAAGATATAAAGAGAAAAAAGTTGAACTTTCTTCCGTGACATGTTCATTCTCCTTTACCTTTTCTGCCCAAAGTAGCATTTGAGTTGATTTCGAATCCTAAATACTGTGCAAAGGTGATTATAGGGTTACAGTTCGTTAATCCGAAGGTCCTTCATTCCGAACTTTTGCAAAACTTCCGAAAAATAGAATAAGATTCCTTATTCCGAAGGATCGTTCATCATCCGAAAGAAAAAAAAAAGAACTAGATATATCGCTACGGCGACTGATATGCCTCCGCCATAATGCATGGTTCTCCTAATAGGTCTATAGTACAATGTCTTGACAATGTGTGATGACAGTTTCAAACAATTGGCAAAATATTAAAATGACAGGTTTGACACAAATGTGCTGAATGTTCACTTTCCTAGAACTAGGTTCAATTGGATGAATGATTAAAATGTCAGAGTGCAGGTATTTGGGGAACTGATGATTTTTACTTGCCTTTTGACCCTTTTATAAGTTTATGCATTGAGTAATTTTTCAAGGTATTGAGAAAAAGTATAATTTCAGTATCAAATGGGAAAATAGCATTATCTAAACCTGGCCTTTGAACCTTTGACCTCACAGTTCCAAAGAGAATCACTGTTAGGTTGAACATGCATAAATATGTAAGTTTCATGATGATACCTTCAGTTACTTTTGAGATATGGAGGAAAAAGTGCAATTCAGCACTTTCACTTGACCTTTGACCTTTTGACCTTTGACCTTTTGGCAAGAAACCTCCCACAGAACATATATTGGGTAATACACGTATACATCAAGTTAAAAAAAAAAACCTTCATTCATTGCATAAATATAAGGAAAGTAGTGATATTTTGAGAAGTTGACCTTGACCTTTGACCCCCCTGACCTTTGACCCATGACCCCCAACTTCTCTAGATAATCACTGCCCATCGGTACAAGCATATATACTAAGTTCCATGAAGATACCTTGAACCATTTGCGAGATATGGAGAAAAACATGAAATTTCAATTTTTTTCACAGAACATATATTGGGTAATACACGTATACATCAAGTACATCAAGTAAAAAAAAAAAAAAAACCTTCATTCATTGCATAAATATAAGGAAAGTAGTGATATTTTGAGAAGTTGACCTTGACCTTTGACCCCCCTGACCTTTGACCCATGACCCCCAACTTCTCTAGATAATCACTGCCCATCGGTACAAGCATATATACTAAGTTCCATGAAGATACCTTGAACCATTTGCGAGATATGGAGAAAAACATGAAATTTCAATTTTTTTCACAAAATAACCTGTGACATTTGACCTTTGACCCTGTGACCCTAAAATCCACACAAAGTATTATCCCCCAAGGATATACCCTCATACCAAGTTTGATGTAAAACCACCACACGGTTCTTGAGATATCGACAAAAACAAAACGGGAAGGACGGACGTACGTACGGACGGACGGACGGACGACCCGAAAACATAATGCCTCCGGCCACTTCGTTGCGGAGGCATAAAAAGAAAGAGGCTTGTAATTCCGACGGTTCGTTTTTTTTTTTTTTGTTTTTTTTTTTCGAAATAACCTAAAATACAAACTACTCTGTAATACAAACTTTTGGAATAACGAACCTTCGGAATTGTATTGTAATGTATTTATTTTCCGCATAAAATCAGCATAAAAAATAAATACACAAAATAGATTATCACACAACTGGGATACGGCTGGATTGCCCAGTTCAGTTGTGCTTACAAGACACTGCTGTTCTACCGAGGGGTACAGAAAACCATATAAACAGCAATGATACGTATACATAAAAATAAGTCATTTTCAATAATACAAGCAATACAACAACAAAAATACAACTATATATCGATTGGGGGAAAAAAAAGTACATGTACATCAACGGCGTAAATCCGTACTGAGGAGTGGGGGGGGGGGGGGGATGGTCACCATCACCACGCTTACAAGCCCATAACCGGACCGGCGCAGCCTTGTGGGGGGGGGGGGGGGGGAGAAGCTTCTCTCCCCCCCCCCCCCCCCCCCCCACACGCACATTTTACAGGGATCGGATGTCCCACTCTTTTGCATGAAATATAAAGTGGGAGGAAAGTGGCACCAAAAATATGGAGACTTTTTGTTCTTATTGTTGCTTTCTTTTGCTTGTCAGATGACTTGCGGCGGAAAATCAGACCTTAAAAGTATGAAGACATTTTTTGTTTTTGAAATATCTGTGAGAGAGAGCGACCGGGTTAACGGGGGGAGGGTGTGTATGGGGGGGGGGGGGGGTGTCCCTCTCCCACACGAGGAAGATTTTGCATTTTCAGACCTGAAATTCAGCGATCTGGTGCACACTTATGGTGAAATTTTTGTTTGTTTTTTCTTAAAAAAACCAATAGAAAATGAAATATTCACAATATATTATTGAATGACTAAATCGTGGTATTTCAGCTCTTGCTCCGCCTGTGCGACATCACTGCGAAGGCCTACTAAGTAGTGGGGCCTATCACCGGCGTAGACAGGATTTGATTCTTGGGGGAGCGGTTATGAGATCGTGAGGGAGCGAAGCAAGCGAGGGGGGGGGGGGGAGGGTATGGTAAGGGGGTTTCTCCCTCCCACGGTGAAATCTTTTATATTGAAAATTTTGACATTTTACAGTCCAAAAACTGCCGTTTGTAGCTATATTCTTCGCTTTGGAAATTAAGGGGGTGGCACACCGTGCGCAACTGCTGTCAATCACTGGCAGCAGCATCAGGAAAATGGCATAGCGATTAAATGCGAGCGAGCGGAGCGAGCGAGCTTGAAAATTTTGACATAATGCTTTTACATGCTAAAAACTGCCGTTTGTAGCTATACTTCTTCGCTTTGGAAATCAAGGGGGGCCGCACCGGGCGCAACTGTTGTCAATCACTGGCAGCAACATCAGGAGAATGTATAGCGATTAAATGCGAGCGAGCGATGCGAGCGAGCGAAGCGAGCGAGCTTGAAAATTTTGACATTTTACAGTCCAAAAACTGCCGTTTGTGGCTGTATTTTTTTGCTTTGGAAATTAAGGGGGGGGGGGCGCACCGGGTGCAACTGCTGGCAATTACTGGCAGCAACATCAGGAGAATGGCATAACAATTAAATGCCAGCGAGTGAAGCGAGCGAGCTTGAAAATTTTGACATTTTACAGTCCCAAAACTGCCGCTTTTGGCTGTACTTTTTTTTTCGCTTTGGAAATTAAAGGCATAATTTACCATTTGCAGATGGAACGAAAACCCAGCATTAGTGCTTCAAAATAGTTCCAAAATATGAGTTAGGGCTAGAAACAACCAATGTAAAAATTTGAATCAGTGTAATCGATGTTAAGTATTGTTAAATATACAAAATGTGAACAATAGTTATAATAAGAATGTTACCAGACTAAACCGTCTACAGTTATGGTTTATTGAGAAAAATAGTGATATCTCCTTACATTTTAGGCTTCATTGCGAAAATTTTATATGGCAGGATGTTTTGTGATACAACTGACCTACACATATGCATCAAATGTGATATCTTGCACATTTTTAAAATCACTGCTCCCAAAGGTAAACTGATGGACCTTTAAGGGGGTGCACCGGGTGCAACTACTGGCAGTTACTGGCAGCAACATCAGGGGAATGGCATAATGATTGAATACGAGCGGGCGAAGCGAGTGAGCTTGAAAATTTTGACTTTTTACAGTCCCAAAACTGTCGTTTGTAGCTATATTTTTCGCTTTGGAAATTAAAGGGGGCGCACCGGCACAACTGCTGGCAATTACTGGCAGCATGCAACATCAGGAGAATGGGCATAACGATTAAATGAAAGCGAGCGAGTTTGAAAATTTTGACATTTTACAGTCCTCAAACTGTCGTTTGGGCTGTATTTTTTCGCTTTGGAAATCAAGGGGGGGGGGACACACCGGGCGCAACTGCCGGCAGTAACATCAGAAGAATGGCATAACGATTAAATGCGAGCGAGCGAAGCGAGTGAGCTTGAAAATTTTGATATTTTACAGTCCCAAAAACTGTCCTTTGTGGCTGTATTTTTTCGCTTTGGAAATTAAGGGGGGCGCACCGGGCGAAAACTACTGGCAATTACTAGCAGCAACGTCAGGAGAATGGCATAACGATTAAATGCGAGCGAGCGAAGCGAGTGAGCTTGAAAATTTTGATATTTTACAGTCCCCAAAACTGTCCGTTGTGGCTGTATTTTTTCGCTTTGGAAATTAAGGGGGGCGCACCGGGCGAAAACTACTGGCAATTACTAGCAGCAACATCAGGAGAATGGCATAATGATTAAATGCGAGCGAGCGAAGCGAGCGAGCTTGGAAATTTTGACATTTTACAGTCCCCCAAACTGTCGTTTGTGGCTGGTATTTTTTCGCCTTGGAAATTAAGGAGGCGCACCGGGCGAAAACTACTGGCAATTACTAGCAGCAACATCAGGAGAATGGCATAATGATTAAATGCGAGCGAACGAAGGGAGCGAGCTTGAAAATTTTGACATTTTACAGTCCCCAAACTGCCGTTTGTAGCTATATTTTTCGCTTTGGAAATTAAGGGGGGCGCATCGGGCGAAAACTGCTGGCAATTACTAGCTGCAACATCAGGAGAATGGCATAATGATTAAATGCGAGCGAGCGAAGCGAGCGAGCTTAAAAATTTTGACATTTTACAGTCCAAAAACTGCCGTTTGTAGTTTGTAGCTATATTTTTCGCTTTGGAAATTAAGGGGCCGGGGCGCACCGGGCGCAACTGCTGCCATTCACAGGCAGCAGCATCAGGAGAATGGCATAGCAAGGAGGTTTAAGAGATGGAGTTCCAACTGGCTGTAATTATTCAAACAGTTGTCACTTTTCTATTGATGTACAAAAGAATTCCACAGGTGCATCTGCGCCTTTGGTGGCGGGGTTTGATGCCGCCGTCTTGCTGAGCAATCTGAAGATTCATTTTGAACGTTAAATTAATGTTGGCTATATTTTGCTTGTTTATCTATTAAATGAAACGAAATCTCACTTAATGATAAAGCTCATTAAACAAAGGTCAATCCTTTCAAGAAATATGTGCAAAAGTATAAATCAGAGCTGTATCATGTGAAAGTGTTTAAAACTGTACCCTCCTGGAAAGCCGGTTTTATCGCTTTTCCACTTGATTCCTCCAAATAAAACTGATATGGAATAGTCTTCGAGTATAATTATATATTAATAGATATATCAGATTAGTGGCCGGGCACGGCCAGTCGAGTAATTTTCATTTTCATTTCATCATTTTTTGCGCAATTTCTATTCGCGCATCCCCGTGTCTTTACCAGTATATACCAACTATCTTTCATAAGTAGGGATGGCGAAAAGTAATTACCATCACAAAGACATATTTTCGTTAGAAAGTGGCTGATGATTATGCAATGAGACATGAGTCAATTGTCTTCCTATCTGCGCGGCAGATCCAGTTTGCCACATGCTTCAAATACTTTCGAGTGGCGGCATCAAACGTGACTTCAAAGGAAATACGACAGTTGTGACTCCATTCTCTTGAACCTCCTTGGGCATAGCGATTAAATGCGAGCGAGCGGAGCGAGCGAGCTTTAAAATTTTGACATTTTACACTCCAAACACTGCCGTTTGTAGCTATATTTTTCGCTTTTGTTTGTCCCACTTTTACGGGGGAACCATCCCCCCCCCCCCCATCGACGCCTCTGCATATGAGGGTGCTTTTGTTAAGTGAAAGATCTGCTGCGCACTCTTTGATAAATTAGGGAAATATACGTCAATCTCAAAAGTGTACAAAGTCTATCGAAAGGGATCCTGTATAGCGGAGCTTTTGCATGTTTATGATTGCAATACAACGATCTGGTGCATAGTTCTGGCGATATTTGGACAATTTTCCGTTAAGAAAGTTCGAGATTTGTCCTCATCTCGGAAATTGCTTGGGGGATAAATGATTTGTCTGCCTAAACACTTCCGTAGGGGCGGGGCAAATGCCCCTTTGCCCCCCCCCCCCCCCCCCGATAGATTCGACGCCCCTGATCTTCCCTGGGAATGCCCATAGATGTATCCTGACTGAGTAATCAGTCACTGTCGTTTCTCAGGAATGATTCAGGAAATGGAGGGGGTTCAATTATGACGATATAGTTTTTGTTATTGTTTGTTTGTTTGTTTGTTTTCGTACATATTTTGCAGATGGTCCCCAGTTACTCGCGTCATAGCATGTTTACATGTAGGCCTATACTATTTGACGTTGTCAACGTCTGAGCCATACTTTACAGTGACTGTATGTCGATGTTACTTTCTTCGCGAGCGAGCGAAGCGAGCGAGCGCTTGAGAAAATTATGTATACATTTTCCTACAAGATAGAATACTGTTCAGCTATGACACCTGTCTGAAGGCCGGCGTACAAACGTCATGCAATAATTATGTCAAAATTGTTACAATTACATTTCTGCTTCCTCCATTTTTTTCCTCAAAATTCATGATGATTGTACAGGCCATCCCCCCCTCCTCCATTTCAGGGGGGGATATATCCCCCCCATCCCCCCCGGGATTTACGCCCATGATGTACATACAATTAGAATGAATAAAAAAACACTACGCCCTTTCTCCTCTAACCCCTCCCCCTCCCCCCTCACCGATCTACCAAAATTGACCTAAAAATATGTGTCTGTGAATTTTTCAATCATTGATGAAAATACATGTAATATTGGTCTATACGTCCTTGAAAATCATAAAAGCATGGGAACAAAATCATTTATCACCTTGTTAAAAACGGTTAAACTGGAAGAGGACTAATATTCCAGCATTAAATCGCTGTAGCTGCAAGTTTTACTCTGTACTTAAACATTATGCAGTACAGCTCTTGGGCTCTGGCAATAAAAAATGTTCATTCGAACGAAGGGCATGATTATGCTGAACAAATCTAAACGAATCTTTAAGGTAAGGAGCACCTATAAGTCATGCAGACACTTAAAAACCATGGAATACATGCGCTTTTAACGTCTTATCTTGAAAGACATCCAGTCAACCTCTGATGAATTTCTTGCCTGCTCTACTATATTTTGTAACTATTGTAATTTCAGAGTGTATTTCATATTGACGAATCAGAAATCAAATCCGCGTAATCCAAAATTGGAAGAATTAAAGGATTATACACTAATTTAAGGCAGGTTTCATTAAGAAAATGACGAAGTCGACATATATAACTGACCAATATTATATACTAATCTTCTGCATATTTGATTTATATGAACACCCCATTTCATTCGTTGATCAAGGATGACACCAAGATATTTAACAGTCTCTTAATGCTTAATCACCTGTCCGCGCAATCTTATACGGAGAGTAGAACGCCTTGCTTGTAAACTACTGGAGCCAATGGAAAAAAAAAAAAAAACTCTTTGTCTTTTGGGGTTTAAACTCAGTTTGTTCCAACACATCCAAACATACACATGCTTGAGATCACGGTTTAAATTTTCTCGATTTCGGAAGGATCAGTATGTAAAAATACAAAACCGTGTCGTCCGCGTATAACTGTATACAACGATTCTCTACTTGTCTAACTATATCATTGGTATGTGTATATCACAAACAGCTAGTATGCAGGCCCCATACAGGGTAGAGCCATGTGGAACATCGCGGTGTACGGGGCACAGTATTTGAAAGTTCAGAAATGGTTGAATTAAAAAGTGTTTGGTGGAGCCAAGCAAGACAGGCGTCCAGCGTGAAGCAAATGGCTTCATGAAGCCATTTGCTTCAGCTTTTGCAACGTATAAATGAACGGGTCCTCCGTAACAAAAACCCTTTTAAGTATATATTAAAAAAAAAAGAAAAAAAGATTGCTTTGGTGTAGAGACTCCTGTCGATAGGGAATGACCAGTCATCCGTTACCTTCAGGAAGGCTGTTGTAGTTGATTGTTCATCTCGGAAACCGATGACTGTGCTGCGGACAGCAAGCCATTTGATTTTGAATAAAGATTTTGATTTTGGACGACAATTTCAAGGACTTTTGAAACATGATCATGGCAATAAAAATCTCGAAAGGTCGGTAATTTACTGGGGAGGATTTCCACCAGTGTTAAAGAGTGGGATTAGTTGGATCGACTCCTTCCATCGCGAGGGAAAGATGCCTCCAGGTACATGACTCTCGGAGGATTCAGCCTCTACAGATTATAGCGCCCCTCAGTCCCCCCCCCCCCCCCACCCCGTTATAGCTCTGAGTTGTTCTAGGACAATATAGGTCCTACAGTGAAATAAATCAAAACAATAGGCTCGCTGTATGAAAGAGTTGTTTTACCTCTGACATCCCTTGCACCTACTAAATTATTTTACAAACTATTGTAGTGCAATATAGTATAATGGGTGGTTGTGAAGTGGCGCACAAACCAAACGTCAGACCAGAGAGGTGCCCCCTACCTCATCTCACCACGCCTTTCCATTATGCTGATCTTTGGTTTGCTCACCACCACCTGTGCGTCAAGTGAATTGGTCGAGCGCAAGCAAAAGCCGTCCGAGATCCTAGCAACGTTAAAGTCACGTGACCATACACACTAAACACCGGGCATTGTACGTACGTGAGTACGTTTAACGTGTGTGCGTGTATTGTAGCGATTGTATATCCCGCAAAGGAATAAGGGACGATTTGATTGGGAAGAAGCCTAAAGAAGGACCTGAGCGAAGGAATATTAAAACTAAGTTTGTAAGGTGGAAGAAAGTGTCTGTCCGCGATATTACCATGAAACTAACGCACTAGACTCATTTTCTCTGGTAAGTATGATAATGTTCATTATACCTCTGTTTCGAACACTTATTTTGTTTCCAAACTTTTAGATTGGTGTCGCGATACCTGCTCCGCCTCCAGCTGCTGTCGTCCCCCTGGCCCCTCCCGGACGATCCCTCGCCAGAACTTCGGCCGCACGCCGCACAATACTCCGTAGTTTGTTTGTTTCCAACGTAACTCGCCTGCCGATCTGTCGAGCTGTCGGATTTTATCCCACGCTTTTCCCCAGATACTTCTGAATATTTTGAATTGACAATGACACTTAAATAATAAGGCAATTATGCCAAGCTCAGTACCTAGCAATCTTGGAAGTTGAAGGTCTAATGATCTAACCAAAACGGGGTCTAACGAGACTATTGACCGAAAGATCGGTCTGTATCTGTCCGTCGGGGAATGTTCCGCGGAGACTGCGTCTGGCTTCACGGATCCCCTACGGAGGACAAAATATAAAAGAGTCCTCCGGACAGACGGATCTTTCTGTCTAACGAGACTAGTGCTAGAAACAGTAGCAGTATCGATCATGTGACTAAACTCGTCTTCACAAATGACTTCACAAAAATGATTGATAAGCATTATCTCGCTGTTACTATTAAAAAACGCACAAATTGTTGGGGGACAGTATAGACTTCAGCAAGTTCAGGGTTGGGTCGATTTCGATAGCATCCCGATGCTTTTCTATCCGGTTAGTGACTGGAATGGCTGAGATATCAAAAAAAGAGCGATTCTGATAAAGTGTGGGACCCACACTTTATTACGATCACTTTGTTTTACTTTGTTTTTTTGATGTTTCAGTCATTCCAAACCTGATTTTCATCAAATAAACTTTGAATTCCTCTTAAAATGGTATGCCCTGTACTATTATCATAAGACATTTAAGTGTTTTCTTGTTATCTCGCAAAAAGCCCAATTCTCATCTCCACCAATACTGTACCATCCTTAACAGCGTCTGGTCGGGCTACCCTTCCACACATGCTTTTGTACCGTTGTACAGTGTCAGTAGTACTAGTGTCACGTAGTGACTATTGCTTTCAAACTGTTAGGTCAGGGCCTAACGTTTAGACAGAAAAATCTGTCTGTCCAGAAGTCTTTCATTTATTTATTTTTTTGACGTGATCAGCTTTCTCCGTATAGGAGGGGATTCCGTGAAGCTCGACGCAGTCTCCGCACAACATATCCTGACGACCAGATTCAGATCGATCTTTCGGCCAAGTCAAAGTCTACCCCTACTTGTAGTTTAATGATAATATAAAAAAGAAATGTATAACTGTATCTACACAAGAAATGTTTATTTTGTGTTTCATACATACTCTTTTTTATTTCAACACCACTCTAGCCCAGCAGTCATAAGCAGTAATTGGTTTATGCTTTTTTGATCCTGTTTATTGTACTTTTATTTGGTTTCTTTAGAAATATATTTTTATTTCTATAGACAGCTTACAGAATACCACTACCAGACTGGTCCAATGAGGCAATATACACTGTAAACAAAACTTTTAATCTATGCTTAACAAGTTGACTATTACAATTATTATGATTATTAGAAATGTCTGTTGTATTATAAAAATGTGGTTTGTACAGTAGCGCTAGAAGTTTGTAGTGGATAAGTAGATTAGTACAATGTACTAACTAAGAAGTATTCAAATAGCTGCAAAGAGTTTATATTTTTATGATCCAACACTTTTACCTCCACAGATTGTCATGCCTGATCGAGGAATAGTTAGACCGAGGATGACAACCCTTCCGCGTCTTGCCCCAGCGCAAACTTCCATCACATCTGTCCTCTACCCAACAATCAGTAATGATGAGCCCGAGAGAAAGTCTCACTCTTCCATTGGATACCGCCAGTTCTCAAACTCATGGGGTGGTTCAGCCACAGAGCATCCTGACATCAAGCAGGCTCCTCACACAGCCCTTGGTGGACGGTCATACCCACGACTTGACCCTCTGCACCCACCAAAAGTTGGCAGAACTGTGAGCTTGGAGACAACAAACCCTCATTACAAAAATGAGCTTAGAACACTGAACATGAAAAGAGAACAGTATCACAAATTTCACAGAGCATGGATGAAACCTGTCTATGGCACAAAGATGGAACAAGAAGAGTACAGGTAAAGAAAAGTTGTTATCTTTAAATTTCTGGGACATTAATTGCTCTTTCCATGAAAGTGCTAAACCAAAGGAGTTAGACTCTACCTCCACATTTTGTAGATTTTCAAATGAAAGCAGGAAAAGATGCAATAATCCTGTGTGAAGATTTGAACAATAGGAAGAAAATATTTTTGAATACTACCTCAGCTGTAAAGGGTATGTCAATATCTAAACTTTATATTCTGTGTTTATCTCAAAATCACATTGTGATATTGCATGGTTGTATTCTTCACATATTTCTGACAATTAAATAAATTCTATTGTCTCTCATAACAAATATATGCCCAATGACAGTGGAAGATTTAGTGAGGACATAAAGTCTTTGATCATCCTCAAAGACAGAGTTAGACGATATTCTCTGCAAATTTAGGAAATATGATTTGTTTTGTAATTTTGTTTACCATCCAAAAGCAGAATTATAAGCAACTACTTTGAAGAGGAGATTATTTGGGTCGTTAAAGCAAAATGGCTATGCTAAACATTTCAAAGTGCCTTCATGCATCGTGATTCATAGTACACCAGTTGTCATTGGACGTTCACAGTTGACTATCGTGTCAAATTTCACCAATGATTTTCATTGCACTGATATACTAGTAAATGGTTAACATGCAAAATAACTTTCTCTTTTAATTTGAGTATCCTTCAGTAAGATTTTCAAAAAATGATGTCAAATTTTCATGACATTTTTGGGACCTACTGTTAAATACCAAAGCAAATGTTTGTTGACTAATTTGTGGTACTGATGAAAATGGATGAGATGATACTCTGCAAACTTGTCAGAAAGGCAAGATTGTGAGCCCAAAATTATTTACCTATTTTTCATCTTGCTCAGTGATATGTGATGTATTCAAATTTCTGATATATCTTCGTAGGCAACATATCAGAAGTTCATTGAAAGACCAGATGTCAGACAAGGAGTCGGTGAGAAGAAAGTTTCTTGTGGATCGAGTGAAGGAGAGTGAGACAGCAGTGGCTTATGACAAACAATGCCTTACTGCAGACAAGGATGCGTTTGTCAAGAAGGCTATCTACCTGCACAAATTTAGGGATGAGAACAAAAAGGTAAGTAATGAGAATGATACCATCATGTCTCTACATGGTTTGTGCAATGTAAATTCATGTTTGCTGACTTACATTATATTGGTTTACAGTTTTAGTTAGTTTTCATGTTCTTGACATTATTGCACTTTTTGTACTTCTGTACGTGATTTGTCCCATATGCCCCAAAGGTCCAAAATGTCTTTAAAGCAGAAACAATCAAATTGATCTGTGAGCTAGAAATCTGCATGTAAAATGTATACTACATGTAGATGCATAATGTTTCTCAACATGTATTGTATCAGTGTGGCAAACAGAAATGAATCTTACACCATTCAAAAACACTTTGTCCTGTGTTCAATTCTGTTGTAGTATTTGAAGAGATATACACTTATTACAGTCAACCAAAGTTAATGACTATTGTAAGGCTATGCTGCAGGTAGGACTGGCTAAATACAGTATGTCTTTAAGGACAAGTTCACCTTCATAAACATAAAGGTTGAGAGAATGCAGCAATATTAGTAGAACACATCAGTGAAAGTTCGAGGGAAGTTACACAATTGATGCAAAAGTTATGAATTTTTAAAATTTTTGTGTTGGAACCGCTGGATGAGGAGACTACTACAGCTTGTGATGTCGTATGCATACAACAGTATAAAGAAATGTAAAGAAAATTCAACATATTTTCACTTTTTTCGCATAATAAAAGAGCACTTGACTTGCCTCTTTCTAAAGGTAGAGGGAATGATATTATCCATAACATATGTCGGTAACAAGTCAAGGGAATGTGTACTTTTTTCAAAAGATGAAATTTTGTGAAATTTTCTTTATATTTTCCTATATTGTTGTACGCATGTGACATCATACACTGCAGTAGTCTTCTCATCCAGCGGTTACTGCACAAAAACTTCAAAAATTCATAACTTTTGAACGGATTGTCCGATTTTCCTCAGACTTTCACTGATGTGTTCTACTAATATTGCTGCATTCTCTCAATCATTATGTTTATGAAGGTGAACTTTGTTCTTTAATGTGCTTTTATAACAGTTGGGTCACTTGGTTGAACATCGACCTACAGTAGGTCCATGGTAATACAACTTGTACTGAGTTCCTGTAACACTGCAGTAGTGTGGACGTTGACCCATTACAGCTTGTAGCAAATTAAAGGAAAGATCATCATTTTCCAGACATGTCTCATTACTTGGCCATGAGACTGTTTAACAAGGTAATTAGGCTATCAGGTGTTTGTTGACATAGCTTTGATAAGGTGCTATTCCTCACAGATGCATTCCTCTGGGCATGTCAGTGCATTGTTGACATAACACTTTGACAGATTCAAACACCCAGATTTAAAGGTAGGGAATCCCATTTGCATGCCTTAAATGAAGAGTTGTATAAACACAGTGGTATGTTGAAGAGAGTATCATTTTAGAAACTCCCATAAAGTATTGAAAGTGGAAGTTAATATTTAGTACATTTTTATGGACCGTTTTTATTGAATTGAATTTTTTTCGGGGCTCACCGTAAATTCCAGTACATTACTAGGCTACCTTTGAAGACCCATGCACTGCATGTGTGTCCATCATGTATATTTTGTGAATAAAGTTCATCAAAACTTACAAACATTTCTATATACATTCTTGCCACACACTCTATATGTTATTACATCAGCTCTTATACTTTAGATTTGTGTTTCTAGATAAAAAATACAGAAGACTGCAACAAAAAGGCTTAAGTGTGGCTGACACACAGAACTACTGAGTACAATGGTAGTTGAGTTTTGTGCATTATTCAAATCGTAGATAACTGTTGACTTCCAAATTTCTAAGCAGTGGCCTAAACAAGTCCACTGAGGTTCATATTTAATGTTTTGCTGCATTTTAGGAGTTCTGTAAAAGGTATCCCCTACCTTTAAGAAGGCTCCCAGAGAGAATTACAGAGATATCATGTGTGTACCTGGTGTAAATGTCTTTTCAATCATTGTTGATTTTGGTTCCCTGGCAGTCACTTTGATCCTGCATAGATATTGTTCCTTTCAAAGCATATCTTGATATTCCCCCCCCCCCCCTCCAATATCAGCAGTGGGCTCCATGCATTGTACAATGCTACAGAGATACAATGTATGATTTACCGGTATATCGGGATTGGCTAGTAAGAAGAGGCCATGATAGATTGAAGTTTGTAAATTATGTTTATTAAAATGTAAAAGATTAAATCTGTGTTCCATGTCATATTTCGAGCAAATATGCTTGAAACTTCCAGTGTAATGAATGAGACAAATGTTTAGGGAATGTGTGCAGCATAAGTAGATCACTGAGCATTGTAAAACTTCCATTCTTTATACTGCACTGACCATCTATTAATCAGAGCTGCATACTAACCCATTTTTTTTTTTTTTTTTTGTACTAGTCCAACCTGTCTGTCGGACCAGTAGGTACACAGTTTTTCCATATTTTAATGGTCCATTCCTGAAAATGTTACTGGTCCAACAGTGGTTTTTACTGGTCCTGGACCGTCAGACCAGTGCCAGTGTGCAACATACAATGTAGTATTATGATTCTACTCAATACTTTGCATATGTATTCATTTTATTTACCATACACAGATCATGGAAAACAAAGAACAAGATGAGCGAATAAACAGAAGAAACCAACACAAGTTGGAACGTGAGCTGCTGTGCTACAATCCAATCAACTGGAGTCAATCACTACGATAGACAACCCTCCGTTTCCTCTCTGTTTGTTATGTTACTGTACCAAGTCTGTAACCCATGCCATGTTTGAAGGCCAGAACATCTGTGAGTCAAATATCAAGTTGCAATAGCATGTAGTCATGTATGTATTAGTTGTAAATGGAACTTTTTTTCTATTTTTTCTAACTGTATTTATCTGGCTGAGGTTTTGTTTCTTTGTTTATTTCTGGTTGTTGTTGTTGTTGTTGTTGTTTATTTGATTTTGCGTGTTTATCAGTTTGTGTTTCTGTTTACATTGCAGTAAAATTAAAGTTGAGTCAGTGTACATAGCAAGTGCCAGTGTCTGATTATTTTTCAGAGAGGCATGTCATGACATATACCTACTCGATGGAAATAATCTTGAACTGTCAATTCTTTGCTCTTAATTATCATGTCAGGTACCTGGTCCAAGTGCCACAGTGATGCAAAGTCAGCTTTTGCTCATTTTTTAAAACTGCAAAATTCTGTAGTAATAATGAACCATGTATGAAAACAGGGAACATTCTAATACAGTTATGCATTTCCAGAGGAATGAACCTTGGACACATATCTGGGTAATATATTGTATCTCAGTGAATTACATTTTGCTTCCACTTTTCTGTCAGTTGGTTAAATTGACATGGTTTCACCAGACTGGAAAAAACAATCCCTTGAATATGAAGACAATCATGACTGGATAATTAATACATTGTATCATGGTACAGTGACAAGTTGGCTAGTGTTCATCAAAATGAGTGAGAAAATTCACTACGGAAATTTATTAGAATAATGAATTACTTAACAGAACATCAACTACAGATAGGTTTTAAGTACGTATGTATGGTTAACACTGCACAAGTATTTTAAAAACCTCAGAGCAATGTAACCTTATATTGCTGTGGTATATGAATAATCTATGATATGCTAGCCTGTTAGTATTCAGATAATAATGTAAAAATTTAACCCTCATGTGCCAGTGTGACAGTACAAAGGAAAATCATGCGAGAGAATGGGTGTAAATATGATTTTGCGATATTTGATTTCTATTCACTGTGGAAGTTTGTGATATCTGCATTGAAAAAGCCAAGAAAGCACACCAGGGGATGTGTTAGTGAACAAACAAAGCACAGTCAGGTGTGGCCGGTTAAAGTTCATGGAGCTGCTGGTTATTACAACATAAATAGGATTAGCGTCATGATAAGATTGTCTGGTGTGGATGCACAAAATTTGTGTGTATTGCACAACGGTCCCACAGATTGCTACAGTGGAGAGTTTGGCCTAGAAGGATTGATGTGTCGAGTCTGATGGTTCTTTTGATTGTCATAAACCTCAGAATGCTGTGGGTGATGCATACATAACTTTTGTTAAAGCAAAGTCTCTCAATATTCCTTTCTTTTTAAGCTTGCAATGCAATGGATGTTAGCATCATTTATGGTTTTCACATGTGTTCAGCGGAGGTTTGTGCATTTGTTGAAAGTGTTTGGTGCATTTTCATTTTTATCCCTTGTTTCCAGTTTCTTCATTATGGTGTTTCATGCTCTACATGGTGTACCTGGAATCACTCTCAGATGTTCTAGATGAAACATTTAATGTACATGTGTGTTTACTTGTTTTTAGTGAAAAAAAAAAAGTGGGTAGATGTATTATGCATACTGCTATGTACTAATTTGTACAGGTATGTGTTCTTCAGATAGAGGTTAATACAGAGTGTGCCATGAAAAGGGGAAAAAATCATGATGTGCTGTCAGCTCTGCTGTGTTGTTTCACTCTTAAGATAGAAATAGAAACTGTGATCACCACTTTCTGTCTTGTGTGGCACTGTGTGAGAAAGTTTGACATTTAGCATGGAGATCTCTGTGACACACAATTGGTGGATGGCTAGAATACAAACGTACAGTACATGTATTTGTACGTATGTATGTGTGTACACCGTTGTATGTACTGTATGTCTTCCATTCATCTGTGCTGCTTGATTAGATGATTGCAGATATTTCTAAATATGGAACTTTACAGTGTATCATGGAACACTTTGCATGTGTGATACCAGAGTTTTGATCTTGCTTCAAGGTGCCATATATTCTGTAAATCTTTGACCAAAGACATCATGTCTTACAATGTACTACAAACCTGTGGTACAAGTTATTGCAGAAGGTTGTGTAAAATGGCACAGCAAAATTAATCTCATGTGAGAGCACTGAAGCATTTTTTTTTTTATTGACATTCTGAAAGAAATGAGAACATTAGATTTTCATTCATCAGTATTAAATGTTTTATTTGTGTATTGTGTGCAGGTCATACAATGATTGTTATTAAGCATGTGTCAGCTGATTTAGGGACAATCATGCACTATGAAGAAAGTTGTAAATGGTACAGTACACCATTTAGACATCTGTGATAATCGCAAACTACCATGCAATCTGATGATGTCCCGAAAGGTCATATCTACAATGTAATTGATAAACCCAGCCTTTTACCATGCATTATCTGACTGTGATGAAAGTAATATCAAACGCAAATACTTGGTTGATATCACTAGCAATGTGTGACTTGCATATTGTGATGTTTGTGAGGTTGATATTCATAGATCCAGACTTCCCATTTGATATCTTCCCAACTGTGGTAGTTAATCAGTGAAGAGAAATCGAGCACACCAACACCATTCCAGTTCCATGAGACTTTCTGGTAATACAGTTAGCTTTGTTTATCATGGCTGCTAGGGTATATCCCATCCAGAGTCTGTCCAATTTGGTATATTCTCCAATGATATGATTGGATGTGTACCAATAGCTGTATGTACGTGTATAAACTGTATTCTGTGTAACTGCCATTTTGGTGATTATTTTCTCAGACCACTAAAACTTGAATAGAGCAGCTAGCATAAAGCTCAACACATTTAAAAAAAAAAAACCCAACAACCGATTAATGTTATCAATAAAGCAATATTTTGTTTCAGTGAGCATGACATGTGGAAAAGAACTAGCATAATACATGTAGTGTTGTATGCATGCTTATTCAAACACGTATGTGGTTGAATAGCAATTGTTTGTAAATGAAGAGTTACATCTTAAAGGCAAAAAGAAGTTTATATTACATTGTCATAATTATTTGCTGCATGCAGCATTATACAGAAAGCTGAAAGGTTTCCTTCTAGAAGATCTCTTACTTAGGTCAAGAATGATATTTAGGTCAAGAATGATATTTAGTGTTTTAAACTTCCAAGGGAACAGAAAAATCAAAACAGTCATAGTCTTTTTTGATGATTCTAAAACTTCAAATCCTGTTGAATTGCCTTGGAACATAAACGAAAACTGCAAGAGTTCAAAGTATCATTAATTAAAGTGTTATCATACATGTAAGTATTTTAAAGGCTGAAAAAGTTCGGGCATTCGAAATCTAATTTATTGTCACTTTGATCTGTAGAACTAGGTGAAAAGTTTACACCAATTTATTATCATTATTATTGTTTGCTAATGAATTGATCACAAGTTTTGAAACTGAACAACTATCATGAACAAGTACAACGTATTGTATTATAAGCACAATTGATATGAATGTAAGAAATGTTTGTATATATGAGTGTGAATTTGTGTCTATGCAAATATTGATGAAGAAAAATATAATTTTCCTTGAAAGAGAGATATGGCCACATTTCTGTTATTTTACATGTACTTGTAATACTCACATATAATATATACATGTATATATACACAGGTCAGATCTCCCAAGTTGATTTCTGCAAATGATGTACAGTACACCTCATTCATGACATGTTATTTAAGAAAGTGTTAAACATATGATAAGACTTTTGTTATCTCTGAATGCATTTCGTTTCCTACAGCTACACTCAAACTATGATTGTACTGTATACGCCAAATGTTTTGCGAGGTCTTTATTTTCGCAAATTTCGCGAGTCAGGTGCTATTCGCGAAATTAAAGACACTCAAAAATATTGACTCTGATCCCGATGTGAATGTGACGTACGCTTGTGTACACTTTTCCGTTCAATACAGGCCTCCACGATCGCGAATTTAACCACTCGCAAAATTGTCAGGAAGTCCCAATTCACGAAATATTTAGACTCGAGAGATATATGGCGTATACAGTACCATGGTTATCAGCTTTAGTCATTCAATGGGAGGATTTCTGTCAATATCTTGTCAGCCACTTGTGACAATACTGATTCAACATACCAGGGCTCACCTCCCTGAACATACCAAGGTCCCTAAAACGGTATCTCCTTGTTTGGTTTTCAAACATACTTCTGTCCACAATATATAACAGTTCACTGTTTACGCTAACAAATACGCACGCACAAAAAAAAAAAAAAAAACAGACAGACAGACAAACATGGAGTACATGTATTTTCAAAGCATTCAAACACCTCTTAATCAATCTCCACTAGATGCTGTTCATGACCAGTGGTTGGGGGGGGGGGGGGGGGAGTGCACCGGGCGCACGCGCCCCCCCCCCCCCCCCTTGTTTTGTTTTTTTGTCAAAACAAAAGGAATTATAAAAAATTGGGAGAGGGGTGTGCGCCCCCCTTTAATTTTGTAAAGGCGCCCCGCTCTTTACGGAATTCCTGGATCCACCCCTGATGACGATTTGAATTTCGTAGTATTGATTGACCAATTCAAGCTGTAGACCAAAATGTAATGTGCAGACTTTGATCAAATTTATTGTTTTATTTTTTTTCTCTGAGAATGACTATGTACACAACTGTAGAGACACCAGTCCAGAAGACCAAATCACCTACAACGTGTATGTATATCAGGTTTATTCAGATTCAGATTTTTGTTTGTTTTGTTTTGAGCCATGGTGTACAGTGGATTGAAGTGGCCTATGTTCAAAGCTGTCCATAAAAATACTTGACCAAAGGTGCAAGAATTAGGTGATATATGACTATACTGTGGAGAAGGCTATATTTGAAGTCCTCTGAATGTGTACCATGTGTGTGGTTATGTTATATTGTGTTTCTTTAGTTCATTATCAACAGATAAATTGCTTACTATGATATACATACATGAATGTTACAATGTGAACATGAAGTGATTATTTTTTTTCAATTTCCTTTTCATGTCTTTTATTCCAAGGACACTGTAAAATGGTTACTGAAATACTGACATCTGGAATGTTACAATGCAACTCTGATAAAAGAAAGGAGGCACATCAACAAATGCTTCTTTGCAGAGCATTATGAGGCATTTATTCATTTACAACCACAAGTATGCAACTTTAAGTCCAATTATGTGTAATGATCAGATTGATACATTTATGATTTGATCAGAGTCAATTGACTTAGTTCCACTTCAATGTAAGTTGTCACCAAGTCAAGATACAAGTACAACACTTAAAACCTCACTATGCTCACTGGGTTAGCTTCCCAAATTCTTTAGACTGTATATAGATATACATGATAAGTTACCACAAGACCATTGTGATAATCCAAATGAAAGACATCAAGTACGCTTGCCTGGAAAAACATGCAAGCAATATAAAAAAAAAGACAATCACCATAAAGTCCTCAAATTCAACTTAATCTTTAGAATTCAGAAAATGGCTAACCGAGGAATGAAGAAGGGACAGTGAAAAGAGGATTGAGCAAAGGCGAGGGGGAAAAATTGTGTAATAACCATACACATAATCCATTCACATGGTTCAAAAACATTCATGTCAGTGAAATATCCGTCAAAATAAAAAGTTTTCAAGCTAGTCCAGAAAGTGTCGGCGTCATGACAAAGCCGTATAATCAGCAGTGATATCTAAGGAAAACTCTAAAGATTGGTACTGCTTGATAAGTTGACACCATCCTTCATGTAACACACAGTATTTCAGCCATTTCTCTGTACATAGAAATAATGACATTAAAAAATTGGCAGGTAATATTGGATCTGAAAATACATCACAAAGTCAAAGTCATACCAAAGTATGTGGAGAATAAAAAACTTGCTGGGCTAGTTCCTAAATACTGCTAGAATGCTTGCTTTCTCTGGAACAAGTCATCAAAGCCTGGTTACACTGGCCTTTTGTCAAGGCTTTGATGCTGAACTTTTTTGATACAGAAATGAAAATGACAAGACTATCAGCTGATAGGCATTATCTTCGTACCCTTCAGTTGATTGATTTCTTATTTCAGTCATATAATTCAATGCTCAGCCGTGTAGTCTTGTCAAGGGATATGGTTACACAGGCAACGCAGACTAGTTATTTATTGTTTTGTGTTGCTTTCACTGTGACACTACCATTACCTTGAATATAAAATGTGACAAAATTGAATGTAACAGTAAATACTCTGTACTGGCAGCCTGCTGATATGACATGTAATCTATGTAAACATTTGACAATAAACAACATGGCTATCATACATACCTATCTCTTATGTCCTCCCCCCCCCCCCCCCCCCCCCGAAAAAAAAAAAAAATAGCATAACCTGTAGGCAATTTTAATGCCTACAACAGCCTTTTGGCACAAGACCTTAGAAGCACTTGATATACATTTCCATACACATGTAAAGGATATTCACATCATGATCACAATGTATATGATGCACTTGTGTGTGCCGGTCCTAGGATATGGAAAAATCACAGTGATATAGAAGTGCTACATCAGGCAAAGAAATTTGCTTCCTGATTTTCACTTGAAGGACACCATCAAAACATTATCGATAATGGAGGATGTGACAGAGGCCTAATCCTCTTTCTTTTTTTTTTTCTTTCTTTCTTTTTTTTACAGGCAGAGAGCCTGACATTTTACACACATTAAAAAAAAACACAAACTGGTCTGACAGTGTCCCATACATACTACTTTCTACTGTCTATGGGTCAACAATGCTTTAGCCTGATTTCACACAGGGATGTTTTGTTGCAATGCTCTAACTTATCTTCTTTGCTGTCATGTTTCTTGATTGTTGTACAATGTATATCAATAGGCACTTCATTTTCATAAAATCATGATTTTATCACTGTTGATTTGTCTTTCTTTCTTTTCTTTTTTTTTTTCTTTTTTACCTGAAGACCAACTGGGTACATCAAACACAATGATTATCAATATACATGTACACGGAGAAGAGTTTCTAATCCAACCTCTTAACCCATTGAAGATGGGCTGATTTTGCTACAACACACATTTCCCATAGACACTTGCCCGAGTATACAGTGAAACCCCGTTATAGCAAGTTCGCTTATAACGAGGAACCGCTTTTAACGAGGTAATCACGTCGGTCCCATTTTCTTTGAGTGTAAACCTATGGTAAAACGGATCGGTTACGAGTTCGGTTATAATGAGATTCCGGTTATAACGAGGACATCTTCGGTGCGTCATGATAAAGAAACACATAAGCAATTTGATCGGATACAACGAGGTTCCATTTCTTGACCTGCCGCTTTCAAACACGCGACAGACGAAACATTGAAAACCGAATTCATGCTATCCTTCTGTTCTCTTTCTCATTCTACAGAGTCATTCTGACCACATAGCGCGCGCGTGTATCACGATTTTATATGTGCATAAACACGTGAGCTTTATTGTAGCGATCCTCATGCCGTCTCTCTATCAATGAATGATCCGAGGCGGGAAGAGGAAACAAATGTGCTAGGCTCAGTCGTCCCGCCGTTATCCCTCTTTTATCCTCCTTGATCAGTGACAAAATAATGCTAAGTACCGTTCTTTGCATGTTTTCTTATAAACCATGCGACAAGACACACGGATACCGCCCGATGTTCTTCAGTCTTTGAACATAATTATTTGATTTTTTTTTCAAGATACGCGTAGGCGGCCTACTTGATACTAACTCAAACCAGTCCGTAATGTGAAAAAAAAATACTCATTCAAAAATGTTTCATTCTGTGAAACAAACTGGTGACAGAACATGGAGGAAAATGTTTTTGGAATGCATGGGCAGCTTATCATAATCCTTTCCATATTAGTTCCGACTTCCAGTTGTTTAGTGCTGGTTGGGAAACATTGATGTGTACACTACGTAAGAGATTACAGAAGAAATACTTAATGAAATCATCATGATGTTCATTATTATTTCGCACTGTATTTTACAAATGAATAATTCAATTCTTTCAGAATGGTCCGTTATGAGGAAGAGATAGGCATAAAAAGGATCACAAATTCAACCATGTCGTGTACCTTTCAAGAACGCATGTACAAAATGCGAAGAGATTTTGGGGAGAAAAATACAAAACGCATTTTCATCCCCTGCTGGTGCAAACATCATGGAATACAGCCTAAATAATAAATGTAATCATCGCGATCCCACTGGGCGCACACAGGGTGAAATAAACTGAATAATGCAGGTTACTCTGCTTGCACCCATGTTCAGAAAAAAAAAGTAACAAACGTTTTTAATACAATGTGATTTTGTTTATCAAAATTTTATACTGTGTTTCACAAATGATATTTTTATTCTTTTAGAATGGTTCAATACTCGAGGAAGAGATAGGTCTAGAAAGGATTACAAATTCAACCCTGCCGTGCACTTTTCAAGAACACATGCACAACACTCGCGAAGAGATTTTTCGGAAGAAAACAAAGAACGCGTTTTCAACCCCTTCTTTTTTTATTCTTTTGGTATCAACTCACAAATGATTCCTTTTTATTCTTTCTCAATAATAATGATCCATTAACTTGTGTAATAACAACGCAAAGACTGCTCATAAGTTTGATTGATTGGTATGTGATTCCATGCTTATGTTTTTCTTTGTTTTTAGTGTGTACGATTATAACGAGGAACTGTTTATAACGAGACAATATCAACGGTCTCACGGACCTCGTTATAACGGGGTTTCACTGTACTTGGGACTTGTCCTGAACGGGTTAAAAATTATGTGCATGATTGTTTATATCACACACAAAAAAAAAACCACCAAAAACACTTCTGTCATATACACCATGATAAGAGTATGTGTCACACCACTCAAAGGAGGACATTGTACACCTATATCATAACACTCACAGGATGTATTCCACAGTGAAAAGGCATGTCTCATACACTTTGAGTTGCAGACTGAACCCCGTTAAGTTTACATGAAGTCACATATAAAGTTAAAAAAAACATAATATGATTATGATATGAGTACTATTCATGCTTCAACATTTAATATTGACTTGAAATACATGTATGTAGCATCACTTCACAAACTCTTGATGCCAAAAATGCAAACAACTACTTTGAGTAATTAAAAAAAAAAGAGCGAGCTTCTCCATGATTTTATAGTTCTCATGATGGATGTCAACACCACATACTCATAGTATCTGGTATTACCCTAGTGCTCACAGCATCAACCTTGGCAGGCTTGCTCTATGATGCTTGTCAGGTTTATTTGAAAACAGGGGGAAAAAGTTAATGAATGTTATCAATCTACTGAAGTTATTCTACTCATTTGTATATTTGTTTTTGACACAAAACTCTCCTGCTACATGTGTATGAGTCTGTTAGTTACAAATTTCCCATTCCCCATACTTCAAACAACCCAGTTAGAAAGACTGACATGATTGCAGACAGTCTGATCCAACACTGAAAGTGTAACCTTCTTTTTCATGTCAAATACGTAGCACGTACAATATTTTTACTTCGTCTGTAGAGTAAAAGTGGAAAATTACTCACGCTAGGATAAGTAAGACGAATTTCGCATGCTTTTAATTCTGCAGAATCAAAACAGAATAGTATACATATGACAAACAAGAAAATTCACATGCTTTTATTTTCGCGGTAGTTTAATGTTGCATGACATGTGCAAAAAATCTCCACTTTTACAGTATCACCGAAAATCAACTAAAGCAGGGAACAGGAAGCAACGCATAGAAAGGTTCCTTGATAAGAAATGATTTCTGGCTCTCTTCACAAGGAAACGTAAATTTTTGTATTTGTTAACATGAAATAAATAGCAAATGTCACTACTTTGAATACTATCAAAAACATGCATAGGACACTTTCATATTTTCAGATTATTTTTCTTTGATAGTCTTTGCCTCATAAAGACAATAATGAATGGCAGTAATGCTAGAGTCATCATAATTAGTGCACGTAGAGGTCTTGTCATGACATACTGAGTGGAAGCAAAGAACATGGCCAGGGAGAAGGAGAGACATAGGTTGAAGTTCGTCAGACCAAAGGCAGCAATCTTCTGAAGCGCTGGAATTAGATCCACTGCAAGGGTGAAACAAAGAAGACAAATAATTAGCTGTTCTAAAAGCTGCATATAAATTGTTCAATCACACATGAGAATTCTCAATAATATTTGACATCAACAGGTGCCGTGTACTGCATTTCACAAAGCTGTTACAATTAACCAGTACTTGAAAGACTCAACTTTTAGAAGTTGCACGCTTTTAATGAGAGTAAATGTAGCCATTGGTAAAACTGAGATTGTGGCATTTAAGTTTTAGTCATCTTGGTTTGTTTGTTTGCTCATATATGTTTCATTTATTTCAAATCCTTTTCAAACTAACTTTTTGTGCACAATACCTATTGTAAAGTAAAAAAAAAAAAAAAAAAAAAAAAATCACAACAATTTAACTTCAAACTATTTCTCTGGTGCCACACAACTTGTTTGGATATCAGAATTCACCATAAAATTTAGGTATCATATACCCATTTTTGCAGCATGTGTCTTGCTTGCAGTTTGACTGACTATCCATTCTTGCCCTTCACAAAAAGTACAGAGTGTGCTCTCTTCTGGGCACAGATTGTTGTTGTCCCTAACACAGACTCCCTTGCATGTTTAGTCTTGATGAAGGAGAGTTTTGCTGCTTCACACGGAGCAAAGCAGCTCACGTTCAACACGTGGCTAATCGAGTTCTCTGTAAATATTTGGTCCTTGTCTGTCTGAAATGCACATTCCACGGGGCAATCTTGGTAAACTCCCTTGAAATACAGACATACAGTCATACATGGCTTCACAACAACAGGTACTGGAATATGAGTGCAGGGGTGTATCCAGGATTTTTTCTGGGGGGGTCATAATCAAATTTTTTGGACCTTTACCTTTGCGAGGGAGCGGAGCGACCGAGCGGGGGGAGGGTGTGGGAGGGGGGTGTCCCCCCCTCCCACGGTAGGGAGTTTTTGAATTTTATATTTTAAAATGGGGCCATTTGGTGCATACAAAAGTGACCACCTTTTTCGGCATGGCAGTGCGGCTTAGAAATAAGGTAAATTATGGCATATTAAAACTAAGTTACGAAATTTACGAAGTTTTTGACAATTTGCTGGAACACCACCTGGTCACTTTTTTTTTTTCCCGTTGTAAGCCTATATAGAGTAAAAAGCCCTCAAAAAACAAAACTGTCTTTTACAAAAAGTGGACCTTTTGAAAATTTGGGGGGGGGGGGTCGTACGACCCTCCCGACCCCCCCCCCCCCCCCCCCTTGCATACACCCATGGAGTGATGTTCGGTACTCCGAAGGTCCATTAATCCGAAAACAAAATAAGGTTTGTTATTTCAACACATGCAAATTCCCTAAACCTAGAGGTTCATTAATCCAAAAATGAAAAAGGACTTGTTAATCCAAACATTTGTGGCATTATTTCAAAGCTTTGTTATTCCGAAGGTTCATTATAAATCTGAAAATGAAATAAGATTTGCTATTCCGAAGGTTCCTTAATCCAAAAATATATTGTAGACATTGCATACTACCATACCTAACAAACCCTTTTTCATTTTGGGATTAAAGAACCTTTGGAATGATGAACCTTATATCATTTTTTGGATCAATGAACATTCAAAAAAACGAACCAAGTTTCATTTTTGGATTAACAAACCTTAAGAATAGCGAATCTTCTGTAATTTTCAGATTAATGAACCATCAGAATGACAAACCTTTTTTCATTTTCGCATCAACGAACCTTATTTCATATTCGGATTAACGAAACTTCAGAATAATGGACTGTAATCAGCAACATGGTGTGCTGTGACCTATCATGTTCTCCATGTTTTCCTTAATGTTTCCCGTGACCTATCATGTTCTCCTTAATGTTTCCCTTTAGAAATAGCTATGGTATTGGAACTTTTCATCAGGTTATCTACAATAATGTAATGACTAAATCTTGTACATGAAGTTCTCTTCAAGTTTACGCAGCAATTGAGAGACCTAGAAAGGGATGGCATGGCGGGTTCATTAATTGACCACGAAACCACCACTTATAGATGGATACCTTCATCATGGCGTATCATCCTAAGACAAAAACAGAGTATTAACGTGTGTCTACCATATACGAACTCTGCCATCAGGTACCAACATTAGAAGATTTTTTTTTTTTTTCAGGATCTATATCTGATGAAATCAAACTTTCATTTGCTGAATTCACTGAAATCCAACATTTGCTCATCATTCAAAGTGACTTCACTGACAAAGAACACAGATTGAACATATCAACAAACCCTCAACACGACTCTTCACTAACTTTTCTATATAGTGGCCCATTTGGGCCACTAGAATCTTATAAATTTGACATTTTGATGGCCTGAAAGAGAAATGCAATGGCCCAAAATAAACAGAAGCATAACAATTCATTTTGAATCTTCTGTGCCAGATTTAGCCCAAAGAAAATAGCATTTTTGGAAATTTGGTGGCCAAACATTAATTTTCAGTGGTCCCCATGACCCTGGGCCACCGGGATACCGCTAATGTCAAGCACTGCTTGACTAAAATCACTTCAACACAGGCAAATTTGAAATACTTACTGATGTAATATGTGATGAGTCTCATGAAAGAGAATCCTAGGAAGATCATGAGCCATCCACCAACCCTGAGGGACCACGTCAAGTTATCCTTTATCTTGAAGTGTTTCAGCAGCATTTCCTAATAAATCAAATTCACCAGGATCAGAACTGATTAGGACTGATAAACAGAATCATTTTGCATGAAGATCTGTAACACACTACGCAATACTGTATGCGCCATATATTTCGCGTGTCTAAATTTTCGCGAATTGGCACTTCCCGACAATTTTGCGAGTGGTTAAATTTGGGATCATGGAGTCCTGTACTGAACGGAGAAATGTATACGCGTACGTAACATTCATATCGGCACTAGAGTTAATATTTTCCTGTGTTTTTAATTTCGCGAATAGCAGCTGACACGTGAAATTCGCGAAAATAAAAACCTCGCGAAATATTCGGCGTATACAGTACTTTAGAGGAGACTTCCAGATGATTTCTAACCCCAATGAGGTGAAAGTAGTGAAGAAATAAAAATATATTTTGATATCTAAAAACATGCTAGGGACATGTGTTATGTTTGGGGTTTGTTTTTTTGGGGGGGTTACAATTTTAATATGAATCATCAAGTTTGAACGGAATCCCCCCCCCCCCCCCATGTTTTTTCTGTAATTACATCACCTGCGACTTCGCCTTTCATAACTTTTGAGCCTAGAGAGTCCTGTACATCCTCTGATACCAAATTTTAACATTTTAGACTGACAAGTATCACGCCTCAGGACATTTCACAGTCATGCATGTGCCCCAAAATGAAATTTTCCATCTGTATAATGCATGAATTAGCATGGAATGAGAAGAACTACTCGTATAGTAATAACTCATTTTATGTTTGTAAGTTTGTTTTTCAATTATATAATCATGTATTTACCATGCCTGAATATTTGTAGAAGTTTTAAGGTCAAGGTCACAGTGTGTTGTCCACTAAAATTTTTGTTTCTTGTTACATTTTTCAAACCACAGAGATAGGTAAGAAATTGCAAAGACAACCAAACAACAAAATAAAAATATATATTTGAGAACAGCAGTTTTCCAAGTTGTACAATATTAGACATTGTTGTAGTAACTTTTTCCACCACTCCAATTGATAACATGAGCATTAACAGGCCCAAATAGCTATTGTGTACATAAAGTTGCATAATTAGTCAATGATAGAAATGAATTGATTAAGGAAATCTAACTACACAATCTTGCAGAATACATCCAAGGCAATATGCAGGTAGAATTCGACAGCCGTCACGGGCTACACAGCCAAGATCTCAGAATCTCTTGAATGTGAAGAGGAGTTCCCTTGTAAAACTCCCTGATGAGGAATTCTCAAAACTCAATGACAAAAATTGTTTCAGAATATGTATGCCTTATATACCCACATTGTGACTTTAAGGACAATGAAGTTGATGACAGGTGCTTACTTCTGCTGAACTTTCTCCCATATACACCATCTCTCTTGACTCTCCACTGGGGTCCATATAGCTGGTAAGCATAGCCCCTGTTTGCTTTGCTATGATGCTAACCTGTAACAAGTTTATCACAACATAAACAATGGGTAAGAAAAGTGAACTACATGAAAAGACACCTTTATCATAACAGTGCTTCATAATGGTATGCAGTGTACCATTATACAATATACCTGAATCCATGTCTGTCCAAAGTTGCATACAGCCCATGATAAACATGAAAATCAGAAAACTATATGCTCACAACACCTGTGACTCACCAAATCCCTGAGACAATTCATAACATTACATGGCTTCCTTTTGCTTCTTTGGCTTAAGAAATGTGCTTTCCATTGTATCTACTTCACCCTTCAGGTTCAAGTCATGTAATATCACTCCAGCTTTGACCCATTTTTTTCATTAACCTGTTGAGGACGGGCTGATTTTGCTACAACACGCATTTCCCATAGACACATGCTCGAGTATACTCTGGACTGGTCCTCAATGGGTTAAGAAATCAAGCATTTGAAAACTGATAGTACTTCAGTTCCACAATGATTTCCCCCCCCCCCCCCATGTGTTTGGGGATTTTCTTTATCTTTGATTTTCTCATTTGTTCTAGTCTTTAAAAAAAAAGGAAAACAGCCTTGCCAGGAAAGCATGATAAGACCTGAATTCCATGTTCTAACCCTGTAAGTTGTATCACCACAAACAGATTGTAATGCTGACCTTGTTTGCCGGTCCTAATGGACTAGTGTCAGGTCCACTCACTCCAGCGTAGCTAAACGTCACACGGACATCTCCAATCTACATGGGGCAAGGAAAAATAATATGACATTTTCATGACTTTTTCTTTTCAAATTGATCATTTTGTGCTGCTTGTGTATCTGTTGCTTCATTTCCCTCTTTAGAAATTTCACATATCTCTCCTCAACAAGCTCCATGACATACATCATGTACTCGCTCTTCATATCAAAGATCAACACATATCATTTATCTCTCCCTGCTACAAGGAGATGGGAAGTGTACAAAGTAAGCTCTTTTGCAACAGCAGTGCAAATCTTCACACAGGGATTATCAAAGTTGGCTTGAATATTGGAATATGAACTCAATCTTGTGTCAGGGATTTGAGAGTAGTTCTTGACTAAAATGATAAGCATTCCTGCTTTCTTGGTCTATTTTCTGACATCACACTTTAATGTCCTTCAAAAAAGCTTCTGTTGCCCTAGGTTACTATATGTCACAGAATTCAGACAGTACTAAGAGCAAGCCAGACAAACATCAAGGAAAGAGATATACCCCACAGCAGGCACCTGAGACATAACTCACAATAAAATAATAGATGTAATTTGATTTGATTTTAAGGACCCTGTGTTAACCCGTTGAAGACGAACTGACTTTGCTACAACATGCATTTCCCATAGACACCTGCCCGAGTATACTTGGGAACTCGTCCTCAATGGGTTAAGACTAATGTCACTTTAGTGGCATGTTTAAAAACAAAGCCAAATCAACATACCCTATTAGCTTTCTATATATATATTTTTTAACCATATGCCTAACCTTCATGTCTTCTATGATGTAGTGCACAAGTTAGATAAACTCAACCAGATGTCACATCTTTTCACCAATTAAACAAGGCATGAGTATTAAAGCCAAGACCCCTCACATACCATTGGTCTGGTTGGTTCAACTGAGGAGTAGTAGAAGCCTTTGTGAAGCTTGATCCTATTGTCTGTGGGTTGCTGGGTTGCCATGTGCACCTCAAAGTTGTCAATCTTTTCTTTGATTGGCTCCTTCAGCTGGAAGTTGCCCAGGTATGCCCTAATGGCCACAAATGTGGTTCCCTGGATGGAAAACTCTCTGACAAAAAAAAATGACAAGTGACATAGATAAGAGAAAAGACAGAACACATATTTAGCATATAAGTTGTTTTCTTGTGATTCTTTGTAGTGCACTATACACAAGTACAAAGAAGTAATTATGCTCACTACCTCCTTGATGCTATTATCCACAGATAAGGCACTGGAAGTTACTGGTATGCCTTTTGTACCATTTGTGCCAAAGTAGCACTGATGCAGCAGTAACCAGTAAACTATCTAGACATGTACTTCTCACCTCATTATTTTTTGCTCTAAATTCCAATCTTAAGATAACTCAAAAGTAAAAAACTTTGATTGTATATAGAGGGCAAAAGGTCAGGATGAAATGATTTTCACATTATTACTCTTTCTCTTTTTTTTTAAATGTGTGCATCAACAGAATTTATTGCTGTATAAGGTCCTTTTTTATATAATTCTCACGGGACAATAACCTACAGTCCTTTCTGGAATGAAGTACAATGGAATGAAGTAAAAAAAAATCTTCTAAGGCTAAAACTGTTTTCAATATCATGAAAATAAAAGGGATATTAGAAATATGAGCTTACTTCTTATTGGTATGTCTGGCAGGATTCTCAAATGTGTCACTGTCAATCAGCTCTGCTCTCCATTCTTTGGCTAAACACAGGATAAGACAACAAACCTGGAATGTTATGTAACAGCAACATGAAAAGGGTTGAAGCACGATGGAATACTTCATCAGTGTTAACTAGCTGAAATTGGACATTCACAGTAACACATTACATTGTACTATCAAAGAAACATAGGTAGAAAGAGATTCTCAATATAATTGCTAGAGGCATAAGATGAAGATAAGTTACAATTCATCTTGTTCAAAAAAAAAAAAAGAAAAAAAAAAAGGAAGAATATGAAGGTGATTTCAATTACCGGTAGTTAAAAGTGGACAAGCATCAAGATATAACTACAGGGACATCAATGTTCAACTCACTGTATGTATACTGCACCTCTTCATCTGAATCTTCACTGTACCTCCGGTGCTCTACCCACTGATACATTTGAACATGCCGACGGAGTTTGACTGCTTGAACAGATATGCCATATATTGTGTCGACCAATGGCTATGAAGAGAACATATTATGAAATGAATTACCATGAATAATACAGGTATACATCCACAAAAATTTGCAATTACTTTGTCTCTACATGATGTCAAATCAGATAACTGTGAAAGGAAGTCTTTAAATTGAGTACACATACCAATTTTTGAAGGACATTAAATTTATTCCAATTATATACTGTGCTCTTGCACATTTCACATTGACGTCAAAAAAAATGAGTGAGTAATCTGTCTCTACTGAACAGTTTGTGAAAATGTTTGGTTCCCTGAACTAACAACCCTTCCCACATTTATTTTTTTTTCTATTCCCAAAGTATAACTTGATAATTTGAAGAGATCTAAAGTAATGTGAGATGTGTTTTTTTTTCTTCTGTTGAACTCTTTGACAGAAATCAGATTTGTTATCAACATGGCCAAAATCCCTGTTTTAAAATTACCAATATGTGAAAGAAGGTGGTTAGAAGCTTTTTCAGCTAAGACAGATTATGACCAATGTTTGTCAATTGCATACAAACATATTTTTATCCAAAATAAAAGTACCTCTGCTACTTCAGTTTCTCAGAAAATATTTCTACAAAATTGTTTTATAATCTTCTCTGGCAATTGATACAGAGGTCAACACAATCCAGAACTGAAGAAAAAATGAGAAGTTGCAAAATCAATATCTGCATTCATACTTCGAATGTTTTTGATATGTATAGTTTCATCGCCAAACCTTAACACCAGAATTATGAGTAACTTGTGTACATAATGGTGGTATCTAAAAACTAGTATTGAGCTACCACAAGTGCAAAGAGTCCAAAATGAATCATTACAGGAGAAGTTTACCAAAATACACATGTGGATTAAGTGAATTCAGCAATATTAGTAGAACATATCAGTGAAAGTTTGAGGAAAACTGGATAGTCCACTCAAAAGTTATGGACTTCTAAAATTTTAGTGCTGCTGTGGCTGTATGAGAAGGCTACAACTGCTTGTGACATCACACCAGAACAATTTAAAAAGATATGAAGAGAATTTCACAAAATTTGATTAAAAAAAATAAAAGTACAAGTCCCTTTATTCATTTATATCTATTCATTCATTAGTCTATTTTCACTGGGTGGGTCCATCAGTGAGTTGAACACTGTTGTTCGTAGAGCCCTGCGTGGACAATAAACACATATTCATAAACATCAAAACAGCATATCAACAAAAACAATGACAGTGCATATATATAACACCCATTTGCAATGGCATGTACATATAGAATAAAACAATACATCTAATAATATAGAATCTGTGACTTCAAAACATGTATATGAATAATACAGTATACCCTTTGACTTGTTGGCATATATCAAGGGTAATATTATTTCCCCTGGTTTCTAAAAGAGGTAAGTCAATTGCTCTTTCATTATGGTAGAAAAATGGCATATAGTGAAATTCTTGTTCTTATTTAAAAATAAATATCATTGTTCTGGTGTGATGTGACAAGCTGTTCCAACCTACTCATCCAGCCATAGTGGCACTAAAGCATGAAAAATTCCTAACTTTTGAACAGAGTATCCAATTTTCCTCAAACTTTCACTGATGTTCAACTTATGTTGCTGCATTCAATCAATCCACATATATATTTGTGTAAACCTCCCCATTCAGGAGAGAGGGACTAGAAGCAGAACATAGTATTATACTCACTTCTGTTGTTCTCAGTTTTCCAGTCGCATGCACAAGCTTGTTGTTGTTTTCTGCAAACACCACCTGACTGGACTCCAGAGGTATAATGTTTCTAAGGCCTTCCTCCAGCTTCCATGACACATGGGCAGCCAAGCCCTGAAAGTTGGATAATGCAAGGAACAGTAACCAACATGAGTAATTCCATACATTTATAATACTTGCTCAGATGTTAACAACACATGAAGACAATGATTCTCATGCTTTAGTATAAAATTGTACATCACCAAGAAATAGGAAATCTTCTTAGCATCACTGCTCTATCTTCATTGTATTTAAAGCTTGTTACTTGGCTTCTACAAGCTAAATATTGAATAAATCCTCAGTGTTTTCCCCCGAGCTTTATATATCATACAGAATCATACAATCATAAATACTGAACCAAAAAGATAGCAATTGGATTGTTGGCATCAAATGAAATTTTCTTCTCTTTGAGTAAATGCGAGGCTGTAAACCTCGGCAGATAAAAACAAAACAAAACAATTATTCTGAAGACCAAGTTCATAGTTCAGTTGAAAACTGACCATATTTCAAGTATCGTCGCTGGGGCGACAAGACCTCGTATCTACAAAATGTCAAATGTTCAGGAGAGCAAAAAAACATGGCAGCCAAAGCACTGTATCCTATGGGATAGACATTCCTTTGACATGCCGTGGTGGCTTCATTTTTGGGGTAAGACATCTAGGATTTGGACAGGACATCACTTAAGTGATTATCTGACCATTAATGCAAAAAAGTCATTTTCACCAAAATTGCAGATACAAGGTCTTGTCACCCCAGCGAAGTTATGCTAAAAAAAAGAAAAAAAAAAAAAAAAAAAAAAAAAAAATCTTCCGAACAAAATCAGATTAAGGAAATAGAAATCAACATACATAAATCCTTTCACTACATTTGAGAGTTACTACAGTGTTCTGTCCAGCATGTGACACTCATTCAGTGTAATTAAAAAAATAAAAAAAAAAACACTTTTTTTTCAATCCCTTTCCTCCATACCTCATTCAGGACCACAATGAAAACACCAACAACAATCAATCCAATCCCTAGCAGGGAACCAGTGAAGCTATTGCTGACACGCTCCACAAATGTAAAGTCAGTCTTTTTAGCAAAGGCTGATGGCAGCACAGACCCACCACGCCCAGCATTGTGCATTCCAGGATCATCCGGATACTGTAAAAATGAAAAAGACATGCTGGCATGATTAACATCAGAAATAACTGTTCTTTTCCATTTCTCTCTCATGAATTTTTTTTTTATTCCCATATGTTTAGCCTTTTTGCCAATATTATTTGAAATAATCATATTCGATTGTCCTAGTGGGAACTCTAATTTCTGCTACATCTGAAAATGTATGGATTTGCATTATGCAAACACCTGATCATCTGGTCACCTTATGCCTGGACACTTACTTTGTACACTCAGAGTTTGATGACCACAAGGGACAGACTGCCATATCGCAGAAAGCTGTATGTTTACTCTTCATCTTATTTACAAGTAATTTATAATTATGGATACATTCAAACATGCACTGATAAAGAAATAAAGGAAGCTGTTGAATACAGCACTTGGAGAAATTTATAGTGACTCATATTGAATTCTGTCATCACTACAGTCTAAGCCTAATTAAAGATAAGTAGGCTCTAGAATCTAGATATAAATTTATTGAACTGAATTGAAAGTGAACATTACACAAAGGGAAATATGTGGGACCAATCTAATTCCACAATTTTGAAAAAGTGATATGAATTATTTTGGTATACCTGGCACATACAACACCTTTATCACATCTCTAAAATAAGCCCGTTTAAATAAACATCAAAGTCATTGAGAAGTTTAATTACTCAAACAAGGTGAGCTCAGACGAAACTTACCTTTGAGCGATACATTTCGGTGGGCCTGGGAGCCAACTCACTTGTATACGAACAACGTTGACGTAGCATTGCCAAACTAACGTTAGTCTGTGTACAGTATGTGTACGTGTCTAACAGATGAGATAGTCTGAGGCCCTGATAAGTAGATGTACGGTGGGCTGCGATGCGGTGTGCAGTCTTTCCCCTGTCCTTGTCGGGCGCGCTGTACAGAAGTTGCGACAGGCGCTTCACGTGGCGTCTAGTCGGGCTATTTTTCACTGGGCTATCAATTCAATTAAATTAAATCAAATTAAATTAAATTAAATTAAATTCAATTAAATTCAATTCAATTCAATTCAATTCAATTCAATTCAATTCAATTCAATTCAATTCAATTCAATTCAATTCAATTCAATTCAGTTCAATTCAATTCAATTCAATTCAGTTCAATTCAATTCAATTCAATTCAATTCAGTTCAATTCAATTCAATTCAATTCAATTCAATGCAATTCAATTCAATTCAATTCAATTCAATATCAAATTTCACAAATCGTTTACACATAGCACAAACACCTCGTGGAGACATGTACTTTGTTTTGTATATGATTAAAAAATTGACACAGGTATATAAATACATGGAATGCTGTGTGGGACCTTAAAAAAGCAGGGGTCTGTAAAATCATAAAGATTGAGCGAAAGTTGCAATCAACTGCAAATTGCGTTTCATGAGCAACTGTGCGATTGATCGCAAGTAATGCTCAATCTACTGAAAGTTAAATTTATGTTTGTTTTTTCTTGAAGCACGACTTACGCTCAATATTGGACTTTTCATTCATTCATTCATTCATTTTTTTTTCAATTTCCAACAGAAATATATAAATATTTTACAGAAATTTAATACGTAAATTACATCACAATACACACTAAAATATAAGTTTACAGAAAACGAAAATGTTGGAAATGGGCATAATGCTAAAAAGCAGTGCTTGTAGTGTGCATTCCACCTACACGTAATACAACAATAATGATTGGAACATAATGTAGGGCCTACTGTTAAAATTTATATGAGCGAACTTTGCCTTCCTTTCATTTTTTCCATTTTGAGGAGGCAGACAGCAGTATGTAGTGTTTCAGACCTCAAAATGTCATCCAGAAGCGTCTTTTCTGTCGAGACATTAAAATGAAATATAAAGTAATGTCATTTACTTCAATCTGTAGTCCCTCAAAGTTTGTGTTGACAAACGCCGTCTATCTTTCTCCCTCTTTGTTTAGATCCGTATACTGCACACGTATGAGGATAATAATGATAATAATAATGCTAATGATTATGATGTAATATCAATGACGAGTATGATAACAATGATAATAATAATTATAATAATAATAATAATAATAATAATAATAATAATAATAATAATAATAATAATAATAATAATAATAATAATAATGATAATAATAATAATAAGTAGCAAAAAAACACAAAACAAAACAAAAACAAAAACAGCTTTTGCAGACGACCCCCAAATATGAATGGTGGGATTAAGATATCTAAAGAGAAGGGTAAAAAAGGGGGGGCCACGGAGAGAATACGAATTAAGGAATCAAAATTCCTTTACTGCTAAAAGAGACCTGGAACGGGAAGGGAGCGAGGGAGAGAGAGAAGGGGCGAAAGGAAAAAAAAACAACAAACAAACAAACTTGGGGCTCTGTGAGCACTGCCACATGCACATCATGAATGATACAACGTTGAAACATGATGGTTTATTATGCCATTTTATTTCCATTCTGCAGTGACGTCCCACAAAGTTTGAGCAAACTAGGCCTACTACTCAGTAATAATTACCATAATATTATGGTAATTATTAGAAGGCCTAGTTAGCTCAAACTTTGTGGGACGTCACTGCAGAATGTAAATAAAAGGGCATTTTCTTCAATTGCATTTCATGCTTAGACAGGAATGATACTTCTGTATGAAATATGAGGTCCTATGTACATCTCTTTCTCTGTATGCCCCCCTGGGAAAAAAAAAAAGACAATGAAAGGGAGAAAGAAATCGCTCCGTATCATAGGGCCCGTATGCATGCGCGATACTGCTAGGGTCAAGTAATGTCAGAGATTTTTCTCCTTCCCACCACTGGGGGAAATCTCTTTGCGCAATTATTATGCACCCTCAGGTTTTGTTACCCAAATGGCGCCTGCCATGATCGTACTATACGCAAAATCGCGAGAGTAACCCATTTCATAGCGCACACAACCGAGATACCCCGAGAATTTGCACGTTGTATGCCCGAATACAGCAGTATTTTTTTTTTTCCCTCGGGCATACTGCGCGTACAAGTTTTCGGGGTAGAATCGCCAACATCAAGCGGCAAAGATTACTCGTGATCGTAGGGTGGCGCTGATGAACGGACGTATTTGACAAGACGTGATTGATTGACAGGACGTGCGCATGCGACCGGCGACGTGGTTGACAGGTCGACAAGACGCGGGACGTGATTGACAGGCCAGGGGCGGGGAACGCTTCGCTCCTTTTGCGCACGAATTTTCAACACAATCAAACTAGGCGCCCACTAGAAATAGCAAAAGAAGTCTAGAGAAAATCTTTGCATGGCTTGTCAACATAAGATCTCTAAGCGGAGAAGACACAGAACTGACCGGAACTGCTGTAACCATAGGCGCCGGAAGTGGGGGGGCAGGGGGGGCGGCCGCCCCCCCAATCCAAAAAGTGGGGGGGCAAAACGCATTTTTGCCCCCCCAAAAAGCCCCCCCCAAAAAAAAAAAAAAAGAAGAAAATACATAAATAAATAAACAAATAAATAAAAATAGATAAAATAAGATAGATATGTATATAAATGAATAAACGCGAAAAAAACATAGCTACAAACGGCAGTTTTTGGACTGTAAAATGTCAAAATTTCCAAGCTCGCTCGCTCGCATTCAATCGCTATGTCATTCTCCTAATGTTGCTGCCAGTAATTGCCAGCAGTTGCGCCTGGGCCGCCCCCCTTAATTTCCAAAGCTAAATATATATATATATATATATATATATATATATATATATATATATATATATATATATATATGTATATATTTATAGCCACAAACGGCAGTTTGGGGAATGTAAAATGTCAAAATTAATCGTCAAATTTATTCGTTATGCCATTTTCCTAACGTTGCAGCAAGTAATTGCCAGCAGTTGAGCCCGGTGCGCCTCCCCCTTAATTTCCTTAATTTCCAACGGCAGTTTTTGGACTGTAGAATGTCAAAATTTTCAAGCTCGCTCGCTTCGCTTGCTCGCATTGAATCATTATGCCATTCTCCTAATGTTGCAGCCAGTAATTGCCAGCAGTTGCGCCCGATGCGCCCCCATTAATTTCCAAAGCGAAAGATAATCAAATAGCTACAAACGCCAGTTTCGGGGCTGTAGAATATCAAAATTTTCAAGCTCGCTCGCATTGAATGGTTATGCCATTCTCCTAATGTTGCTGCCAGTAATTGCCAGCAGTTGCCCCCGATGCGCCCCCATTAAATTCCAAAGCGAAAGATATAGCTACAAACGCCAGTTTGGGGACTGTAGAATGTCAAAATAATACAATTTTCAGGCTCGCTCGCTTCGCTCGCTCGCATTGAATGGTTATGCCATTCTCCTAATGTTGCTGCCAGTAATTGCCAGCAGTTGCGCCCGATGCGCCCCCATTAATTTCCAAAGCGAAAGATATAGCTACAAACGCCAGTTTGGGGACTGTAGAATGTCAAAATTTTCAAGCTCGCTCGCTTCGCTCGCTCGCATTGAATGGTTATGCCATTCTCCTAATGTTGCCGCCAGTAATTGCCAGCAGTTGCGCCCGATGCCCCCCCCCCCTTAATTTCCAAAGCGAAAGATATAGCTACAAACGGCAGTTTTGGGACTGTAAAATGTCAAAATTTTCAAGCTCTCTCGCTCCGCTCGCTCGCATTTTATTGTTATGCAATTCTCCTGATGTTGCTGACAGTATATAATTTGTCGTTTCACACCGTCATTCCATAATCCATGTAAGGAAAACTTACAATGCTGCTCAATGACTGCGTTGTTGAATGTATCACATTCCGTAATGTAGTGTAGTCCCATTATTGCGCACGCACACACGCACATGACATGCATACACACCGTCAAAATTACTTTTCCACAAGGTGCCCACCCCAATGTTTCGACCGACCCATCGTACGCCACTTTACATATATATATATATATATATATATATATATATATATATATATATATATATATATATATAATATATACACACACACACACATACATATGTGTGTATATAATGTGTGTGTGTGTGTGTGTGTGTGTGTGTATGTGTATATTGTGTAACATATGTATGGTCTATCGTGAGCCCCCTCCAGTGTTTGCCCCCCCAATCCAAAACTGCTTCCGGCGCGCCTGGCTGTAACTATAGGCAGGTCAATGCTTTTCTAAGCATCACGGAGTAGAAAAAAAATGACAGTCATGGACACGCAAGACCCCCAAAAGCTATAGGGCCAGGTTATAGATGACATAATTTTATGGTAGGCCTCGCGGTGATGAGAATATGCTGGCAGAAATACAACAGAGCGCGAGCGAGAAGGCAATGAGTAACTTTGTGTAAGAGACTGAAGTGAAGAGTACGGACGGAAAACTAGTAGGCCTACTTACGAGAGCAGTAGGCCTAAGATTGCTCACTACAAGGACAAAAACGATGCCAGCCGAATTATAAACTCGGGTATGATCAGATACTTTAGTCAGATCATATACAACGAACAAGGTTAGTATATATTACAGTGTTGTTTCAAGTGCCAAATTTTCGGCCATTGCATTGTATTGCCGCTAATCAACAAAAGTTCGATGCCCCCTCTGCATGCAGAGGAACATAGGAGAAGCTACATTCCAAGAATGCAGTAAGAAAAAGGAAACACCAAAATGTGTAAAACTGTGGGGGTTTCATCCAGTGATATACAAAGGTTGTCCAAAATATTCAGAAAGAAAAAAAAAGAAAATTCAAAGCGAGAAGACAATCTTAAGATTCCGCAGATGCATGTAAAGCATAATAATGTGCAAACCAAATAAAGGAAAACTTTCAACACATCCCTAATTAAGTCGCGAAAACGAGACCGGAAAAGAAGTTAAAGAAAAAAAAACAAGTCAACAACCAAGAAAAGTAAGAAGATCGCCGAAACTTTGAAAGAAAAGAAAGACACAAGACAGTTTTAAAGCCTCAAACATATAGCTTTCCCCCAAGCAGGAACGTGAAACTGGTAATCATGCTTATTCGCATTTTTCGTCAAAAGATATAAACTATCATCACCACTAAGCTCACTGAAAAAAAAAAATGAAATGATACTCGATGCGATTATTCAGGTCAGTAGGCCTAACCTATTCCTGAATTTTCGTTTGAGAGGGAATTGCCCTTTACGTTTCATTGAAGGAAATAATTATCTTAGTTATATACATCCCATGAAACCACTAGTAACTTGTATAATGATGGTATATCGCAGAAACTGAGATTCAAAAATAATTATGATGTGCATCATCAAAATAGCAAATCAGTTATTAATCTTTACAACCCTTGTAAAATATTCACAAAAAAACGATGGAATATAATCAACATACATAGAGGAGAACACTGTAATCTGCGGGGATTTTAACATCCACAATGTTTTATGGGGTATAATGCGACAAAACAGACAAAAATCGGACACTGAGTGGGATATTCCTTGATAAGGCAAACCTAATTGTTCTTGAAGATGGAGAACATACCAGAATCGACCCCTCATCGGGCAAGTTTTCTCGCCTCGATTTAACCCTATGGTTTATAGCCACCCCGATTGGCATTAAAGTGTACATAAACATAAGCAATAAAAAAAAAAATTATTATGGAAGTGATCATTTAATGATAAACATCAAGAGTCCAAGTATAGGAAAATGATAAGAGGCAGGTCAAAGAAGATGAGCGTGTAAGTAGAATGATATTCAATAAAGCTGATAAAAGTGAATACGAAGCATATTCGACAAAGCTTTTTACGGAAAATATCCTCGAGGCTGATATTCAGGGCTCGTATGTCAACTTTACAGCGAAAATATGAGACAGTCAGATTATGTATACCAAGAGCTTGAAAAGACCCTCACGCACATACCGGGAAAAAAAAAATCCAGTACCCTGGTGGAACGAAACCAACTCCTCTTATTCTATACAGTAATGGGTTAGAGCCATTGCTGGTGTTTGGTAGGTCTATTTACTACTACTCGAGTATTTGAACTCTGCTTCTTTCTACTGGCTGCTCGACTGGTGACAGCGGTGATTAGAAGTCCATGACAGGACTGCTGAAGACCTCTTCTGTTTCGTTTTCGTACTCTTCCATACTCCCTGTAAGATTTCGGCCATAAGGCTGGCCGGTGCGAGTGAAAGGTATAACCTCGGTTTACTTCCAGTGATAATCCAGAATTGCTTGTTGTCTGGTGATTAAACCTGGAAGTGGCACCAGAAGTATTTTTTTTTGCCCCCCCCCCCCCCCCCTTTACGGAATTCCTGGATCCGCCCTGAATCAAAATAATGTAGTAGCTGGAAAGAAAATTCGTCACACAATTCAAATATATACATATATATATATATTTTGAAAACAAATCATTGAAAATATATGACTTGCATCTTCTTCATCTTCATTGGATCCTTGATGTTTATACGTGAGTGAATCTCCTACTGCCCTCTCAGTTTTTATGATAAGAAAAACAATCACGTTCATAATTACTCCACTCGTCAGCAAAACTTGTTCCATATACCTCGTACACGCACCACCTTTGCACAAAACACTGTTATTTATTCTGGTCCTATAGCTTTGGAATAATTTACCAGTTGCTGTCTGCCCCAAGTTTATATTATGTATTCAAGCAAAGACTAAAAACAAAAAACAAAACAAAAACAAAAAACAAAACAAAAAACCCCACCTCCTTAAGGAGGATGCAATTGCATCTTGGTTGATTGATGATTGTGTATTTTTGTACCCACAAAAAAAAAATGTTGTTATTATTACTGCTGTAGTCAAATGTGCTGCATCTCAATAATGACAAACTTGCATGGCCCTCTTGGTGATTATCTTACATCGTAGGTATATAACCGCTCCCTCCGTTTTTTCTTCCTTCCTCACCTCCCTCAATTGCTATGGTTTCTCATCTTAGCCCTTCATTCTGCAACTTGGACTCAATCTGTATAACAAGCTCTGGGGACCTGTTTCAGAAAGAGTTGCGATTGATCTTACGCTCGATTTATTGAGCGTACAGAACTCGGCGAATCGAGCGTAAGTTGCGTGACAACGACTCAGTGGGATTTGAAGAGGGTGTGTGTTTCTGGTTTCCAATCTTCATTTAGTTTCATTTGTATTTCCGCTTTGGATCACGCTCGCTCTATCAACACGCTGGCTCGCGACACCCAACGCCCTCAACGGCCTGCTGCTAAAATGGCCGCAATTTGTCCATGTTTGCGTGTGAAATCGCTACTGACGCTAGAGTAAGTTGTCTTTTAGTAGCGCACTAGGCCTAGTACCTCACAGACTGTAGACTGTGACTATAGATTATCTATGGGTGGACGATATGTAGTTAAAAACCCTAACAAAAACATTCAGAATCTGAATTCGATGCGCCCTATGGCCCCCGATGTCTTCACTTCGCACGACTAGTCTAGAAGATAGACAGGCACTGAGTCTCTGAGATCTCTATTTCCTATAAAGGGATCAGTGTGGACAGGTAAAACAGGTTGTATTCGATCTCTCGTCGGTTTTCAATCTGTACGCACGCACAAAAGGTGTTTTCCAGTCTCGCTGGAAAAGCAGCAGGGAAGAAGGGTGACCATCCAACGACGTGCCGTGTCCCATGTGTGTCCAGTTCGGACATGTAGTAAATCAACCGCCCATTATTCACACAGCAGGTTGTACAGGTGGGTACGGTACATCAATACAATAGGTCATCGCGATTTCATGCATCACTAATTTCACTTTCAGGCCGAAACTTAACACGCTAAAGGGACTGTACAGTTGAGTAGGGTCTACCACTGCACTGCTAGCTAACCACTGCTAGCTAACCACTGCACTAGTTGATCATTGACATGTTGATGTTGATTTATGTTATTATTGTTAAGTTGAACATTCCTAAGTGAGATAATGATAAACCTCTTCTTATGAAATATGAATTGAAAGAGCATGTAACGTTAATTTTAAGAAGGATTCAACGTTTATTTGATGAAAATTGGTTTTCAAATGGCTGAGATATAAAAAAAAAAGCAATGTCAATGATAATAAAACCTAAAAGGCGACAGGCCACGCCTTTCATTAGGATTGCTTTGTTTCACCTTGTTTTTGGATATCTCGGCCATTTCAAAACCGATTTTCATCAAATAAACTTTTGATACCCCTTAGAATTGCATGCTGTAATTGACATCTAGATCCAACGTTAGAGAGAGTGGTTTCTGAATATCTCGCAAAACGTTAAAAGCTACCACTATCCTCACCTCAACCAGAACTGCACTGTACACACCCTTTAAATCTGAGCGAGTAGTCCTCCCTACCAAGCAAGACCCTCATAATGTTTTTAGGTTTATATTCTTTCAATGCCTCTTTGAAATGTCCAAAAAGCGAGATCAAGTTGCAAGTGACGCATGCCAATCCTGACTGTAGAGCATCTACAACAATGTACCTTTTTTATGAAATTCAAAATAAAAAACATTTTTGATCTGCATTTAGGCCTAACTATAATTTAACCTGTTGAGGATGAGCTGATTTTGCCAGAACACGTGCATTTCCAATACATAGACACTTGCCGAACCTACTCAGGACTCGTCCTCAACGGGTTAATTGCAGAATGATTTACCTTGAAGGTCACACCTTGCTACTACGGTCATGAAAGTACATACTGTACGAGCTGAAATTTTTGCGGTGGTTTTATTTTCGCAAATTTCGCAAATCGCCTTTGAACCGCGAAAGGTAAACAACACGCGAAAATAACAATGCGCGAATAGGCCTAACTAAGTTCAGTTAGACCCTCGCAACCGCGAAATTAACAACACGCGAAAATGTCCTCCTAGCAATTCGCGAAAATATCTGTACGCGAAAATTTCAGCTCGTACAGTAATTCGTCGCTGGGGTGACAAAACCTCGTAAGTATCTCAAAATTGTCAAATGTTCAGGAGAGCAAAAAAACATGGCGGCCAAAGCACTATAGTGAATGGGAAAGCCTTCTCTTTGACATGTCATGGTGGCTTCATTTTTGGAGTAAGACAGTTAGGATTTGGCCAAGACATCACTTGACCCATTATTTGACCATTAAGCTAAAAAAAAAAATTTTGACATTTTTGAGATACGAGGTCTTGTCAACCCAGCGACGAATTGTAGATAGTGTGGTATGGGACCCATTTGAAAATCCAGATCTGAAAGATCTAATTCATGGTCATTTGAAGCGTAGGAGTGTGGGGGCATTAATTGGTGATTTGTGGTGGTTAACTAACCGTTACAGCTCGTATGAGCTGTAGTTTGTTGCAGCTATTGACAACTCTCTGATTCAAAAAATGATAGAATAAGAACTCTGTGTTAAATGCAGTGCACAGTAGGACCTCGATTATCCAGCCATGTCGGGGGCAAGTGGGCATCTGGTTAATCAATAAAGTCGGTTAAGAGAGATTTGCTCCAATACAGTACTTTCTAAATTCTAGCATATCATGCTAGGATCATGCTAGGGGTAGACTACGCATGTTAGAGCCTACTATACCAGTTCACTACACAATGGTAATTGTGACTCGTCGAGTGTTGTTGCTGCATTGTACTATATTCACTGCTGTGCGCTCAGTGCCAGTGATGAGCACCAGTCATTGACATCATCTCACTAACTGAGTTAAAAAGTACAGTCTGCTGTGATGATTGGATTATGTCCTGTTCGCACGATAATGGTTGAACATGTGTTTGTTTTGAGTGAGATTTGGCACTGAAAATACATGAACTTTTTTTTTTTTTTTTTTTTAATGTCAGCCAGTCAACATCTGGATAACAGAGAATCCGGATGATCGCTGGCCAGATAATCGAGGTCCTACTCATACTGTACAGTCCTTTGAAAGTTCACTGGAAGTGTTCAATGTATGTGCACTTGGCCCACATCAACACAACAGTGACCGAGCACATACTGTGCACCCATGATAGCTTTCAACAGTGTAAGGTAACATTATTGATTTGTTATTGTGGATCACAGTATGCTTAAGGATATTTAGGCCTTAGCTTTAATTAACAACTATATGCACATGCATAGATAATGGCATTTTAATGTGTAATGAATGGATATAGATATACAGTTAGTACAAATGTAACTATTTTTTCTTGCTGTTCATATTCCAGTGCTGCTGTATGAAGGCTGCCATTACATGATGAAAGATCCTCACAGATAAGAAATCAGAATGGGAGTGTCACAGGTATTAACATTCATTGGAATATTTGCTGTCTTCATCCTTGCTGATGCTAGCCAGAATGAGACCAGGTTGCTTGATAAAGTCATTGGGTCTGAGATAAAGGATACCTTACCCTTTGTTAGCAGTCCACCCAAACTCACTCCAACATGGCCGCCACTCTTCAGTAATGGTTCTACACCAGATCTTGTACAGCCTGAAGGCATCATGCCACCAGAAGTCGGTGTGACCTTCAACCCTCCATCAGAGGCAAACACTTCGGTCGTAACAGAGAAGAGCAACTACACCAGCACAGAACCAACGCTAGCCACAGTAACACTCACATCAGCCTCAGAACCACAGACGCTGGCAGCATCATCAGCAACCAGCTCTCTCTTGCCATCATCATCACAGCCATCCTCACCATTACCTTCAACGTCTCTGTCATCGTCATCCCAGTCACCCTCATCATCATCCTTGTCCATTTGCTCAAAGTGCAGCTCAGCTACAGTGACTCTGACAACTCCGGAAGGCGGCCTCCAACACTCGGCGGACCCAACGAGAAAGACGTCTGAAGGAGAAGGACACGTTAGCATTGCAGTTTTCCTTGTGGTGCCAGTCTGTATTGGTCTCATCATCTCCTTCTTTATTCTCTTTGGGAAATACTGCCGCAAAAAGCTGAGGTAAAGTCATTATATGATTAAGTTTCTGTTTATCAAATATACACCATAGAGTGCATGGCCCATGATGTATCAAAAGTTCCTTGGTCATTGTTAAAGCAAGCGCTGCAGACAATAAACATGTCCTCTCTCCAGGTTTCATATATTTGTGATTTTAAATATTGCAGCTTGCACATTCTTGTATCCTAAAGCACAACAGTGTTTGAAAAGTAATTAGTTTGCAAGAGATAACTGCATGAACTTGTATTTTCTGAAATTATCACATGTAAAGCTGCAAGAGTTTACCCGCAGGGCCTCCTCTTCCCCAGATATCCAGACCTATTATAGCCTGCTGTCCTTTAGAAAAGTTGGAGAAAGTAGCTGCCTCATTTTGCTGTGTTTAGCTTGCCAGTTTATTCATGTTCTGGTTCATTCCACTTTGGGCAGTGTGTCTCGTATTCAGGGTGCTGGTATTGCAGTAGTGATTGCACATTATCCTTCATTAACATTAACTGTTTTACAGGTTGGACAAGCTACGGCACCAGCTGATGCCTATGTACAGCTTTGACCCAGCTGAGGGGGAGGACTGGGAGACTGAGCTACTGACAGACCCCAGGACCCAAGCAAACCACCAGACACAGGCCATACAGGCATCCAGAGTAAAGCCCTCTTTCATACTAACCTTATGTTTGTACTCCTCTAGCCCCCCATAGGCTTACATACAAGAAACAGTCCCATGCATGGGTCCAGCAAAACTTCTTCATACAACCATGACCAGTATAGTATCTAACCTCACCAGCCTTAAAATGTTTTAATGTTCTGGCCATATCCTTCATCAGTTTCAAAGCTTTCTTGAATCAAATGCATCTCAAATTCATTGAAATGAGCCAGGAATAAATTCCGCTTGAACAAGAGCTGCTATTCCAGATCCTTTGGGATTGTTTACAAACAAATTGCCACCATTGTACAATTGATTAATAGAAGTTTGCATGTAAGACAGCGTATAAATCATGATATTTCATTGTTTGTATGTACAACAGACATTGATTCAGTATTCAACTGATCAAAACCCGATAGACACAAAATCCCAGTCTCACTGCAATGAAAAAAAAAATTATATCACATTAGGGATGATGAAACTTTGTAAATATAAGATTAGTAAAAGAGTGTGATGACAAAACTTTTTTTAAGGGATAGATCAGATAGAGGTCTGAGTTGGGGTCTGTTTGGGGGATAACTTAAAGGTGTGTAGACCTGGTAGTTGCAGGGGTGTTGTTGGATGATAGTGCCGATCACCGTCAGCATTGATACAAAGATTGCCGAAATTGAGCTGTCATCAAGTGTGAAGAGAGTAGGTGTTGCCAGGTAGCGTTGCCTTCATTGTCTTTGCGCATCACGCAGTCTGTAGTGATGCCAGGGTGCATGCTTCTTGGTATGACATCACAGAAGAAGTTTGCTAAAGATGTCATCCTCAGCCGAATTATGAGCCAAACTGTTATCGGACCACTAACTACAGTGGATTGGACTTCTTCGGACTCATGGAAATGGGTCAAAGCGTAAGCGCTAAAGAGGAGTCGATGGCATAGGTCTCTGTAGGAAACTTGCACCTTGCGCCCCCCGTGTACGCAGTCGACTAAACCACCGGGTTTATGTGCCTTTAAACCTTATACTCCCGGGAGTGGGGACATATTGTGTTGTAATATTGAGATCGTGATATTGAGGGGGCATATTGAGATGTTATGATAAAATGCTGGTGTCTCCCATATTTTCTCTTGCCTTGCAGCCTACTGGAAGCACAGATGTCCCCCAGCTGAGATTCACTCCACCAGTGGTCGATGTCTGAGAGACAGACTACCAGGTTGCTACCAACAAAGGCTCGTCGTCATGGCAACTGTGTCGAGTTTGAAGCTGGCTGTGAAATCCAAGCTCAAAGTTGTTTGTCTCCACTCTCTCTTTCTCTCTTTTTTCTCTGAAATTAGCTTGCTCTCATTTCAATTGTTCTGTCACTTATACACTGAGAGGGAATACAGATTAAAAGTTGTACCCCTCATAGTGTGTAAATGACCGTGTGGCCATAACCCTGTGGACATAATCATTTCGTTTAGGCAGGCCAAAGCAGCCATAGACTAAAGTGATGGATAATTACTAAGTTTTCTCAAACACACTGTACTTATCCTAGTGTAGTGGTTCAAGTTACCTATTACTACTGGAGTGTTGAATCACTTGGCTGTGTCAAATTTAACATGTAGTTTTTGTTTTGGGTTGTTTGAGTTTGAGTTTTGTTTTTTCTGTGACAGGGTCAAATTGTTCATTAATACATGATAATGCCAGAGCAAAGGTGACAAGATTTTTGATCAATTGTACACCTTCTGCAGGATTGAGGTAACATGACCGTCATAGTTGCAGCTACATCAATTTCTTAGTCACCTGTTTGTATATCTGGATAGTACTTCAAGACACGGTCATATGCAGAAAATTATGTAATGCAGTACAATTATGTCTAGTACTTAGCAAAGAAAAGAAATCCTAATTTCCTTGCTAGCAAATGGTTGCCAATGTACCTGCAAAATATTATTACATGCCAAGGACTGGTAAAAAAGCATGACATTTGTGTATGAGGGAAGCCTAATGCCAAAATGTGATTCACACACCTGTGCATTATTGTGATGTGTTTATACACTGTGGGGATTGTGCAATCAGCAGGAAGCATCGCAATAAGATAGACTCAATGGAAATTATCTGAAGTCGAGAATGAGACTTTTACCATAGCATATACCTGACATCATTAATGTTGTAGCCTATGTTGAATACAATCTTGCCAAGCTTATATAAAATTTGAAGTAATCTGTGTACATGAGTAAGACGGCACTAAATTATATTCACACACAAGAGGTAAACTAATGCAATAATTGGAGAAATTTCATGTAATATTTCGCAGAATCTTAGCATTCATTTTTCACTGTGGTATGTCTAAACTAAGCTATTTTACCTTTCCTTGAACATTATTACTAAGATATTACAGCATCATGCTGGTATTATGTTTAGTCAGGTGCATGTTAGAGTGATTCGATGTAGACACACTACATATTTGTCTAAGAAGAAACACACGTATCATGCTGTTTGTTGATATAGCTTGTCTTAAAGGCCATTATGTACTTAACCTATCTTTGACATTGATCCTTGTGCCATATTTGGAGGTGTTTCTTGCCTTGTGCTGCCAAATTTAATAGTTACAAAAAAAAAAAAAAAAATAATGATGTGAATTGCGTAAGTTGTATGAATTGTGTGGTATGTTGTCCTTCCTTCAGTAGTGATGAACCGTTCCAGCCATGCCACTCTAAGTGCAATAAAAGCATGCCAGATGCATTCTACAGGTAAGCAAGAACACAAGTGTATATCGTCACTGGGGCGACAAGACCTCGTATCTACAATATGTCAAATGTTCAGGAGAGCCAAAAAACATGGCGGCCAATGCACTGTAGCGAATGGGAAAGCCTTTCCTTTGACATGCCGTGGTGACTTCATTTTTGGAGTAAGACAGTTGGGATTTGGACAGGACATCACTTAACACATTATTTGACCATTAATCCAAAAAAGTCATTTTCACCGAAATTGCAGATACAAGGTCTTGTCACCCCAGCGACGATACGTCAGTGCACATTTATTTCATCACAAAAGCTTATATTGATGACTTGTGTTGAGTGTTGGGGTAGCCTAATTGATTGTAAATTGTTGCTCAGTGAAGGGCTGTTAAGATATGATGTAATGTAAGATGTAAGGCTGACTACTCATTCCAAAGTGGAAAATTTGGTATGTTTATCACTCCTGTGAGCAGGCACCATGATACAAAGCAATGCAGCTGGCTTATGGATGAATTGCAGGAGGAAGGCAAGTCAAAAGGATTCTTGTAATAGCACAGCCTCAAGCGTCTGGCTTAAAACGTGATACTTTTGTACTTTGCAACTGACTTATATGTAACTTGCAATACTTTATTGTAGAGGATTTTTTTTTTCCATATTTCTCATTGTATATGTTAGATATGTTCTGGTATTGGTAGTGGTGCATCCTTGTGGCATGGCTAAACTTTTTTATGTATCTTATGGGTGAACATATCACACAATGCACCAAGCCACTGAAGGTTGATTGTAAAAAGTATTGTAGGCACTATCGTAACCAAAGCTGAAAGTACATGTACTCTGCATTTTTATGCTGTTTTACTACTGCACACATTTATGCCTGAGTATGTAGGCTCTTATGGACTGGCGATGTGAGATGGATTGTAGGCAAAGGAGATTGTAACATCTGTGTGATTCTTTCTATTTTTAAAAGAGTACTTGAGTATTAAATAGATATTGTCATGGCATTTAATGTCCATAGTATGATGGTAATTGCAAATGAATTGATATTTGAAGACTAGAGTCAAACTCAGAGTACTAAGTGCATTTGTCATCTTTTTCATGAAAACAGTTTGTATTTTCTTTTTTCTTTTTCTTTTTTTGCTTGAATGTTTAAAATTGCATGTATGTTTACATGAAACTGATTTGCTGAATGAATTACAGCCTTATTGCATTAAAGGAAATGTTTATCACATAAAGACAATTTATATCCATTAGAGAAAGACTGAAGTACACATTTATAATTGAAAAAAAAAAAATGAAATTCAAGCCAATCTGTAATTTTTCCTCAGTAAGAGTTATGCATGTACATACATTTTGCCACAGCATGTACAAAATCAAAGCCCCCTGTCTTTGAAGAACAGCAATTTGCAGTGATACATTAGGAAAGTTTTGAAATGATAGAAACATACAATTTTAGCGTGTCAAGGTATTTGATGCACACTACAGTTATCTAATACACTACAGTTGAGCTTCTTTTTTTTTTTTTTGCTGAAGAGTTGGTGGAAATGTATGCTGCTCTTGGTAGACACATACATTCAATACAGACAGAATGTATTAGCATCCACTTTGCACCCATTATCAGTAGAGCATCAAGTTATTTATGTGAACACTTTAATAGTAATACAGATTCTGCGTGGACAGGAGTTTAAATCTCCTTTCTTATATGTTGCAACTTTACTTTGGAATACAAAGCAGAAAGGCCAACTAGTCAACATATTGATTAAATTTTTTAATAGATGTATTTATAATTGGATTCACATATGAGTGCAAATGAAATGAAGTCATAAATTTCAGTTTCTGCCTTTTCTGAATTGCAGGAATATTGAACTCCTTTCTATAATTTGTCAGACATGTAGACTTCTTAATGTAGTTCAATATCCATCAAAATGGATTCAAAAGCAGCAGTGTTTTCATAACCCACTTTGCTCTTTCCCCTTCTTTATTCTTGATGCCTCATTTACAGTGCCGTCCAGTGCAACAAAGTGTTTCTTTTTGTTGGGTTTCTCCTTCCTTCTTTATCCCAAGAGGTGAATAGACTATGTTAGGCAAGCACCACAAAGCTTTTGAAATGACTCCGTTCTTTTATCTTTATCTGTTATGTTGCAAGATTTCATGGTGCTACTTTATTTGGAGATGGTAAATTGAAGTACGAACAGTGATTGTCATTGTGTCTGTGTATTATGATTGATATGTATCAGTATACTACGAACATGTGATGTCTCATATCAAATATACCCTATCAGTACTCCTATCTTGGAATATTGTCAAGCTGGCTGTCTTGTTTAGTCTTTAATTGTGATGCAGCAAATATGCATAATTTGTTTGCTTACAAATGGAAGCAGGCATATAAACAATTGAAATCAATTATGTGTTTTATTACATTGCAGATGTGAATTGTGGTAATTCTGGTTTTCAGAGCATTGTGAGCATCTCGAACAAAAATTTATCATTGCATACAGAGTGAACACTGTAACAATCTTGTCTGAAAATTGAGTTTTAGATCAAAATGCTTTAGTTTGAATGGAAGTATATTGCCTATATTTCTACTTTCAAAGGTATGAGGAAAATCCTTCCTACAGAGAAAAATAGAAATCCATCAACATATCATTTCCCCTTGCTGGAAATCTGGGAAGTTTGATGCAGAACTTGACAGCAGTCATTCAAGGGTTTATTTCAGGACAAATACAAGGTTACTCTTTGTGATAGGCTGCATCACACTTTGAATGTAAGAGGGATTCTTTTAACAGAGCTCTTAATACATTGATTTCATGTTTTATTTACTATGTTAAATTTCCTGTATTTCAACACCTGAGGAAACAAGAGAATCACCACACATTTGGAGATTGAATGCAGATGTTTGCAAAATTCAGAGATGTACCACTTTTAAGATTCATCTTTATCAAATGGAATCGTACCAGGAACTGTTTGTGTCATGAATGATTCATTTACCCTATAAAGCTAATACTGTATACGCCATATATTTCGCGAGTCTAAATTTTCGCGAATCGGGACTTCCCGACAATTTTGTGAGTGGTTAAATTCACGATCATGGAGTCCTGTACTGAACAGAGAAATGTATACGCGTACGTCACATTCGTATCGGCATTATAAGAGTCAATATTTTCGCGTGTTTTTAATTTCGCAAATAGCAGCTGACTCGCGAAATTTGCGAAAATAAACACCTCGCGAAATATTCGGCGTATACAGTATACATTTCTTTATATTGTAATGAATAGCACCCCCATTTGGTAACCTTGAGAAATTTCAACCATAAATGATAGTGAAGTTTGACTTGCTTTCCTTTTGTGGCAAATATGGAAATGATTGGTCTGAAATAAAGATCTATATACATCTGGGGTAAGAAAATTATAAAGAAAACCCATGATTGTAGCATATAGTTGTACTAGTATTTCCTATGTACACCAGTGTATAGCGCCCTCAATGAGGGAACTTGAGAAAGCACAGATGTTGCACCATGCAGAGTATGAGTTGCTCTACTCATGTGTCAAATGTGACAGTGGTACATCAAATAGTAAAGAAATCAGGTGGGGGACACAATGTGCCCCCCTTGGGCCTTGAAGGGGTCAAAATAGCTTATGGTTCTTTGAAATACTTGTAATGATCATAGAGGTGACTCTTGACCACAAGTGTGTTATAGCTTTATTAAACTTGGTGCAATCCCTACCACTTATTTCATGGTTGACTATCATCAGAATGAATTTTACTTTGACAGTAAATGCATAAGCACAGCCTGAATGTTTGCATAAATCTTGAGAACATTTAAGATCAATCATTGTGTCATGTTCATATAAAGCTCTTGGCCCTGTCTTATGAAGAGTTATACAGTTCAACCTCAATTATCCGGTGCTCATCCGGATAAGCGAATTGGCCGGATATGGGAGACACAATGTTAATGTACAGTGTGTATATAGCTGCCATCCAAGCTGCCGTCCCAGTGCACTGGCAGCTAGGCAGGTAGTGTATCCTGCAACGATGGTGTAAACTATGCTAGCCTGCGCAAAATTGTAGTCCCTTCTTCACAAAAATAAAGTATATCTTTATGTGAAAATCATACATGTTTTACCTCATTAGATATTGAGAAACCTATCATGCACATCTTTTGAAATTAGTGAAATAGATCCATGAAATTCACTGTTTTTTCTCAATTTTTGGATGAAAAAAAAAAGTCCTTCACTGCGTGAACGCGTCCGGATAATAGAGATTTCTGGATAAAAGGAGGCCGGAAAATCGAGGTCAAACTGTAGTTGATTATATAGTTGATTTCTATCGTAAGTCTATGGCAGCCTGTGTGTTAGGGAAATTTATAATTGATTATATCTTTTGATAAAATGGAGCCCATATTATGCAGAATTGTAGTACTCTTGCACCATCTCCAGTAAGAAATAAATGCTGACATCAAATTATTGCACATTGAAAGCTTGAGTGTGACTGTCTGTCTGGAGGAAACAGTGCGAAGGGAAAGAAAGTTTTACTCACTTTTGTTTTGTTGTTGTTGTTTTTTTCTTTTTTTTTTGTCTCTATACTCCACTGCCATGGATGTCAGAAGCATTATGTGATTAGAATCCACTCATTCATTTTTTTCATAATATGGTAATCTTACACACACACAAAAAAAAAAAAAAAAAAAAAATGAAAATTTCCTCAGTATTTAATCCAGCTAACCTGATGTCACCAAAGGTGGTTATATGCTGGGTTTTTTAATAATTGAAACACAGTAATGTGCAGCTTCATTAAACGTGACACATTCATAGTATTTTAAATCAATTTATGGTCAAAATGCACACCATAACACAATTTTCATTTCAAGCAATAATTACAATACCATTACAGTATTAAAAACAACAAAATCTAATCTGATAATACTGTACATTATGATGACATTCATATATGAAGAATTTTGGAATAGTTCTGGTGGCATGTGCCAAATACCAGTCTATCCGAAATGCCAAAGTTTTTGCTGTATGTTTCATATACCAAGTTCAATCAGGGGCTCATTCAGTTGTGTCATTTAAATGCATTTTCTATGAAGATAAAAGGATAGAGTAAATTGCTTAGTTTTTTTTTTTTTTTTTTTTTTTTTTTAGATAGTTGCATTTAGACTAATGTATGTACACTTGTACATTATACTAGATAGAACTACAGTCTGTAGCTGCAAGAATAAACCCAACAGTGAATTTTACTACTCAACTGTAATTAGTAGTAATGCTTAAGTGTGAGGTCAAGGATCAAAGGTCATGTTGGAGTCATTGTCAGCTGTCCTGCTGACCTAGAGGAACTAAAACACTCACATGACATTGAATACACTAACATGTCCAGTATTTCTAGTTAAATTGGACATAGTTTCTGTTAAATTGGACGTAGACATGTATCAATACTGACCTGGTTAGAGCCACGATTCAACATTGGGAGCAGTGATTTTTAAAAAAAGCAAAGGTTTGAATTACCACAATTGATGCATATGTATAGTTCAGTTGTATCACAAAACTCCCTACTGTACAAAAAACAAAAAACAAACAATAAAGCCACAAATATAAGGAGATACAAGGTATTACTAATTTTCTCAATAAACCTTAACTGTGTGGATGTCTGGATGTGGCTTTTAATAAATTTATTGCTCACATTTTGTATACATGTATTTAACAATAGTCAACATTGATTATACTGATCAACATTTTCTTGGTTAATTTCATCCCCAATTCACATTTAAGAACTATTTTGAAGCACAAAGCTTTTTTTTTTTTCCATCGGCAAATGTTAGCAAGTGATATGTTGCCTTCATGGTAAACTCTGTGGCATAGAAATATGTTTTCATTCCCATTTTTATGTACACCTGGAAAGCTGAGAACATGATGTGAAAATATGTGGATCTGTTCTTATGACTTATATACTGTTGAGCAAGAAATTTTTGCAAATTGCCACAGGCATTCAATGGTATTAGTGTAAACAAAACCTTTCAGTGTGCATTTTAATTGGTGAACCACTGCTCTCGCAAAATTCGCACAATTAAAATGCACACAAAAATTACTGGCTTTACAGTATCCTGCTGTTTCACTAGGATTTCATTTGTGTTCAGCTGTATAGACTTCATCTATCACAGTGTAAATTGCTTAAGGATGGTTTGTTTGTTTGTTTGTTTGTTTGTTTGTTGATTGGTTGGTTGGTTGGGTGTGTGCTACATTCTCACATTTTCCTGAAGTTTTATTTTTCTTTTTGTTCTGTTTCTGCATAATGAGAGATTACAGCCATCTCTATGTACAATGTATATGCGTTTAACAATTTAGAAAAGCACAATGTTACTACTTATAAAATTATTGAAACAGTACACATTTATTTTTAAAAAACATGAAAAAATTGTCACCAAACACATGTAAAAAGCTGTTCACAAGCACTATAATACACAAAACGTAATTAGTCAAAACAAAAGACAGCTAAACTAAGGAAATACAGCACTCTGCATGGTCAACAGAAATGGTGAAGGGCATCCTACATAACATAAAGCAAATAATGATGAAAATTCATTGTGCATGTCTTACCAGAATTTGCTGGAACATCTGAAAATCATTTTCAGCAAAAACATGCAAACATGATGGTTCTCATTTCAAAAAGTCTAGTATATCAATTTATCAGAATTGGTTATTTAATCTTCTATATGATTGTCGGGATTTTAGTTCCTTTCCATCTGAATAGTTCAGTTATTTACACATGGATCCTGACACATCTTGGCGAGTGATATGGTGAATTTAATCATATTCTTTAGCAATGATTACAAACTCATCTGCTTGGAGGTATTACTGTGACACAAATTCTTTCTCAGTCTATTGCTTAAGTTAAGCCTTGATCCTTGCTGCAAGCTAATCTGTCAAATGTGGGGCCTGACACCAAAACACTCGACCAACTTTTGCTCCCTCACCCATCCCCTCCCCTACCCCCCCCCCCCCCACTCAATATCTGATTCTGTTCATCATGTCAAAATTTAGACTTAAACTGAGCAAGTGTTTACTCTACCACGTAACTACATATGACAAATCTAGCACAATACTTCACAACTTCAGGACACATTATAAGCAACACGGATATCTTAAAAAACAGGATCACTGGTGGCTGGACATATGGCAGTATTCAAATAGAAAACAAAAATGAATACACCACTGGTTTACACCAAAGCACCCTTAAATGAAGGTTTCTATGCATATCTAACAGCATTACTCAATATTTCCTGTTATACTCCCCATCTTGGTGCATTCATAAACTTGCACACAATTTTCTTTTGGCAGATTTTGAATATATAGGATATGAATTTTATCATTGGAACTACTGTATTGTGTTCAAACTGAAGGTGTGCAAGAAAGGGAAGAAAATATGATTTTAATATGTGTAAGACATTGCCAAAATTTGAATGTTGATAATCTATTGCAGAATCAACGTATCACAGACACCTTAAGACTGTAACAAATGTCTGAATTTTTGTCTGAATTTTTTTCATGAATTACAAACATGTGGTGTGATAAGCAATACTGGATTCTTCCAAATTTAGGGATTAAAAGTACATGACATATCAAATTCATTTGACTGAGGTAAGAAGACTTTGTAAAACCATTGTTCATCTGGTTGCATCAAGTGTATTAAGGTTGCTCACATCAAAACAATAATATAGTGCATCAACAGCAAATGATAATTGCGGTCTACGGTATTCACAAATCTTGCCATTTAAAGGAAGAAATCTTTAGACACACAGGTTACTTGTCTTGCTTCTGGGTATTTGAGAAGTTTGGCATATATACAGCTTCTTTTTCTTTCTTTTTTAAAAGAGCATCAAACAGACATTTACAAGTGTGCAGCAAGTACGTCATACAACAACCTTCAAAATACAGTAAAATGATAAAATGACTGACACATCAACTCCTTTCCTGTATCTCAATTTTGCTTAATACCTCACATGCCCTATATGAAACATTGTAGCAGCAATTCCAAAACAGTGCTGAGCATGCAGACACCCAAAACTGCCTGTTCTTGCCCAAATTTCCTTCCACTTGATGGTCATGGATGTCAAAAGTCGTGACTTCAACTCAACGATTCCAGTCAAGATGCCTCTATTGCATTCACAGAGGTCAGACGAAACAAAGCACCCCAAATCAAAATGAGGTAGACTTGTTCACATTACATCTAAAACACAGAACTTTCACTGTAATGTAATTGTGTGAGAACACTGCCAAACACCTACACAAGTCCTCTTGGAAACATACCGAAATGACATCCACCAACTGTTTACACATTCACGTTGCAGCATTTCTGAGGAGATTTCAATGAGTTTTTTTTTCCTCCCTGCTTTACACATTCAAATCTAATGTATCAACTGCATTGCATGAGCTTAAAACAGTTTCAAAACAAAGACAGGCAAATAGGTCTAAAATAACAGCATATTCTCCAATACTCAAGACTGTTCTTCAAATTTACAACTAAGAGCTGCTTTCAAAAAGGTTTTATGCCATGTGCTGTCTTCATAATTAGCTTTGTTTTGGATACATTGTTTCTTGACGTTAACAGTTTCATGTTCACACTCCTTTGAAAGGAACGCATCAGCAAAGGAACTGGACATCTACAGAAGATGTGGAGTTGATGTAAAGGCTTGAATCAGCATGGGATAGTGATAGGAACTTTGCTTGGTTTTACTTCTCAAGGTAAACTAGTAGTACAACTCTATGGCAGGCACAAGTGTGAACACAACATAATATTCCAGATGTAGCATTGACATCACTCAGACTGCAGTGTCTCTTATCAAACAGTGCACAGTAGCTCCTGGAAGCTCCTACCCCAACAGTAAGCCAACAAGAGAATACACTGATTGATTCATTGGTTGTTCATGTGTGTGAATAGAATTATGGTAAGCTGCTGCAAAGAAAGAAGAAAGCTGGTCTATTGTTTTGTTTCTCAAGGCAGAATAATTAGCATCTGGATAATCTAATGATTCTGACCAAATTGAGGGATGTAATAACATCAATCTCTCTCTGATTTACTTCTTTCTGCGACTTTCAATCTACTCTGAGATACCATCTACACACTTTCTCTGAACCATAGAAGACTCTCTTCAATGGCTATGAAATGCTGGTTGTGTTTTTCATCGTCGCTTCTACATTGTCATTGGTCATGTCAGTGCATGGGTCATGTGATGCTTTACTCCACTCCTCATTGGTGGACACTTGTCACTCATAGCAACATCTCCCAGGACATTTTCCAATATGACCTCCTGGTGCACTGAAACTGTTTCCTCTCTCACAAATATAATGAGAAATGAACATACACACCCAGTGGGATTTTCAAAACATGGTTCACAATATCTCAAAAAAGTACTAAAACATGCAGCCTTTAAATGTTACATGCATGTATATTTACAAGAATCCAACAGGAGTGTTTCAAAAATTCAAAGCAAAGTGACTTAAATCAACTTTAATACCTTCTATTTGTCTTCAAACTGGGAAATTTGGTATTTGCAGTGAATACGAATTTGCCTGTAGTACATGAGTTAATTGACATGATTTGTAAGTTATGTTCTTATATCTTTCTGCACATTTCTGATATAAGAAATGAATTTTCCTATGAGGATCACTGTGCTTGGAATTGTGAGTGCCAGTCAAGGCTAAAGAGGAAGGAAAGGTTGCCAGATAATGATTTTTAGCTGACTGAAAAAGGTGAAGAAATATTTACCTAAGTTTTGTACAAAAAAGTTGTGTAAATTCACATCAGGTTTGAATTTACAGAGACAGTTCTCAGGACACTAATCCATTAAACATAACACATATATACAAATTCTAAAGCTACATGATCACCTTCAATATCAAAACAAAACCGATCTCAAAGAGGCTTAGAGAAAGGAGTATGAAGATATTCATGTAAAAGCTGTAATGGTACAGGCTAACTTTCTGGGAATTTCATTGTATTTGAAGTCACAATGCCACACTGAAATTCAATTTCATCTGTGGTTACTTGCATGCACTGGCTTATGAACATCCTGTTTTTGTTTTATTTTTGGCAATGAAATCAGAGGCTTTTATATCTTTGACTTATTGTCACTTCATATGATTAGTGTCAGTATGTAATATTACAGCTTTCACATGACTTGGTTTAACCATTCATACAAAATAAGTTTGGAACGACATGCTAGACTCTCAGGCAGGCTGCCAAGGGCTCTGCTGCAAGTTTTGTCACAAAGATCATGGTGCTCCAAATCAGTGTGGTGACTGGTTACAAGACTAGGAAGTTTCATCATCATCTCCATCATCTCCCGCTTCCACCTCCTGTCGGGGAATAGAAGAAGTGATTGTACACTGATGAAAAGGGATTCAAAGCATGGAATGAAATGACAACAATTAACATACTCGGGCAAAAGTTAGGCTAGAGCTGAAAGCTACAGGCAGCTTTGTTTTGAAGCAAAATACATGTACAAGTTAAAAATTTATCAAAGTGACTCTGAATATTGAATAATTAATCTGATATTTTGAAAGAGAGTTACAACAGTTACAAATATGAAATGTTTGAGAGCATCAATCCTGTCATTCTTTTTGCTGGATTTTGTATTTTGAACATGTCAGAAATAAAAGACTGGCTGCAGTGTATCTCTGTAAATTCCTACGAATATACATGAATACAAAGAACGTCAAAAACGTCATGAACTATTCTAGTATTAGGAATGGATGTAAACGTATCTTGAAATTTTTGGATTCCTTGGGCATTCTTTTGTGAGTAGTATTTTCACATTGAAACATGGAAAAGATTGGATCCCATTTGGATTGGTTACGAACTGATACACACAGGAAGCAGGCACATTATAATCATGCAGCCACGGTAACTTGCTAGTTGTTGGGAGGGCTTTTTTTTTTGGGGGGGGGGTGGGGGGCAAATAGCTTGGTAAAATCTATTAGACAACACAACTTTCTTCACTTAACTTATGCCCATTTAGAGAAATGTTCTCCAAAAGGTTAAAGTGCCTGTTTACCTTTGGGAGCAGTGATTTAAAAGCTGTTCAGGATATCCTATTTGATGCATATGTATAGGTCAGTTGTATCACAAAACATCCTACCATATAAGAATTTTGCAATAGAACCTTAAATATACGGAGATATCACTATTTTTCTCAATAAACCGTAACGGTAGACGGTTTAGTCTGGAAACATTGTTATCATAACCATTGTTCACATTTTGTGTATTTAACAATACTCAACATTGATTATACTTATTCAAATTTTTACATTGGTTGTTTCTATCCCAAACTCACATTTTGGAACTATTTGAAGCATTAATGGTGGGTTTTTATTTCATCTGCAAATGGTAAATTAAGCCTTTGACTATGTGCATAATAAGATAGTATGTACTTGGAACATCCATAATCAGATGTTTGTAATATAGATCTCTTCAATCATTTGCGATATGTTTGTTCCCTTTGTTTATCAGTTAGAATGAGAACATCATGGTAGAGGGGGTGGCTTGATGCACATGATCACATGATCACATTGCCATCAATTGCAAATGTTATGTTGATGCAAGTTACTCTCATGCATTTCACATGGCCATATTGTGACATCCATGCCTCTGTATGTGACTTGTGATGAAATCAGAGACAACTTGTTTTTTTTTTTCCTTTCTTTTTTTTTAAATCTTAATGCCAGAGGCATCATCTTTTGGCAAGCTAGTTGTATAAGGGTGCATTCCATGTGACCTGGCTGCCATAGCCCTCGTCAAATGATTCCTTTGTCTGCAACCCATAGCAACAACAGTGTATAACTACCATAGCCTTAGCAACACATGTAAAGTGGCTTTTTATGCTCTATGCATTGTTCTGTGCAAGGAATGATCATTAATAGGGGAAAAAAATAGATCGATGATGATGATGATGTTTGCAAAGAATGAGAACCAAAATAGTGTCATGCAGAAGGTCATATGTCACAGACTTACAGCTCACAAAGGCACTGAGCAGTCAAATGATATGAGGAATGGAATAAAAATAAAAATAACAGGAAATACAGCACACCAAGTATCAGTGAATACAAGATAGCTAGCCAGATACATGGAGATGGCACACACACACACACACACACACATACACACACACAAAAAATATCAAAAGAAATATTAGTGAAATGGTTAGCTAAGATGCATACACCAATGTACAAACCTATGACAATATCATGAATTACAAAATAAAAGCATTGGTGATAAGGAAACAGGTTTAAACAGATGGAGAAACTAATGAATGGAAATGATTTCTATGATTTGGGAAACACTTCCCTACATATCATCTTTAACTATATCTCTTTGCCTGTTTTTGCTTTCAAGTGTTTGTTTTTAAAATATTCAGTACGATTTTCATAGGTCTTACCCAAGATGATAAGAGTCACTTTCTACCTACCTCTTCTTCTACAGGAGCCTGTGAGGGGAAAAAAAAAAGACAGAGAGAAAATTGAGGGGTTTTGCTTGTTTGTTTGTTTGTTTTTTTACAGAAGATAATACTCCACCTTGTAATCATAAATATGAAATGCTAATAAGCTAAGCTTCTAAATCAACCACATAAGCAGGGAATTTTCTATACCACTGTACATCTGTCCAAGACTAGAAACTGAAAAAGGTCCAGACTTTTCTTATTTTATCCAATCCTCCAAAAGTTAACAAGCAGAGATGTTCAGGCATTTCTAAATGAAGATCAACAAGATTTTGATTTGCACATTGGAATAACTGTCCTTTGATAATGGACATAGTCCATTTCCCCTAAACTCTTTAGGTACCTCTCAAGTAGGTATCCTACCATTAATCCCCTTCACTAATATAAATATACAAATACATATAACAACAGATATAAAGTATGATACAGAGCATCATAAATCAAATAGAACATTTCACTTTCCTTTCATAGTAGTTCATTTATCTATGTCACATAGGGCAAGACAGTTCCACCCATTGACTTCACATCTTTTTCAATGTAAAAAAAAAAAAGAAGAAAAAAAAAAAGGAGAGAAGCGTCTGCTTTGATACAAGCCCTCCAGCAGGAGTTTTCACCATCAATACCTGGGGATAACCATTTTCTCTCAGCCCCAAGAGAACTGATATGTTGTCAAGGTCGTGAACAGAAGAGAGAGTGAGAGTTGGGGGGGGGGGGGATGGGAGGACTTCAAACCGGATATGAATAACCCTCTGTAAATGCAATTACTTCAATTTCACTGTCAATCCCAGCACACTGGAGTTCAAGTCAGTCTGTAAGAAGCAACAGTCTGTACAAGCTGTGTATGCTGTCGCACAGTATGAAGTGGGATCTTTGCGCCTTCTTTGTCTCCATTCTGAGTTTTTGGTGTTTTTTTTTTTTCAGTTTTTGCTGTTTTACAGGCTTTTTTGCAAGCATTCAATAACTGCACACATTTCAAGTCACATTTTTTCTTGCAATTCACATTTTTTCTTGCAATTCACAATCACCTTTATGTCAGTTCCAACAAACAATCTCTAATTTGCAAACCTTCACACAAATTATGAACAGAAATATCAGCTGTAGATGGCATGTCATTGAAATATCAATTAATGCTGTATGAAAAGGGTCAATGTTTTCTTTGCAAGATGTTTTATCTTTGGTTACATATTTGAGTGCAGAAATGTTTTGCTTTGTTCTTGTTTTGTATTTATTGTTTTCCCACATACATTCTGTACAGAAGTCTTCAAAAGGGTTGTCTGTATTCTCTCTGGGTTAAGCTCAAAGAAGAAATGCATCTGGGATGCACATTAAGTACATGACGGCTGTCTATACCAAAACAGAACAAACAAACAAATTAAAACAAATCGTATAAAGAGGTATAGATGTGAGATATGGCAAAGGAATCTGCTGGAAGCAGTATATTCCATACAGTCACAGTGAAATCTGATTGGGAGTTGTCAGGCACCATTAGAACCATGATGCTAAAATGTAAAAGAGGAAATCAAAAGCTTCAATGCAGTTTTCAGTGTTCAGTAAGGATTTGCACAATATTACATAATGACATGTTTGTGTGTAGTCACATTAATGCATATTTTGCATGAAAACTCAGACATGAGAAATGCCTGTGTGTTGTGTCAGCATCATTTGAATAAACTGTATTCTGTAGGTGGGTAGTAGCAGTGGCGGATCCATGGGGGAGCACACCGGGCGCACCCCTGCCCCTTTATTTTTTTGTTAAAACAACAGAAATAAAAAGAAAAAATGCCCCCCCCCCCCAATTTTGCAATGGTGACCCCCTTTTTTGGAATCCATGGATCTGCCCCTAAATAGAAATGTCACTGTGGGGGGTCTTCACAAATCTTGCAAGTCACCGATATTCGCAAAATTAACACTTCACAGAAATATCAATGTATCTCCCATAACAAAATGCATTCTATATAAAACATGTCCAAGGTTGGAAATCAATAATTTCTCTCTTGAAAAGGGAAACATGTATTACTTCTTTTAATTCTGTCAATGTTGTTCTTGATCACAATTCACCCACTTGTCTTAAAGGCAAATGAAACCTCCACATACATATGGATTGAGGAAATGCAGTAATATTCGTTGAACATATTGATGAAGTTTGAGGAAACTGGATGATATGATGAAATGTTTTAATCTTTTAAGTTTTGGTACAGCCACAGCCAGATGAGAAGACAACAGTTTGTGATAATGAATATATACAAGGATACAGAGAAAATATATACAGAATTCCTCATTATCTCATTTTTGTTTTACGAAAATACATGTACATTTCCTTGATTTGTCACTCACATTATGTAGGTTCTATGTTCAGGGTAAAGAAACCCCTGCTTTCTGATAGAGGTAATTAAAGTGTTCTTTTATTATGCAATAGAAAAGTGAACATAATAAATGTTGAATTTTCTTTTTGCCATTTTCGATACATGACATCACAATATGTTGCAATCTCCTCATCCAGCAATGGCAGTACCAAACTTTGAAAAAAAAATCATAACTTTTCAATGGATTGTCCAATTTCCATCAAAATTCACTGAGGGATGTGTTTTATTGATAATATTGCCGCATTCCCTCAATTCACATACTGTACGAGCTGAAATTTTCGTGTACAGATATTTTCGCAAATTGCTACTTGGAGGACATTTTCGCGTCTTGTTAATTTCGCGGTTGCGAGGGTCTAACTGAACTTAGTTATTCTTGCATTGTTATTTTCGCGTGTTGTAATTTTCGCGGTTCAAAGGCGATTCGCGAAATTCGTGAAAATAAACCACCGCGAAAATTTCAGCTCGTACAGTAGTTGGTTTTCCTTTCAACTGCTTTAAAACATTTTTTTTTCAACACATTGCACTGTATCAAATTATTGACCTAGTGAGGGTGTATCTCAGTGCTGTTATTCTTCATGGTGCAGCTACATGTGAGATCACACAAAAGAAAACTGCTATGCTAATTACATGTCAGGCATCATCTGCACATTGAGGGATTTCCTATTGTGATGTTACACTCTAGGGATTTCTGCATTGTGAACAGGAAGCCATAAAATATGGATATTTGAAACCTGGAGAATTGATCAGACTTGTCTGCATGGCTTATCCCTACAATACAGTGCAAAATTAAGAAGATGAGTCATAAAAGGGGCAATTTCTTTACCACTAGAGGGCATATGGATAATTGCATCTTTCTATACTAGAAGTCATTGGGATTTCACTTTTACTGATTGTAAGAGAGATCATGTTTTGGACATCCTTATTGGTTTGAATTATGCTCGGCTCAAGAGTAACTTTGTCCAGACAAGTTAAGGGGCAGTCGGTCATTACCCTGAATGTTTCTACATACAATATCACATTATTGTAACATGAGCTTTGAGATGTTTCTATAATTTGGCTAAAGGCTTGTTAGCTTTAGCGGTCAGCATTCGTTGGAGGAATACAGGATTAAAACAGAAAGCTGTGATTTCTGTAACACAACATTGTGGAAGTAACGGACCTATCTTTCTACTAATTTATGATACTGGGTTCCAACAGTTAGTGGAAAGAAAACCCTCAAGAGCAATATTCAGGTAAAAACTCAACAAAGTGATGTCAAGCAATAATACCATGGGAACAGAATTACTTCATTTAAGAGATGAAATATATGTAACAGTGTTAAAAATTGTTCATCTGTCAATGAGCTGCTTTTGTGTTGTTGTTGTTGTTGTTGTTGCTGCTGCTGTTGTTGTTTTCATTCGTTTTTGTTATGGAACTATTGAGAAATATACTCCTTCCTGCAGTTGTTTTGCCTTTCAGTCTGATTAGAAGCCATGATGCTCTCCTGAGTGTCTCTGATGTAATGCTAAAACAGGAGTTAAACAGGAGTTCACATTTTACGAAACCAGGAGAAAGGATGTTGAAATTGGAGGTAATGCGAGATGTAATTTTAAACAGTAGAGATATGACAATGAAGAAGTTAGATAAAGAGTCAGTGGACCTTTTAGTTGGTTCCTGGTGGGCAAGAAGTCATCAAACCTTTGGCACTGACATCAATATGAGTAGTCTGAGGTTTCTGGGAGTGTGCCATCACTGCAAAACTAAAAACTACAGCAATTCATCTGCTGTACATGCATTCATCACCACTCAGATCCACAAGTATGGCTCTTTACTCACAATGACCTGTGACCCACTGGGCATACCGAACTAGTTACCCATCTATTCCGATCATCCAATTTGATGCTCTTAACTAGCTTTATGGCTGGAAACAAAGATTCTTTAATGAATTTCTGTGACGATGACCTTTGAATTCGACATGTCATTTCAATAATTGTTCTTGTGTGACCTTACATAATGACCAATCCCCCACAATAAGTCACATGGGTGAATTGATTGGTAGGCCCAAAACATTTCATTTGGGTCAAAAACTCTATATCCCTTATTAAAGGGATAATAGTTCTTTTCTTTTAACCCATTGAGGACGAGTCCCGAGTATACTCGGGCAGGTGTTTATGGGAAATGTGTGTTGAAGCAAAATCAAACCGTCCTCAACGGGTTAAAGATTCTTAAAGGTAGGGAATCCCATTTGCATGCCTTAAATGGAGAGTTGTATAAATACAGTGGTATGTTGAAGAGAGTATCATTTTAGAAACTCCCATAAAGTATTGAAAGTGGAAGGTAACATTTAGTACATTTCTATTGACCGTTAGATTTTGAATTGAATTTTTTTCGGGGCTCACCGTAAATTCCAGTACATTACTAGGCTACCTTTGCAGACCCATGCACTGCATGTGTGTCCATCATGTATATTTTGTGAAGAAAGTTCATCAAAACTTATTAACATTTCTATATACATTCTTGCCACACACTCTATATGTTATTACATCAGCTCTTATACTTTTAGATTTGTGTTTATAGATAAAAAAAAATACAGAAGACTGCAACAAAAAGGCTTAAGTGTGGCTGACACACAGAACTACTGAGTAGTTGAGTTTTGTGCATTATTCAAATTGTAGATAACTGTTGACTTCCAAATTTCTCAGCAGTGGCCTAAACAAGTCCCCTGAGGTTCATATTTTATGTTTTGCTGCATTTTGGGAGGTCTGTAAAAGGTATCCCCTACCTTTAAGCTAAAAAGCATAGAACTAAGAAAAGTAATATTTCTTTAAAATGATTTGCAGACCCATGGTTCTTATGTGTGAAGTTGTTTGTCTCCCATTCTCCATTCATGAGGAAGAGTAAGTATACACATCACAATACAAGCACTTTTAACTAGAAATGTTTCTAATGTGACTGGTATTCCCACACTATATCACATCATTATCCCAATTAGGTCTACAGTTCATCTTCTGAGTGTTAGATGACAGTTTCCAATGATTGATGGCGCAACCTGAAATGTGTTGAGTGCTGATTCCTTGAACTAGAATTACTTGGATGGCTGAATCATTTCAGAGAGCAAGTATTCAGGAATTTGAACATTTTCCCTTGACCTTTGACCCTTGTCCATTGATCGAATGGCCCACAACTTTCTTCAGATAATCACTAACTTACTAGTTATATCCAATTTCCATTGGCAATACTATGAGCTACTTTAAACATGGGGAATGGGGGGGGGGGGGTGAAATAGTGACATTTCAACATTATCGCTTAACCTTTGACCCCATGGCTGAAATCTTTCCTAATAGAATCATTGTGCAATAATGCATGTATAGCTAGTGCTATTAAGTCTATGCAATGAGTAATTTTTTTAAGGTATGGAGAAAATAGTGTAATTTCAGCATGATAGATAGCAGAATGTTAAGATTTTCACCTGACCTTTGACCCTTGACCTTTGAACCATGACACCCAAAAGGGCTTTTTACACTTGTGTTTCTTAACCCCGGACTTTCTCTGACCCAGGACTATCGTTAGTCCCGTACCAATTTTTTCATTTCAGCTTTTTACACTAGCCAATTAGTCCCGTACTATCTCTTGTCCGGGGCTAAGGAGAAAACTGACCTTTTTACACTTGTATTTCTTAGCCCCGGACTTTCCAAACCACATGAATATTCATAATTACGCTGTGTACTGTACACGTACACGCAAGCACCGGCAGCACTTGACTACCTCGTTTCTGATTGGTCAGTGAGGGTCGGACTTCGTCTCCGTCGCTTAGCCCCGGATTATTTTTTCGTTCTGTTTACACTCACTTGCTTGGCACCGCAATTGCGGTGCTAGCACCGCAATTGCGGTGCTAACCCCTGCTATTTTGCAGGGCCAGATAGTACCGTACTATCGGTGGGGCTAGCCCACTTTGGCAAAAACGAGTGTAAACAGAAAGTGGGCTAAGGATAGTCCCGTACCAACGGTGGGGCTAAGGCCCCCACTTAGCCCCACCGTTGGTCCGGGGCTAAGTAAAATTTTACAAGTGTAAAAAGCCCTAAAGAGATTCTCAAGAGAATCATTGTCATGCAGTACATGCATATACCAAAATTTCATAAAGATAACTTGAGCCTTTTCTGAGAATATAAAAAAAATTAAAGCTTTAGCATTGTTATTTCACCTTTGACCTTGGAACTTTCATCCCATGGCCCAAAACTTAGCTAGTCTGAGAATCTACCTGGTACTCAGTAATACATGTATACACCTACTATGCTTTTACAAGCACTGAGAGTCCTTGATTTGAATGCTAACTTATAAAGAGAGAAAAAAGGGAGTACTAAAATTTTAAGAATTTGACCTTGACCTTTGCCCTATACCCTTTAGCATGAGCACCCAAGGGTTACAGCTTTGTTTTGTCATGCATACATGCCAAGTTTCATTTGGGTACCTAAAACACTTCTGAAGTTAAAAATGCTGTCCATAGATCGATTACGGATGGAAGGATGGACAGAAGGATGGATGGAAAGATAGACAGATGGAAGAACAGACAGATGGACAACCTGAAAACGTAATACCTCCAGCAACACTTCATGGCTGAGGTATAAAACCAGTCAGCAATACTCTCAATACCCTTGATGTGATTAATGAGAGACATATATATGGAAACATATTAGCTATGGTCAGTTTAGGGGAAGGTGCATTCTATTGTCTTTTGTAAATCACAAGAGTCAGGATTAGCATAAAGCAGTAATTGACACATGGTCATGATGATGTCATCAGCACAAACTTGGTTTGGAAGCTTTTATTTTTTTTTTTTGTGGGTGGTTCAAAGTAATCTGAAGAAATGTAAAGCAGAAAAATTATTACTGAATCCATGGCATATATATGTACACACATATAGTAATAATAATGTCACAATAGAAGAATGCATTGAATGCCAATTGCCTTGATTTTGAATTAAAATCAAGGCAATTGGCATTTAATGCATTCCTCTATTGTGACATTATTACTACTATTCTAGTACTGTCAATACGCAGAGCAAATACAATGTTTATATATAAATTCTCTTGGCCACATAAGTGATGATCATGGTATCATATTTCAGCACAAATCAACATGCATTTGCCATAGGTCCTTTCATTTTAAAGCCTTCATTATTTGAAGTCAAATTCTTGGAGTTTGCATTTCTGTCGCTTATTAGATTTGCTCAGGAACATCCACAAAAAAAATGTATCTTTCAACTTTATGCTAGTTTAGTAAGGAAAGGTCATACTCATCTATATCACTCCTTACAAATTGTGTTGCAACTAGACAATTCTTAGCTGAACATGTAGCTGGAATTACTTTTTTTTTTTTTTTTTTTTTTTAGCCAAATTAAGTAATCTTGATTTTTTTTTACTTTTACTCCAGTCATTTCACACAAATCAATGCCTCTACCTATTTGTATCCTCATCACTGAACAATATTATCACTGGAATTTCCAGGTTTTGTTCACAGATTTAAGAATTACACAGTTGTACAATTTTGGCCAAAGTGCAATAAGGTTAGCTAGTCTTTGACCTTAATATGTGAAATGATAAAAAAAAAAAATAATCCACCAATCAGATTGCACTGTAGCTGCTACTGTAATAATTTCGGTAATGAAAATAATGCACAATGTAGCCTATAACAATAATGATGATAAGACTGATAAGAACAATAATTACCGGTATGTCCCTCATTAATGAAATCCTGCTCAGTGACTGGTCTACATAGTATCATGTAACCAAACAAAACATTACATGAGAAGCAAGAAGTAAAGGGAGCCTGGCAGAACTGGAACTTACTACTGCTTCAGAAATGAGAGAAACACGAACTAAAGTTTGATACTGATAGAGAACAGGCACAGCTAACAAGAACAGGAGCTACAAAAAATAACAATTGTCCTCTAAACATCATTTTCTCATCCTCCTCCGTCCAAAGCTTTTATCACAATAGGTCTTTATATTTCCTAAAGTTTACATAATCTAAAGCCCACAGAGCAGATTGAAGGACAGCAAACAAAGTTTGGGATGTAGCATTCAACGAAAACATCCTTTGTGAACATTCTCCCAGAGTACTTGATACCACTGTGAATTAGGTTTACAACGCAGCACACATCATGAAAAACTATCATAGACCACATAAGCAATGACAACCTAGAAACCAGAGGCATGGAATTTACAGCCTTTTTATGGAGACTAGCTGTTAACCTCAGGGCCCCTGAAATGTAAAAGAACTCACTCGAAATATACAAAGCAAGGAGAGGAAAGGTTCCTCAATTTTTTTTTTTCTCTACCTCCCCCCTTTCTTGTTGGGAAAGCAGCATGCAATGTGAGGAATGGCCAGGGCAATGACATGGTATGGTTTGACACCAAGAGTTCACTGGGAGGACAGCCATGGCTGGGAGATTTAATATGCCTCTCTCTCTATCACTAGAACACTGTGTCCTCTCTGCACACATGCATCGCTGCTAGCATCTCACATGGTTAGCATCTCAACGTAGCTAGAGAACAGCACTGGGATATCACACCATCATGAGACAAGAGAGACAATGAGTGACAGACCCAAGTGGGATGAGCAGAAATGAAGACAGACTTACAAAAAAAAAACAGATATACTGCTAAGCACACACTAAAGAATATGAACAGACAGTAGGAGCATTGAAGATATACAAAAACCAAGTTTGAGGAGGTTGAGGAGATACAATGGTGTCAAGACTATCATAATGTCATAGACAAGAGTTCACATGACACCACGTACTGTACCACATATCTCTCTGCCTATAGACTCGTAGGCCTATTCCCCATCTGAGCAGCAAAGTAGATGGCAGTACTGGAAATACAGTAAACCTCGCTTAAGTCGACATCGCATATAAGTCGACACAACAAAAAAGTCCTGATTTTTGCCTTTGTTATTCCTTGAAAATTTCTTCGTCTTAGTCGACATTTATAAGTCGACAACTCGCGTAAGTCGACCTGATTTTTGAGTGCCAACTGTGCTGACTACGTGTTAATTCCCTCGTGTAAAGTCAACATAATTTTTTCGCTCAAAATCTTATCTCCATTCTCTGAAAAAGAATTGTTTTCCCGCTCCGATTCGCAGCATTTCTACTCGATAATTCGCTAGTGTACGGCGCGGTAGCGTTCGCCCCATGCGTCCATTGTCTTCTACGCCAGAAGGGCATACACTCATTTACATTGGAGAATTAACATGTAGTACCCAAAGCAGTTCACTTTCCGCCTTTTCTCCTTCTCTTTATTCTCTAAACGCACACATTTTGTACACCTATAGGTCCTAGTAGAGAATCATTATCAGAACATGAAATAGATGTTTCCGTTTATCCGAATATTCAAACGTTAATTATTCCGAAGCGGTATTAGAAGCCTTGGCCCATTTGTAGAAAATTTATTGAGATACAACTACATGTAATTAAATGCAACTAAAAATCAAATGCAGGTGTATCAAATCATGAGCAACTTTGCACATAAACGCAGGTGCATTGCTGAAATTTGCGTTTGATAATCATATGAAACTAGAAAATAGTTGTAACTGAAACTCAGTTGCATTTAAACGCAACTCTAAAAATCAAATGAAGTCCATCAAATCACGCGCAACGCTGTATTCAAACGCAAGAGCGTTTTACAGAAGACTTGCAGTTTTCGTAAGAAACTAGAAACTGCATTTAGATTCATCTCTTAAAGGTCCAGTTTACCTTTGGGAGCAGTGATTTCAAAAATTGTCAAGATATCATATTTGATGCATATGTGTAGGTCTGTTGTATCATAAAACATCCTACCATATAAAATATTTGCAATAAAACCTAAAATATAAGGAGATATCAGGGTTTTTCTCAATAAACCGTAACTGTATACGGTTTAGTCTGGAAAATTTTTTATTATAACTATTGTTCACATTTTGTGTATTTAACAACACTTAACATCGATTATACGGATTCAAATTTTGACAGTGGTTGTTTCTATCGCTAACTTACATTTTAGAACTATTTCATAGCACTAATGCTTTCATCTGCAAATGGTAAATTGTGCCTTTAACATCTACGGAGGTGGGTTATTGTTGAAAAGTCTTGCATTATTTTCTATTGCGTTGGCGCAAAATTAAAAATTAAATGCAACTCTGAAAATCAAATGCAATTGCAAGTTCATCATACTACACGGAACGCAATCAAGAATTATGTTTTTTTTTTTTAAACTCAGTTGCGTTTAAACACGATTCTAAAAATCAAATGCAAGTCCATCAAATCACACGCAACGCTGTATTTAAACGCAAGAGTGTTACAGAGAAGACTTGCAGTTTTTGTACGAAACTATAAGAAACTGCGTTTAAACGCATCCCTAAAGATCTACGGAAGTGCGTTATTGTTGAAAAGACTTGCATTACTCTGTTATTTCGTACGCAAAATAAAAAATTAAACGCAACCCCGAAAATCAAATGCAAGTCATAATCATCCGAAATTAGAAAATTGTAAGAAACTTAAACTCAATTGCGTTTAGACGCAATTCTAAAAATCAAATGCAAGTCCATCAAATTACAAGCAACGCTGTATTTAAAACGGAAGAGCGTTGCAGAGAAGACTTGCGGTTTTTGTACGAAACTAGAAACTGCGTTTAAACGCATAAGAATCTATACGGAAGTGTGTCATTGTTGAAAAGACTTGCATTATTTTTTATTTCGTAACGGAACTTTCGCCGTGACAGAACTTAGTCTGCACTAGCAGGGAAAAGACATCGCAATATTTACACGTTTCAAACTACCGAAACGCATGCTGCTTCACGAAATGTCAATGAAAAAATAGTAGCGAATTATTGTTACAGTTCGCTATGCCGAAGGTTTAAATCTCAGTCCAAAGTTAAATTAGTCCGACGATGGAAAGAGATTTGTTTTTACGAAGGTTAGTAATCCGAAAGATGTCGTTTTCGGATTAACAAACTTTTCTTCTTCTATTTCAGACTGGCCCGCGCCGTACAGAGCGGTAATGTTGCGAATCGGAGCGCGAGAACAATTCATTTTCAGAGTATGGCAATAGAAATTTAAGCAAAACAAATATGGCGACTTAGGGAAGGAAAATCACATTATCCTATTTCAACTCAGTCGGCAATGATATATTATCTCGAAAGAATCATACGAATTCACACGCATATCTTCGCAGCAACGCACTTGAATTTAAAGCGCAAAGTTGCATGCAATTTGGGGAATATGCGTTTGATTTTTCAAATCAAATCTAAAACGTACAGTGTCTAGAAACGGGCCCAGGTTTCCGATCCCGCTCTCTCAAAATCTCTCTAGAGATTTGGGAATTGTGCGTTGTCGTTACTTATCCGCGCAAGATTTATGCATGAATTAAAACATAATTGTTGCTAATGCCAGTGGGTATGTTTTGGTGGCAAAAGGAGTAAGATTTGGGTGGCGATCCGCATCGTGATCTTACTCTGTATAGGGGAAATTAGTTTTCATTTATAAGTCGACAAAAAGTCGACTTACACGTAAGTCGACTTTCTCAGTCCCGATTATGTCGACTTACGCGAGGTTGACTGTACATCAGTATTACCCTAGAGCTGAGAAATAATTCAGAAAACCCTAGTTGTTCTTGGTAGGTTTTTTTTTGGGGGGGGGGTGGAGGGGTTTCTTTTCTTCTTCTTTTTTTTTTTTTATCCATTTTATTATGTGCATGTGTGTCATTTTCCCACACAGACAGGGAAGCTAGACCAGACATAATGTATACATAAATGAGCTGTGAGATTAAAATTAATGGAGCATAGAGTCAGACTTCTGGGATGGCAATGGATGGTTTAACAGAAAGGAGGCATTTAGGATTGAGTTTGTTGGTTGTCTCACATTATCTAAAGATGGCAAGCAGTAGAGAGAGCTGCTACAATAGAAATCAGAGACACTTTCATTTATGAGACCAGGATCAGTGCACCATGCTACCCTTCAGGACAATTCCAATCAACAGAAGTGCTGAAAAGGTTTTAAGAGGGAATAAGATGAATTCAAGCTCAGATGAGCTTTAGTGGTACAACTAGGCCTATATTTAGCTTCACCCCATGACAGAAGAGAACTAAGAGAACTAGTGAAAAATAAAATTAAAGAACAAAGCATAAAGTGTACAGCCTGCAGGTCATGGTCAGCACAGATTTGGAGTGAGCTTAATTCTATGCCTATTTCACATGCTATTTGTAGCCCTCCTCTACCCTACTCCACTACCCCACTCCCCATGCACCCATACCATACCACCCTCTTCCATACTCTCTTGCTTGCCCTTGACCCAGCACAAAGTAAAAAGCTAACATTTTGGCTCCTGCAAAGTTCCTTTCCCCTTTCTCTTGCAAGATTGCTATCTCTTCCAATAGTATTCTTATTTGCATGATACAGTCCTTCACAGCTTTACTTGGTTATTTGTACCATAGACATTATCATACAGAAATAATAAACTTTGACATCATCGATCACATGCTGACTGCCATATTCAATGATTTTAAAGCAACATTATATTTAAAACAAGGTATATTAATGGAAGAATGTAAACAAACCAATATTATCTGTAAATTGTCAAAGGTGAGAGAATAATGTTATGTTCTAATATTTTTAATGTTGCCTCTCTTAATGTACCCATATAAGAGCAGTGGCTAGATTTAGGGTCAAATAATATTTGACTGATATTTCATTGTCTGGTAGAATCTCACCTGTTTCCTTGGCCTTCCTCTGGGTTTCTTTGCTCCGGTCTGGACAGGCTGTACGGAACAACAGACAAAAGATGATTAGATATATCGATACACAAGTATGAGAACAAATTAGGTTTATGTGTACAGTACAATATGACAAAGTAGACTCTAGACATGTACATACATCAAATTATATGAGTTTGAAAATTTGCTGGTTTACAGATGTTCACATTTCATCACACAGCTACAAGCTGCAAATCTATAGAATATGACCATTGAAGTTCAGATAATGACAATGATTATAATCATGATTAAAATCATTTTGGTTATAATCATCTTCATCATCTCATTATCATAACATCTTTTTGATCGTTATCATTTTATCATAAAAAATGTATGTCTTTGATCTTATGAACAATCTTTCTAGAAATTCTACTATCATTTTAATTCTGCATTGCTATTAGGGATGTCTGGTATGAAGGTGTAAGCAATTTCCAATACCATGTATCATAAATTTGACAGCACAGGGTTGATAGGGGTACCTCTGCTTTTTACACAATCATCTCATTCTGCCATTATACATGGTTCTTCATTTACACTTTTAAAGGATTCATTGATCATTTCTACTGATATTAAGGACAAACTTTTTACCATATTTGTACAAAGGAAACTTTTCCTAATATTACAATTAGACTTAACCAGAAACTGATGCTTTAAGCTGTATTACAATGACATTTACTCTTACAACCAGTCACTTCATGCAATTGTTTAAATTTTTATTCCTTAAATGAATAAATAATCACCGTGAGATAGTCTTAGCTTAAGTTAGGACTGAGAGCTGCCTGAAAAGTACATTTGACCTTTGACCTTTCACTACTGTGATCCCATGCAAACCCAAGCAAAGTACATCCATGATCCATCCTTCATAACAAAATAAATGGCATCATCATTCAACATTCTGAGATGAAGTTATTGTTGGAAAATTTCCTTTACAGCCAAAGTTCAGTGACCTTTGATCTTTGAAATTCAAGACAGTCTGTCTAAAATGTAATCAATGCTTCATTTCCTCCTGTACCATACCTAGGTGCCAAATATGAAAATCCACCAGAGGGTTGAGTTTTTCTTTTACTTATTATTAAATTTTGTTACAAAATCTTGGATACATGGGATATATAGACAGATGGACAGACAGTTCATAAACATTTTACCAATTACACGGTGAAGGTACAAAAGTGCACCAAATTTGTGAATGAAGGCAGAGCTAGAAGTTCTGGAATACCAAACTGATGACCATAAAGAGATCATTTCGAAAGAAGTACACATATAATTTCATGCCAATGACAACTGTTCTGTATTGAATTAAGTATTATGCTGCTGAATAAAAGATACTCATTTACTTAGTTTACCTATGAAAGGCACTAGTTAGTATTCATAAGAACATGAAAGCTCAATGACCATATTCCTTGCCCAATGTCAAGAAGAAGGCTCAAAAGTTTTTGGTTTTTTTTTCTCCCTTTCTCATTACTGACTCATCTTCTGACTGTCTAGAGCTTCATGGTAGTGTCAAGAGAAGAACGAATCAATCATGTAAAAACTGCTGAAATCATAATCTTAATATGACGGAAAAGATTCTGCTACATCTCTACCAATTCAATGACTGTCTCAAATAGGGACCAGTCCTTCAGAGCAAGTATGCTTGTAAAAACACCAAGCAATGAACACATCCAATGGCAAGTCATGCTTAGTATTTCTGTAAAGACTACAACACTTGCTTTAAAAAAAAAAAAATCTTAAAATTCCCAATAAATAAATTGATCTAACCCTTGTGCAGCAATCTTTGCATTCCAAACTTTTGAGACATGATATGGAAGCAGGGCCACACTGGTCTCAGTTTTCTTCCACAAGAAGTTTCTCTTTGCTTTCTACGACCATAAAAATGTACGAAAAAGATTGCCCCAAAGGAAATTCTCAAAAGCATTTCAAAATAACTACTCACACAAAAAGGGCATTGTAATCTCCTAAGCCATGTATTCCTTGGGAATCCCAGTCCCTACTTACTATAGATTCTCATTGGACAGACACACTCAATTATCCAAGGATTTCTCATTATACATGTACTACAATGAGAACCAAAATCAGATAACATCAACTGACTAAAAAGTGAAAGACACATTCCTACCTTCAGAGATCAATTCAAATCCATTTCTCTATCCCCCCCCCCCCAATAAAAAAAAAAGAAGAAAATGGGGACTATCACAACAAATGATGACATGTTACTCATTTACAGTGTAAAAGACCTCAATCTGAATTTTCACTCAAATGGTCCTTGAATATCCATATTTATATCCAAACCATTGCAACAAGTTTGTAAACCAATTAATTTGTTGAATATTGCACAACTCTTTCTGTCCTTCAGATCACATACAGATATTGCAAAAAAAAAAAAATACTTACAGTTACACATGTAACTAACTGCACAATGAGGACTTTAATTCAGTGGACTCGTATGAGTCCACATAAAGTACAATATTGCTGCTTTCAACAACAACAACAACAAACTAAAGATGTCACTATGTAGACTGGAACATGATTGTACAAGAGACCCGCGGGTCTAGCGCTCACCCGAGTATCGCACATTCACCTTCCACGCAGTCACTAATCTAAATTATTCACAGCTCTACCAAACTTTGACCAGGCATTCTCAAGTAGAAGATGAAAATGTACAATAAAGGCCCAAATTTTTAAAGATTCCTTCATTTGGGGGGATTGGGGCCCCCTGGGGCCCTCTGGTGGGGCATGGTGCCCATTTTGATAAATTGAGATCCTGACCCCTAGGGATGCTACGTGCCAAGTTTGACAAAAATCAATCATGAGGTCTTCAGGAAGAAGATGAAAATGTACAATTCAGACCCCATTTGGACCTTCCCACACCCAAGAGGGGCACCCCTGGATCTGCTATGAACAACCTTGAAACTACAGTCATTAATGTACTCACTCAGTATTATCTTTGCTCTATAGCTTCTGATTCTAGAGAAGATTTTTAAAGATTCCTTCATTTTGGGGGCATTTGGGCCCCCCTGGGGGCCCCCCTGGGTGGGGCATGGTGCCCAATTGAACAAATTGAGATCCTAACCCCCTAGGGATGCTACCTGCCAAGTTTGGTGAAAATGGGTCGTGGGGTTCTCAAGAAGAAGATGAAAATGTACAATTTAGGCCCCATTAGGACCCCTCCCCACCCCCCTCCCCTGGGTCCCAAGGGGGAGCACCCCTGATTCTGCCATGAACAAACTTGAAACTACAGTCATCAATGTACTAACTCATAGTATTAACTTAGCTCTATCACTTCTGGTTCTAGAGAAGAAGATTTTTACAGATTCCTTAATTGGGGGGGGGGGGGGGTTGGGCCCCCCTGGGGGCCCCCTGGGTGGGGCATGGTGCCCATTTTAACAAATTGAATTCCTAACCTCCTATAGCCTTTTGTCAAGGCCCTCTCGCTGTATGGTGAAGAGAGCCCAGCTGAGTGGGGTTGCGCGAGGGCCTTTTGAGATCTGCTTCGCATCCTTTTGTTAGCCCTTTGAATTACCGACTTTTGCTCCCCGATTTCGGGAGCAAAAGTCGGGGTCCAATCAGCGTGTCTGTCTGCTCGAACCCGATTTGAATAGAGCGAATGCACGCCGCTGCCGCAGACCTCACAGAACTCTATACACACAGAGTGTGTAGAGTTCCGTGGCAGACCTCCTCGGGTGGTCAGTGATGCATGCGAACAGGCATGACCACCAAGGCTGAGGATGCGGGGAGCGCGCCATTCCATTGGTTGACCGGAATTACAGCCATTAAAATGAGTATTCAGAAGGGTTCACGTGTCATGAATAATAATGTGTGCAGTAGATCTCAAAAGGCCCTCGCGCTGGCGCGCTCGGCTGGGCTCGCTTCGCTCGCCCATTACAGCGAGAGGGCCTTGACAAAAGGCTAAACCTCCTAGGGATGCTACCTGCCAAGTTTGTTGAAAATCGGTCTTGGGGTTTTCAAGAAGAAGATGAAGATGTAAAAAGTTTACGCACGCCGGACGACGGACGCCGGACGAAGGGCGACCGCAATAGCTCACTTGAGCCTTTGGCTCAGGTGAGCTAAAAATGCATTATTCTCCCAACAGGTCTACAGTACATATTGCCAAGGTGAGACTACAATTTCACATGATTAACAAAATAATGATCATTTTTTGACAACACCAACTTTCATGACAATACTTTGAGCCACTTTGAAAATGTGGAAAAAAGGTGAAATGTTAGCATTTTCACTTGACCTTTGACCCTGTGACCCAAAACTTTCATTACTTAATCACTATACATTGTATACTGGTATGGTAATGCATATTTTACCAAACATAGTTTGATACACTGTATACTGGTACAATTGTACATCTGTCCAAGTGTATAATATTCAATCATTTCAAGGGTATGGAGAAAATAGTGTCATTTTGGCATAAAACAATGTAATTCTAGCTTTTTTAACCCGTCAGTTGACCCTTGACCTTTGACTTCATGACCAAAAAATGTCAAAAGAGAATCACTGTCAGACAATACATGTATATGTACAAGTCTCATGTTAATACCTTAAGCCATTGCAGTGAAATGGAGGAAAAAAGAGAAATTTTTATTCAGCATTTTCACTTCACCTGTGACCTTTGACCTTATGACTTAAAACTTTCCCTAGAGAATCTTCATTTGATAATACATGTATCAACACAGAAAGTTTCTTGAAAATACATTCAGGCATTGCTGAGATATGGGAACATTTTAACTTTTGACCTTGACCTATGACCTTTGGCCTTGAGCATGTGCTCCCTAGTGCTATAGGCACAGCTTCATCTACTCATACTTACATAATATGCCAAGTTTGGATTAGATACCTCAAATGGTTCTTAAGTTACGTCGCTCACAAAATCAACAGATGGACTGATGCAGAAATCATAATGCCTATGGCACCTTTTCATGGCAGAGGCATAATAACAGATTTCCAAAGAACCTGCTTATCACTCTTATATCAAAACTTTATTTTAACAGACTTGCTAAACCATCCAATTTGTAAAACTTCATCCAAATAAGCAAAAAAAAACTTCTGCTTCAAAAGCATGGTATTGTAAGTCTTTGGTAACCTAGCTTGTTGGCCAACAAAATGAAGATGGAGCACCCTGATTCAGATACCAGAGTGTTGTCAGGTGCTATGTCAGGCAAACTTTTTTGAGTGATACAAATTTTTTCACCATTACAGTATCTCACAAATTTGTCAGTGGTAAACTATAAACAGCACCCCCCCCCCCCCCCCTGTAAAGCACTGGGTATGTTCATTTGCCTAATCTCCATCACTTCTGCTTGAGTCAAGATGGCTAGTGAAAGTTGGCTTGGTTGTCCCTGTGCCAATGGCTATGACTGATAGACATGGACAGTTTAGAGAGAGCATTATATCCATATTATTTTTACCTTTTCATCAATTCATCTTTTGGCACACTACAGCTTGCACAGAGCTAATGGTCATCACAGTGGCAATGTGATGGAACTATGAGACTCAAGAAATCATGAGAGGTTAAATCACTTTGCTGGAATGAAAATGTTCTTGTCTTTGTACATACCTGTGGCTTCTTTTTCTTGTTCAGACTACCCTTGGGTCTTCCTCTGGGTCTCTTGATCTTGGGTTCTGACTCCTGTCAGAAAAAAAGAAAAAATAAACATTGTCATAAAAATTGCCCCTGTCTGTGTAATTTTCAGATGCATGGGAGAACTGGTATGTGATAGAAAAACAATGTGGATTATAAGTTAAATCAACTAACTTCTCCTGTTACATTACTTAACATTCAGGTTTATTATTCCTGAATCTCTGTGAAATATTTTTATAAACAAATTATTGATGTCTCTATAAAACTAGACAAAATAGGCCCACTGATCAGCTTCAAAATTTCAGTGACTAAATCAATGTTTTACAAAGTATAAGAGGTGAGTGAATTTACACTACACATTTGATAATCACATCCAATAAGTGGTTTCTCAACATATTCATATTCTATGCATATCTTCAAAATAAGAGCTAACTCTATCAAATAAAGTTTAGTTGTCATACCAACAACCAACAAACTATGCATTCTACATTCTACAGACTGATAGACTAGATTACTAGCATATTCAGTCTTTGTAAAGGCCACATCACACTCGAGCATATCAAGCCAATGCATGCCCAAAGAATTTGATAATTCGAAGATATACACATACAATATGTCTGCATCCATTGCTAATACTAGAATAGTTCATGACATATTTGATGTTCTTCATATTTACTAGCTATTTATAGGCATTCACAGATATACACTGGAGCCAAATTTTTATATTGAACGTGTCAAAAATTCAGAAAGGTTGTTCCCAACACCAGATGCAGTATTGTAGCATGGGTCTTGCCATGTCTATCAACAGTTTATAACTATGCAAACAGCATTTCAATTTCTTTCTTTTCTTTTGGGAGGAATAATTTGAAATAGATGAATAAAAACAACTTGTTATTTTGGGCCTTCTGAAGGAATAGATACAGGTATAACTGACCAGTATACTAGCACATATTCAAATCCTATACATTACTGTTTTAACACAGGCTTTTTCTGACACAAGGCAGTTTGCCTTAAATAGCACCTGAAGTATGCAATAAAGTGCATTTCAAGTATTGAATTGCATTGGGTATGTACAGGTGGGTGGAATAACTTGTTGCTGTCAGTTCTATGGGAAATACCATGAATATGAATACAATTCAGTAAACTGGTTTCCTTCACAATCAGACACCAGCCTATTCTGTAAAAGATAGATTCAAATGCCTCATAAACAAGATGGGGAAAGAGACCTCCATTTTTCTTCTTGCCTGTCTCACCTTTTCTGAACATTTTATTTGTAATCCTTTAGTATTTTCATGAATCATAATTTATATAACATTGACAGAATATCAATCTTATATCTATGATTGAGTGCAAACCCAGTGCATTTTCTTTCAAATGATGTTTGTATTGATAACACTGTTTTTCATTTGCATGATTTGTAAACTTTTTTTTCTCTATACTTTGTAATTGCCAATTTAAACAGAAGAGATAAAACAACTAAAAATGTCTCATCATTGGCTTTTCATGTGTTTTCTCAACAACAACAAAATAGATCATGTTTTGCATCATATCCTGAAGCTAGCAATTCTTGTTGCTGTCTTGACAAGTTCTTTTCATCTCAATCTTGTTTTTCCAGCTAACAATGCACATATAAGCTTCATGCAATATAAAAGGTTCCAAGCTCATATGCACACACATTCTCGGCACAAGAATGACACACTGCCTGTAATATCAAAAGATACAAATGCAAACAGAGACAGCTAAGAAGCATTAATTCTTTGAATTGGCAGATTTATATATATGTATAAAATGACAATCCTCATATCTGGCATTTAATAAACTGTCATTAGCAAGCATTGATAAAGAATATACATGTACCTGGATATGAGTAGACTTATCTGCAGAGTGCTTGATGAGCATTTTATCTCACACTATTCCAAAGTGAACATTGCCCTTTGTCCATTCATAAAAGATCCAACTGGCTATAATGACATGTACATCTGTCACTAGTGGTAGAAGCTGGAATCACCTGTTTAAACAGAGTGCTGTACCAAGAGAGATGGTATATCCACTACAAACATGCTGTCTTTGTTCAGGGGTTCAGCACTCAAGTCAAGTTCTTCAAGTTCTTGCTCTTCTGCATTTTTCAGCATCAGACTGGATTACAAGGAGATCAATCAATACACGTCCCCAGTCTCTTTTTCCACATTTAGCCACAGTGTTTCCATCTATCTTTTTTTATCTGTTCATCCAATTCTTGAAATGAAACTGTGGAGGGCAAATATTCCATTCTATATTAGTGAGTAAGCCAACAATGATACACACAATGGCTAACAGATTTTTTTTTTTTTTTAAAGATAGTAAACAATATGATGATGCCATGAAGATGGAGTTGTCAGGGCCAGCAGCATGTCTTTAGATTGATTTTACCTTTTTAGTATGTTTGATGCACTTAATCATACAAGGTTACTGTATGTTCAGGGCCTATGTTGATATTCATATAAACTTAAGCTAGTTGGCTTCTCACCAAAAAAAAATAAATAAACAAATAAAAATAAAAATATCCAACTATGTTGGTCTTTCAGCTTTGTGATGTTATCACTGCTCCTAGATTTGCATCTAATACATCCAAACAACCAGCTCTCTTCTATCCAGGAACAAGCTAAACAAAACAACAAAAACAAACAAAAATCATCTCAAAACCCCTCAATCATCTGAAACATCAGAGATAAACGACAACAGATCATGAACAAAAATGTGATATTGCATTCTACTATAAGAATTAAAAGCTGCTTGTATTTCACACAACTGTCCATCTAATTGTGTGAAAGGGCATTAGGGCCTTTAGTCTCAAAAATTATGACCTATGTACAACATAGAAATCTAAATCGAAGTGTACTAGTAATACATAGAAAGTACAAATACAGTTTGGCTATGCATTCTCTGTCCTCCAGTAAAAGCCACAATCAGTAAGGAGCAACTACAAAAACTGAAGTTAAAGCTCGTGGCAAGAGATCTATACTTCCTCATGAACCGAAAGTGAAACAAATCCACGGAGAGCTAGACATAACAACGACTTCCAAGGACTTATTCCTCAATGGAAGACTTAACGATGTACAATGTAATGGAAATCACATGCACGCAGCAGGCTCAAACTAGTCAGCTCTGCATCTACGTAACATTTCATGACACGAAAGAGAATAAAGACTATTGAATCATGCATAACATACGTCTACAGGCGGCTTGGGTTTTCGGGGTCTCCCCCTGCCCCGCTTCACCGGCGGCTCTCCACCTCCCTCCACGGCCACAGAAGCGTCTTCGCCTGCATCCGAGGTACCCCTCTTCGCTTTCGCTTCAGCCATTTTGAAATCTTGGCACTTCACGAGTAACAGGCTATTCCAAAGTATATCTCGGGCTTCCTCTCAGCTCTGTGAGCAGTTCTTCACGACACACTTGTCTGTAGAGAGAATGCTGATTGTAATCTTCGGAACAGCTCTGATTTTTTGTCTATCAGCTGATATGCTGCGCACACGAGATAACGCTTCCGATCTTGCAGGCAGCTAAATTTCCTTTGTGTGCTCGCGACTTGCCGCACAATGAAAAGCAAAACAAACCGAAAGTCAACGGTTCGATCTATCCACGTGCTCGGTTTAAAGGGACATTTGCATGTTTACAATTAGCGTGGTATCTGCGGTATTCGTGCGGGGGCGGTATTTGTGCAATCCAGGGTCCTAGAGTTTGATAGCTTTCGTTTTACCTGTTGTAAGTTACTTCGGAATGATTCTAAACCTTGGTCGATATCATAAGAAGAAATGAAAACAGGAGTGGTCTGGTACATTCCAAGGGACACATTGCGGGATTAGTTTGAAGGAGCGTTCTGTTACAGCCACTAATGTGGCAATGTTAAAGTTCACCTCTCCTTTTATATTTAAATGTTCTGTTCAAGTATTTCAGGGTACATAATGTATTTGTAGGCCTACATAATACGAAATACATGTACATTTGTTACCAACACTTGAACTTCCCGACTTTTTGCTTGATATTTGGCGAACCTGCCAGCAATATGGAAACACGACAGTCCCTACAGTCAGGGAGGTATGAAACTAACATTTCAATTGGGCATGAGAATGCAAAGAATACTAGTAGTAGGCCCTAACTTGAATTCCCAATCATTTATGCATTGCCATATTGATATTTACTTTAAAAGCGACAAACTTCTTGTATCCTTTCATAAGTTTCGCGGTAGTGAAGTTTGGTTTGGTCTTGTTTTGTTCTTAACCATTGGCAATGTATTCCAGGTCACTGTCGTCTCTAAGATTTTATTGAAAAGCATAAATGGAGTTAAACAGCAAAAATGACTGGACTCTTTAGTTGTGTTTTTCTATTTTTTTTCACAATTGATCTCGTAAGAAATTGTTAAAGTCAGTCTTCCTATTTTGATTGTTACATCCAACAACCCAAAGTATTTTAGTATTGCCATTGTAGAAGGTAATACCGGTTTTGTTTTGATTTGTTTTGTTTGTTTTGTTTTGTTTTGTCTTTCTGGTACTTGGTGCTAAAGATGGATGTGACGAGCTCGAGAAATTCGCACTTTAGACCGACATTGCCATCAGCTGAACGAAAAGACAAAGCTATGACAGTACAACGTACCACAGCAAACTAGAATGAAGCAGTCGATTAGAAGCAGTGTACAGAACTACATCAATGTACGTCTACAATTTGCACCTCCTTGACAATGTGTAATGAACTCGACTAGACCAGTTTCCAAAGCGTTGGCTGTGAAGTTTTTCCACTTCAAACATGCAGGCTTTCGACGACAAGCTGTATAGAACGGTTCCATAATGTTTACTATTATCAAGGAGGTTTTATACTTGGAGTTCCAACTGGCTGTAATTATTCAAACAGTTATTGTCAGATTTCTATTGATGTACAAAAGAATTCCACAGGTGCACTTGTGCCTTTGATGATCGATGTTCGACGCCGCCGTCTTGCTGAGCAATCTGAAGATTCATTTTGAACGTTATCATAATGTTGGCCATATTTTGCTTATTTATTTAATTGAAATGAAATTTCACTTAATGATAAAGCATGCAAAACAAAAGTCAATCCCGTACAGAAATTTGTGCATAAGTGTAAATCAGAGCTGTATCATGTGAAAATGTTTAAAAGTGTTCCATCCTGGAAAGCTGGTTTTATCGCTTTTCCGCTTAATTTCCACGAATAAAACTGATATGGAATAATCTTCAAATATAATTCTCTATTGATAGATATACATGTATCAGATTAGTGCCCGGGTATGCCCAGTCGAGTAATTTTCATCTTTATTTCAGCATTTTTTTTTTTTTTTTTGCTCAATTTTTATTCGCGCATTCTCGTGTCTGTACCACCTACCTTTTATAAGAAGGGATAGCGAAAAGTAATTACCATCACAAAGACATATCTTCCTTCGAAAGTGGCTGGTGATGCAGTGAGACACGAGTCAATTGTCTTCGTATCTGCGCGGCAGATCCTGTTTGGCACATGCTTCAAATATTTTTGAGCTGCGGCTTCGAACATCGAGCAAAGGAAATAAGACGGTTGTAACTCCATTCTCTAGAACCTCCTTGGGTTTACACAGAGAAGCGGATGCAATGAACAGTTTTATCACTGATGCCCACATTGACCAAAAGCGCCTATTTGTAATAATGAATACAACGTCGGCAACGCGTCGGTAAACTTTCTATTACATTCCTCCATTGGACCATGGATATTTGATTCACTGTGCTTCCAACAAAAAGATGTTAGTGTTTAGATAAAAATACAAGCAAAAACAAACACAGAGGTACACCGTATTTAAAAATGTAAAAATATAAAAGTGGCGGTGGTGTTTGTCACTACTGTTGTTGGTGTTGGTGATTGATGGCAATACACTGATTGTGTCACAGGAAAGTGATTTTTGTAATGTTTACCTGACAAGGTTAGTGACATAACATTATCTTTTCGATGTATTCATGTAATTTTGTAAGCATGAGTCATCAATCACACAATTTGGCAATTAGTCTAGAATTCCGATTTTGGCCTGACTTGGCAAAGTAAACAATATGACCTCCACAAACGTTAATTCATGAAAATACCTTCAGTGCGTGTGAGCTCTGCCTGAGCCTTGCCTGACATGGTAACGTTAATGTATGTGAAAACAAAATGTCACTCATAGATAAATGCGTAAATATAGGAAAGAAATATGAAACAAGAAACCTATCATTTGCAATCTGGGCTGGAAAGACACCTGAATTTGAAATACATTTGTACATGTACAAGTGTATTTCTCATGGTAACAAAATAGCGTTTATTCTTCGGTATTGATATCAATATCTACGTGTATCTAGAGCAGCTTAGTAGTCATGATAGTACACGTATGTCATTCTGACACCAATCAATTTAACAAGAAACGATGAAGAATTTCACATGAAAAAGTACAAAAATTATAGCTGGTAACATAATTATTATAAGATGATCATTATAATCATAAGCACGAATATTCCGGACTGATAGTCAATGACAGTCTTTGAGTCAAGAACAAAGCAAGCAGGAAAACTGGAGAACGCAGGATGAAATTCAACTGAAGAAAAATATGAATTTATTATGTCCTATACACCAGAACGCTGACGTAACTACATGTATGATGATAAATGACGCTGTCTTCACAAAGAAATATACCTTCGTTAGTTCTTTACAGTCCTACCAACTGCAGGCGGCAAAACGAAAGAGTAGAATAATACGTTTCCATACTCTGAAACCGACCAATGGTTCACACTTTTTATTCACAATAATAATGGTCGCAGGACCCGAGGCGTGATGTAATTTGTGTGGATAACTCCTTAATTTTGACATAAAGACGGCACTGGGACAAGAAAAGAAGAAAATGAAAGAGAAACGACACGTCTAAATCTCTTGAGATACATGACTGCATTTTTCCACTTGTCATCATCCTTACAGTGCTGCAGAGCGTGGCGGATATGACAACATGCAAGCTCTTTATATACCCTTGAAATCTGAAGAATGTCAAACATTCAGCATGTGGTTCAAAACACGCAACGTATTATTGTGAGTGTCATTATTCAGTGAGACCAACACACACCAAATACACGAACATTCAGGAATGCATGTGCATGTATTTATTTAAGACAGACCTATATAGCTCGGCGATGTTCAACTAAGACTTAATTAATAATTATTATGATACATTTTTGTTTGAGTGAAAAGGCAACCAACAGCGTGTATATGAGAATCGCTGTACAATGTATCAGTATTTTAGACAAGGAAATCACTGGGTCCAGCGAGGAGAGAGAGAATTCAACCGACATGAAGTACACTGTACAAGCATTCTCCCCATGCATGACGTCATTTCTCATCGATCTATTTGTATTTTCCTTTTGCTCTGGTTCTTCCTTTTTGTTAGTAATTTAGCCCAGATCTCGCAAAAATTCCATCAAATCGAAACCGAGTAGTTTAGCGGGTCCCACACAGACCGTGCAGAGATGGTCTTGTCTCTTATTATACGAATTTGCTTTAAAGTGTTGCCTTCTCCTACACGTACACTACACTTAAGATGTACAGTTTAGATGCTTACATTTAGAACGATTGTCACACACCAGGGTCCGAAGAACGGTTTTTTGTTTGTTTGTGTTTGTTTGTTTATCTGTTTGTTCGTTTGTGTGTTGTTGTTTTTTTTTCGGGGAGGGGGGAGGGGGGGGGGGGGGGGAGGGGGAGGGGGTGCCGGGGTTGGGTAAGTTAATGAACGGCGTTCCCTCCATCCCCAGCTCCCCCCCCCCCCCCCGCGCGTTTCGCAACCCCTTTTAGATAAGCAAACAAGTCACGACAACTCCATCTAGGCCACCTTTTCCTTCCCACAAGTATCATTTTTCCCGTCATAATTTCCATGTCATAGATCTGCATTTTTCACGTAATTCTGGTGCTGGTCATCAAACGATTAAACCCTCCCTCTACAATTAGGAAAGGGGTAAGTGGGTATAGATTCGAAGCATTGACTCGCTAATAACCGAGCTTCTATAGACCGTCACTACACAATACACACAAGATCCAACCAGTTGGATGTACAGGTATGCAAGCGTACTCTGACATCTCACCCCCAGCCCTGTGGTGGTGAGGTACATGAAAATAATGTCCGACAGATTGTTCTCTTTTTAATCCATGAGGGCGCACTGGCACTGGCGAGCTGGCGAGGACACCAAACTGTAGTACATGTACATTGTATACAACAGCAGTCAAGCTTTATAGATTCTCGTGCAATCATCTCCCCCACACAGTTCACTCTTTGTAACAGGAAAGTGTTATGCCAGTATTTCCCCAATTTACGTGTACGTTACTATTACGTAATAGTCCAAAAATCATCAGATTAGAACTCAATATTTGAAAAAACAACAACTAAGTTAACGCTCTATACGTTAGAACAATGTTATAGGCCCTACATGTAGGGCCTACTGAGAAAATAATAATCGGCTTCTGTTGATTTTTTAGAGGTCTTTGTGAGCTCATGTTTGAACATCTAAATACTAGTATAGCTGTTCTTTGTATTCAATATATTAACTCTACATCTGATTTCCATCAGTCTCCCAAATCAAATATACAGAAAAAATATATATACCGGTAATAAACCAGGCCTACTGGTGAACAGCACGCCTACAGTCCTTAAAGTATTGTAGTAGATCACATACGTATCGTCGTACTATTATTGTACCTATTCATAACCCGATCAGTCAAAATTCATAAGTAAACTGTATGGGTAAACACGAAGAACATTCAAGAAAATTAAGTTCACTCCTAATATTATGCATGGAAGATTCGCAATCCTATTTTCGCTCACCGTAATACAATGTCATGTACTGTACCTATTATGTATCAAGCATTTCGACTGGGTTCATGAAATTCTGGTGACGCTGATGATATTCTTCCTTGAGCGGTATCAAAACATATCCTATTTCCTTTCTCACCATTCGTTCAATTAGCATTTGTAAAAACTGTTTATCAATCAAGTGTAATGTGTTCTGGTTGAACGCACACAGACAACGAATTCAATTGAACATCGAAAAGCGTGAATGTACACATTGAATCAATCTGCTCTGACCTTCACGAATTTTGCTTGAAATTGTGCAGACCTCTAGAGGATGCATGGTAATTCCTCCAAGTTGCGAAAATATTCGCAGAAACACATACAAACACACACACACACACACACACACACACAGAAACAAACAAGGCAATGTACCAGGAAAATTATTTACATGATAGGGATATACGTATACGTGTAGTCCAAAGTCTGGGTTATCGACTACTTCATATTTTTCTTTGTTGATTTCTTGTGGGTTTTTCTTCTGCTCTCTGATTGGCATACAACACGGTTGTGCATGTTAATGACGAACTGTGAAGCTCACGAGCTCTTTTTTTTTTTTCAGGCATTACCATTGGACTGTAGAATGAACATCTTGTGTACTTCCTTCAGGTAGAATCAACAGTCAAGGAGAAAGGGTGCAACAGTTTACCAGCGTTTCTCACGAGGACTCCCATCTCTGTTGTATTCGGGAGGATTTCAATAAAATACAGTCCCATGATACTGCACTAAACTATCACTTCTGATGAACAAACATCATTTTTCAAGGGTATGAATTACACGTGTTCTCATCGGAAGGCTCACAACTGATTTTAGTGTGTAGGCCCTATGTGTGTTTCCTCCACTCCCTACTGGCAGTACTTCGTTTATTAGCCTGGTGTTCACACAGGACTCGGTATGCATGCAGAAAACATCGCTGGATCATTTGTCAAAAACTTTGCGCTTTAGCCTTGTACTCCTTCTTATTCCTTCCGTACTGCTCTGAGTTTGTGTCTTCGTTTCCATCTTTCCGACCTCTTTCGTCAAAGACACTTTCCCTCTTCCAATTGATTCTTTAACTGTCACATCTGGGAATTGACGGGCAAATCCTCCAGCTCCTTCAGCTAGCTTTCTTTTCCTGGAACACTTTCGTTTATTTGGAGTTAGGCCATCACTTGAGAGAACTGCGTTAGTCTCGACATCAACACCATTTTTAATGCTTTCTTGACTTTCAACTTTGACTGCAGGTGTCTCGAGAGCAAACCTGGACACAACATCTCCGTTTGGGTTTGTGCGCAACCTGACTCTCGCTTGCTTCCTCGTCGATTTGGAGGCAGACTCGGCCTCTACAAGTTCACCAACAGCTACAGCTGTTTTCGATTTTATCGATACATCTTGATGAGATTTTTGACGCTGTCCTCTTCTTGCTCTCTTTCCTTCTGTCATATCTCCTTCAATATTTTTCTTCCTTCGTTTGGAAGGAATTTCACAACATTGAGCACTTTTATTGACAGTTTCTTGCTCTCCTCTTTGTGAAGCTCTCTTCCGATTGCTTTGTACTGTGCTCGCATTCTCGAGTCCTTTCTTTTCAATGTCGTTTGCCAGCTGGGGTGTCCTTTCATGTGAAGTGCGACGCTTTGATATTCCTTTTTTCTTGTCTTTAACAGGTACACGTCTCCGTTTTTCTTTCCTTTCCCTAGTTTTGTCAGGAGATTGATCATTGTCTTCTTCTAGAGAATCGACCTTTATGCCCTTCTTTTTCTTACCCGGATCCATCATTTCCTCAGTGGCAATATCGCTCTCAATTCTCAGAGGTTGGCACTCTGGACACCAAACAGTCATCCTCTTCAGCTTATCACCAAACCATCCTCTCTTTGTCTTGTGTCCATCGGGGCACTGAAACTTCCAGTACATCTTCATCCACGTTCCAAATCGCTGGTATCCCGACGATTCCTCCTCCCACTTCTGCCAGTCCTTGGTGAAGCGCACCACCTCTTGGGCAACGGCAGCGGCTTGTGTCCGCGTCAAGTTACACCCTAGCTCAAGGGGATGCATGCGACACGCGTAGAGAACCTCATTCTTGACAATGTTGCCGGCTCCAGCGAAGTGCGCCTGATCCATGATGGTGTAGCACAGTGGAAATGGCCTCAGAATCGCGGCTGTCGCCTTCTCGATGTCGAATGTACTCGACAGAACATCAATACCCTCGTCGTCGCAGGGGCCATCCACAACGCGTACGCTCCCACCGTAGAAAACAAGAAAACTTTTGTCGGGGAAGTGAAATTCGATCATCGGCTTTGGCGCAACTTGTGTTTTGGATCGCTTGGATGGACCCTTGTACTCATTTGCTCGTAAGCTGCCCCACATCAGGAAGTGGTACCTGTACCAAATAGAAGCATCATGCGGCACAGACGAGGTTTTTGTGGTTTCACTTGTCGAATTCTCAGTCGTTCTGCCTCTCTTTCCTTTCTCCGTGCCATCATAACTCGTCTTGACGAGTTGGAAAAATAACTGCTTGCCGTAAACAGTGACGTCATTAATCCTAGCTCCCTTCCAGTTCTCATGGTCGACAACCTTGCTGGTTCCTGAGACGTTCACGATTTCTTTATGAAGAAACTGGCGAGCCGTATCGCCCCATCGTCGGACGCAGGGACCCTCCGGCATTCTCCTTTTATGACGTCACATGCAGAACTGCATAATGTTGATGAATACAAAAATATTCGATGTTAGTCACAGCTTCCCGGTAAGGGGCCTCATTGTACAAACATCGTCAGGATATCAACGAAATTATGAAACAAACATTACATTTACACCACAATATCCATATAGTTTCTGTTTTTTGAATGAATGTGAACATTATGTCTTCTTACGACTGAAATAAAGATTGATACACACGTGAATAAACAGTCGCGTGTGTGTGTGTGTGTGTGTGTTGTAAATAATGCATATTAAGGTGACGATTATAGCTAATCATTTCATAAATTGGGGACTCAGGTTATAGGCACCTACCTATCAGTAATGTAAAGCATAGGAAAAGACAGTTCGAATTTACATTCTGCGCATGACCAGATAAAGGTCATCTGATAAAAAACATACAGGGACACAAGCTTTTGGAGTCACCTCGATCTGCCCATAGTTTTAACCAGTAACTCTCGCTGTGTACGTGTGTACTTCTTTATCCTGACCAGAAGCCGTGCGCAACTTCTGTGAGCGTCAGGGCTGTGTATACATTGGGCCAAGGAGTTACATAACTCCTAGTGGTAGGCACTGGCGTAGCCGGGGGGGGGGGGGTGGAGGTGCGGTCGCCCCCCCCCCCCCCCACCCCCTCTAAGATTTGGACCGGGGACTTGGGAGGAGGAAAAACAAAACAATTTCCGATTTTTCCACAAAAAGTGTGCTCCAGATCGCTTCATCCTCATACACCCTCCCCTAAGCTCTACCTCACTTAGCCTTTTGTCAAGGCCCTCTCGCTGTAATGGGCGAGCGAAGCGAGCCCAGCCGAGCGCGCCAGCGCGCAACCCCACTCAGCCGGGCTCTCTTCACCATACAGCGAGAGGGCCTTGACAAAAGGCTATACCTCACTAGACTTTGTACGTATACACAGAGATGATGCACAATAAATAGCTAAATTCCATGATTTTAACTCTTCCCTGAAAAAGCCCTATCTATTTCAATTATCATTCGTCACTGGAAAAAAAATGTAAGTATTGCACCAAAAGTTTGCACCAAATCGCTGAATTTCAGGGCTGAAAATGCAAAATCACCTGCGTGTGGGAGGATAAATGCCCCTTATCTAAATCCTTGTGTGCATGCTTTTTCTGTTTGAACAGACAGCGTTCATGATATTCATCGTAAGAATTAATACAAGAAGTTTATTTAAATGATACCGTACATCAAAATATACTGCTACCTTAAACAAGTGGGACTGTTTCAAGTCGATAAAATACGCAAAAACATGCATCAAATGGCACCATTTGCAACAGCAAAATGCAAAAAAGTTCTCACCGTAGGAGGGGGACACCCCCTCCAACACCCTCCCCTCCCCCTCGCTCGCTCCGCTCGCTCGGGCTCAGTCGCGTTCATGACATTCAGTGTAAGAATTAATACAAGAAGTTTATTTAAATGATACCATTTTATAGGCAAATTGTTCGATAATAATGTACATCAAAATACTTGTACTAGTATACTGCTACCTTAAAACAAGTGGGACTGTTTCAAGTCGATAAAACACGCAAAAACATGCATCAAATTGCACCATTTGCAACATCAAAATGCAAAAAGTTCTCACCATGGGACTCGGGGGACACCCCCCCCCCCCCCCCCCCTCACCCTCCCCTCCCACTCTAGCTCTTTGTGTCTATTCTCCCTTTCACCTCCCTGGTGGTCCAGCACATTCGGGTTTGAATAGCAGCGAGGTGATGGAAACCTCCAAAACTCTTTGGCAGAATAGCGAGGAGTCATCTGTGTTAATTTATTAAACTCATTCATGGTATATGGTATAAGATATACAAATGTAAGTTGCATATTCTGGGCTTAATACCAACATCTAGGGGAGGAAATATCCTCAATCAATGAATATACCCCCCCCCCCCCGAAAAATCCCGGCATACGACCATGTGTAGCTGCATATGCATGGTCTTCCAAGACGTCGATCACTCTTACCTGATTTACCCAGATGTCAGTCTACAGCGAGGTGTTTTCCAGTCGGCTCTAATTCACCTGCTCCGATCGATAAGCATCCAAATCATGTGTGCATGATTGTGTCCTTTTGGCTGGTGAATAGTGGTCTTGGCACGGAAAGCAGCAGCTAGCCAACAGGGTTATAAACAGAGGGTTGCCAAACTGGTATAAACCTTTCGCTCTTGAAGAATCATTGTTACGCAATTTGTATCTCTGTGATATAGTTCTCTGTCAGAACGCCATGCGCCAATACACTGAAGTGTGGTAACGTGTTGTTTTGCATTTACGTAAGTTCAATTTATCCGCGCTCAGGTCTCTGCGTGTCACGGTGCGTAAAGCTGTGTTACATGGAGGACAATGGTACGTGCACTGGTGTGTACATCTAGCCTGAAATCCAGATGTTTATATGATATAATCGGGAAGTGAACATCAAAGGAAAATAATGAGTGAGACAACATTACTAATCGTCTGCGACCATGCAGGGAGCCCCTAACCAAAGAGGTTCTATAATCATGTAGAACCTCTTTGCCCCTAACTGACTAACCTCGCGCAATCGATTAGTTCGCCAAGAAATTATTTTTCATTGGTAGAGTCTGGAAATTAGACTGCAGTTGTCAGGGGACTCGATACAAAATTTGATACATCATCATCATCATCATCATCATCATCATAATAATAATAATAATAATAATAATAATAATAATAATAATAATAATAATAATAATAATAATAATAATAATAATAATAATAATAATACATGTAATAATAATTGCATTTATATGGCGCTTCATAGGGATACTGGCGTTTCTAAGCGCACTTGTGCTATTCATACAAAAAGACTAGAAGACTAGAAAACACAATAACATAAACAAAACCAGCATATTGACAGTAACAAAAGGAAAAAGAAGAAGAAGAAAAAAAAAGATACATATGATGTACATGTACATGTCCATGTACATGCACCTGTTCACTCCTTGTTTGAGCGTGATTTTCCCGTAGTCCCGTTTGTCATGTCTATTTGTGTTTATAAAGAATTAATGCGTAGGGGGCCTATTATCACTTTACTCTGATCCTCCGGCTGATTTTAAATAACTTTCCTAGCCTTGGCTATAGTTTGTAATGGCGATCTACACTCTAAAGATTGAAACGGTAAATTCAATATTTTCAGTGTTAAAGCTAACATTTACCAAAGGTTCGAAAAGTGACATTTATAATGTTGGATATACCATTTAAAGTATTTGTTAGAGTGTATGTAAACTAATGCACTATGCGTCGCACAGAGAGCATCATATCGTTATGTCTATGGTGAGAATTACAATGTAGTTCTGATCGTGCAAAACAGTAGGCCTACTTCAGATATGGTATATAATTATGAAATGACAACTTCGTGAGGTCTGAATGCCTTGTATGGTGGACCTATCTTTATTTTCGACAGCTGATATATAGCCTACTGAGAAAAGAGAGAAAAGTAAATAAATCATATACAGCCATATTGTATCTAATGACACGCAGAAATGAAGAGAGGAATTTTCCAACCACTCGTACAATGAACATCAACCTAAGGTTGATTTGGATAATCAGAATAGGATAATAAAACTGTGGAAGATTCTTTAAAATTTATGAGTTTTACCATGGTCTTTCTGAACAGTGGAAAGTCTTCTGCATTCATGAGATAGATAAAAGAGTGGCATTGCTTCAAAAGTTTTCCTTCAGCTTAATACAAAAAAGCGAGTTGTATATTTTTGTATATTTTGCAACTATAATCCACCTTTAAAACTCCTCTTTTTGGCAAATTCAGTACAATTCCAGTGATAAATATAAATCAAGGAACTTCACGTCAAAAAAAAAAAAAAAAAAAAATCACGCTAATATATCACTAGCAAAGATTTTGTGTCAGTGTCACTCTGACTGGGTATCATCACCCTATCACACACCCACTTGTGATCGCGTCACTATCTTTAGCGCCCTCACTTGTTCAATTACAGCCAATACGATTTTATGTGTTTCTCTATGCTACCGTGTTGGAGGCCGGGCGTTTCCTTCGGCGACATACATAGGAAGTATACTCCAAAATGGTAAGTTTTGTGTCTTATTTAGCATTAATTGCATATGTGTCAACTTGATGAAATCGCATGAAGTCATATGATTTGAAATTTATAGTAACTGGTTCTGCCTCTTTGAGTAACCCAAAAGCAAGGACCTTTTAGTAACGCGGAAAGAGCTGTCTGTCCTAGTCTCTTTACACCATAGAGCTCTATTATACGTAAATACAGCTCTATGCTTTACACACATGTACCCGCGCGAAGCAAGGCAAGCAAGAGAACAGTATCTTGGCCTAGTGCACGCCGCAGGTTAAAGCGGCAACAACGGCGGCGTAGCTTGTACTGTAGCCTGTAGGAACTTCCGGTATGATAATATTGACACACACAACTTGCTTTCTTGGTCCTTGTAGAGTACTGGAAATACTGCTGACACTCCTTTTAGCAGAAATGTTGTGTAGTCAAACTCACAAGCTATGACAGCAATTGAGATTTGCTTTCAAAGGGGCAAACAACATTCATAGTCATTTCATGCCATGCTTATGCGCCATGTCATGCTGAATAGTGTGGGTATCGACTCGAGTGTTTGTGACTGTGTTAACATGCTTCTATTACCTTGTGCAAATTGTGGCCATACTGATGGAGTATACATTTGTATTGTTACATAGATCTACTTTCTTACTTTTTAGATTATAGATATATGAACTTTTTCTGTACATTCAGAGGCTCACAAGGCTCTGATGTGTGCAGAGCCAGTGGCTCAGTAGCTAATGACAAAATATTTAAATTTTAATGACATGTCAATAATGTATGTATGTTAATGAGCTGATTGAGAATAGTAATAATACATAGACTCTAGATACGAGTAGGAGGTATTTGATTCTTTCACACCTCCTTGTCAATTGAACTGATCTTCAAACGTGAAATGCACGCACAAACTCGCTCTAAATATGAAACAACTATGAATATTTGCATGATTGTGTAAAATCGAAGTCCAGAAGAAATGAATTTTTTGCTGTTTTGACACTTTTGCACCTGTTGGAATATGCCGATCGCAGCTAGCCTTGTTCCCTCTGCGATAACTGCGTTGCATAGGAGCAGATGGCGCAGCATGGTGATATACAAAACATGTTCATGGCACAGCAGTGAGCACAACGATTGATCTGAATGTAGCGATCTCTGTCATAGCAATCACAGCAAGTTCTAGTAATACTTCTTTGTTATCTTTACAAAGATAAACATGTTTTTCCGCCTTTCCCTCAGTTTGTACTGAGTTTTGCAGTAGCGATTGATTGAGGTTTTGGGGTGTTGTTCACGTCGTATGTGTACAATATGTTATATGTGTGTGTGTATGTGTGCAGGTGGGTGTGTGTGGGAATGAAAGAAGATTGTGAAAATGTAGTTAGAAGACAAGGGTGACAGAATATAAAGAGAAAGGGTAGGAAAAGAGGGAAAGGAAATGAATGAAAAAATACAAAAAAGGTAAACTTGGAAACAATGAAACAAAAGGTTTGCAAAATAGAAAGTACATTGTACACTTAAAATAAAAACAAAAGATAATGGGAGGAAAGCAAGAAGAGAAATTTGCGTGATTAAGTAAAGCAAGGGAGAGATGGACATGTCTGAAAAAAAAAAAAGCAGAAAGCATAGAAGAATTAAAGATTGAAGGAAAAAAAAAAGCCCTACAGTGAGAATGGTAGAATAGGAGATGGATCAAAACCGGATGAAAGCAAAGAGGAAAGAAAGAAAGAATTACTGTATAAGCTGTTACATTTGTATTTCTGCAGGGTTTTATTTTCACGAATTCGCGAGCTTTGGGCTGATCGCCAAATTAAAGACACGCGAAAATATTACCCCGTCATACCTTCTGTACAAATTGATGACAAAATTGCGAATTTAACAACACGCGAAAATGCCACTGATACCGTGATTCGCGAAAATGCCACTGATACTGTGATTCCCGAAAATATCTGTATGCGAAAATATTGGCGTATACAGTGCATTTTCTACATGTATACAGGTTGAAAAGAAAAAGAAGAAACAGATTTATCAGAACAAAAGACAGGAACAAGATATTAGAGAGGAAAGAACCAGGTAGGTGGAAGGAAAGAAAGGATTATACAAGTTAAAAAGGAAATGAAGTAATGGATACATTAGAACAAAACATAGGAAAAAGATATTGGAGAGGAAAGAAAGGTAGATGGAAGGAAAGATAACTCATGAAGGAAACAAAAAAAACCAACAACAATGTAGATGGCCTAGTAGGCAGAAAGTAAGATTGAATAGGAAATTGAAATTGAGAAAGTTAGACAAGAGGAAACCCACAAAGAAATGATTGTACTGAAGGAAAGGGAAAGTTAGGAATACCTGAAAATGAAAGAAAAGATAGAAAAGAAAGTCATTTCATCGACGAAAGGCAAGTGTCGCATGGCCTATTTCATTACAAAATCAGTCATTTCATTGACAAAATGACTGATTTTGTAATAGGCCATGCGACACTTGGCGCTCTATACAAATTTTCCATGGTTTAAACCATAGACATAGTTTCAATTGTTCCACCTTCGTGAATTCGGGCGTATGTATCTGCCTGTCATAGCGCATGTGTAGTTGTTTTTCTGGTTATCAGTGGGTTTAAAAGTCCAGTTTACCTTTGGGAGCAGTGATTTCAAAATTTTCAAGATATCATATTTGATGCATATGTGTAGGTCTGTTGTATCATAAAACATCCCACCATATGAAATATTTGCAATAAAACCTAAAATATAAGGAGATATCAGGGTTTTTCTCAATAAACCGTAACTGTATACGGTTTAGTCTGGAAATTTTTTTATTATAACTATTGTTCACATTTTGTGTATTTAACAACACTTAACATCGATTATACGGATTCAAATTTTGACAGTGGTTGTTTCTATCCCTAACTCACATTTTAGAACTATTTTATAGTACTAATGCTTTCATCTGCAAATGGTAAATTATGCCTTTAATAACTATGATATGCATGGTTTAGTGCAATGCCGACATACTGGGCTTCATGTTGTGTGGAGCACTGCATGAATGGGAGAAAAACTTGTCTCCTAACCCCTCCCAATTACATGTAAGTGGTGACCAATGTACTGTGAAAGTGGTTTGATGTACTGTTATAAAATGTATGTAATGGAATCTGATGCTGCATTGTAACACATTCTCGGCTGGTTCTCCCACCCACTCAATTCACTGACAACAACAAAAAATTTTAAAACGTAATTGTTAGCATCATATTTGGGGGCTTCAAGCATACATTGTACATGTAGAAGTCTGCATTGCATCAATTCCTTGATATACCTTGCTATATCGAAGACTTGTTTGCTGTAGCTCTTCTTCAAAGGATCAGTTTGTGATTCAAAGCAAAATGTGATTCAAATATTAGACAATGAAATTCAACTGAGAGTTGAAATTTTTTACCTAATGATTGTACATACACAGTTTACATTGTTGTACATGTATGTACTGTATGTTCTGGCTATGTACTCCTACAATATTAAGGTGTACAAATGTGTGTCACATTCTCTTACTGTATTATACAATATGTATATTTCAAAAGAACTTGTAAGAAAAATTGGCAAATGGTTGAATTTCAGATTGGTGATGACATTGACAAGATGAAAGAGAAGTATCACTTTTTTAGAGAGTAGTGAGCAATTTCCCACCTTGAAGATGTACAATGCATACAGTACTGTATGCTTTTTACAGAAAGCAATATTTTCCTGAATAGTCATTGACTCTTGGGGTTTATGAAAACAAAAACACTGCTATAAAGATACCGCATTTACAATACATGCAGTATTCATGGTAGTCTGCCACTCACATACTGTATACCCCCTTCCAATAAGCCTTTATTGGGTACAAGGGAAGAAATATGCACATACATTGTACAGTACAAATTGTACTTGCAGTGAAACTGACTAGCATGTACTCACCAACACTGAATCCCAATTTTCATCCTAATTTGTTTAATAGACACTTTGTTAGATATCTTACAAGTTGTATTTAGTTTATACCTCTACCCCCTCCTTTTTTCTTTCTTTGATTTTTTTTTTTTTTTTTTTTTTTTAACATTTTGCAATATATTGTACATCCCATTATATAGCACTGCACATCAGGTAAATGTGTACAGTCCATGTACATACAGAAGCCACCTTAACTCAGGAGCTATTAGTTCATGCCATAGACTGCCATATGGCTTTGAAACAGAAAGGCTGGCTTACTCATTCCAGGCACTTCCCTCCAGCACATCTTGATGGGTCTCATTTTTTATGTGTTCACACTAACACAGTAATAGGGTGTTCAGATGCAAAAAATTTATACTAAAACAGTAAGCTATGCGAAGTATTTATATATGTCTGAACGCTGACTAACGAAACAATGTAGGCCTATAACGAAACGATGTTTAACAAAACAATAGTCAGAGCATTGTTTTGAACTAGAACTCGATAGCGAGTCAGCATTCCTTGTACGTCTGAACATATGGTGATCATAGAACGGTATGAATGGGTGGGGCTTTATGTGAGCGCATGAAAGGTGACCATACTCCTCTCACTAGAGGCAATGTCATGACCATAACGACACGTGCAGTTTCCCACAGGGCATCCATATGCAACGGTCAAGATTAGAGTCAGAACAATCTGTCGGCTATACGACGATTCTTTATACGTTGTTTCTTTATCGAGTTTTGGTATTTGGCTTGCATCTGAACAGGAGGCATATTATAAAGATTTGTACAGCAGCCCTCATTTGGTGACAATCCATACTTGCACCCTGTCTCCCATGCAATTCAAATGGTTAGCTTCCTGGACTTGCCTATTTATAGTGTCTTTTTTCTGCTGTGTTTTTTGTTTTTGTGTGCAGGATACCTCTTTTTATATGGATAATTGTGTTCGTGAGTGGATATGTTCATGTTTGTGAAAAAAAATAGATTATATTTATACTTTTTAGATATGCAGGAGAGAGAAAGAGAAAGAATAAATGATCAAAGGTGTAGAGAATGGAAAACAGAGTTCTATATTTTGAAGGAGTGACATCAGGAGATTAGCAAGAACAGAAAAGGAAACGTACTTTACTTGCTATAGATCAAAAAAAAAAAAAGGGAAAACAGAGATAATGGAGATAAACAGAGAGGGATTTCTAATCTCATGTAAAGAAAATGGGTTAGAGGAGACTTATTGTAAGGTGAAGAGGAAGTTTAGATACCAGCAGACAAGTGGGAATTGACAGTGCAGTGCACAAGTGAAGCTTACGCTGTAGATAGTTTCCTTAATGTAAGTGGTAAGAAGGAAATAGGGAGATAAATCTGGCCCACATGTGTTCGTCTCACTGTGTTCTGTTTCACATAGTGTTACTTACGCTGTGAGGCTGTATACGGTAGAAGGTGTTCCTCATATTCTATGGTGTTGTAAATGACTCCGTAGGAGGAAGTGAGTGTCATACTACAGATCAGCCATGTTATGCCTTCCCTCATTTCATGATCAGTCAACCTTACGGATCTTTAGTTGCTGTCAGGTGCATGTATAATACTTGAAGTATGATACCAGGTAATCATTTAATTCATGATGACAATGATATAACTACATAAGGGCAACAACAAAAAAATGCACACAAATGTATTTAAGAGCAATGAATCACTGAAAAACGGGTACATGTAAGGTTATGGCCAGTTTTCTGAGCGGGTTTTGTGTGTGAATTATTATTATTTTTCATGGAGCATGCATGTACTTTGCAAGGGTTTCCTGGAATGAGATTTGCAGTAATATGGACACGGATATTGCCCAAACAAGCAGCCATTGGGCATACTTGCATAAACAGAAGAAGAGGAGATGAACCTCTCAGCGAAACTCTCTAAGCACATATTTTAACCTGTTGAGGACGGACTGATTTTGCTCTAATACGCATTTCCCATAGACACCTGCCCGAGTGTTGTAGGGTCTCGTCTCCAACAGGGTAAGACGGGGAAAAGGTACTCTGTGTGTAAAACTGTGGGATTTCTGCACCGGAAACTCAAATGCCATTGCAAAGGCAACACAAACATGCGTGACGTCAATAGCAAGTTAATAAACAAACAAACAAAATATTAGGGATATTTTCAGGGTTGGACAGATTACTTTATACGCCATAAATTAAATGAGTCTAATTTTATGCAAATCTGAACTTCTGGACAATTTTGCGAGTGGTTAAGTTCACCATTGTAGAGTACTGTACTAAACAGAGAAATATATGCATGCACGTCACATTCATGTCGGGATGAGAGTTAGTATTTTATGGGCTTTTAAATTCATGAATAGTATCTGAAGTGCAAAATTCCTGAAAATAAAAACCTTGCAAATTACTATATTCACCGTATGCAATATGCCAATACAACATTTTTATTTCTTTATTTTTTATTTTGGATGGGGGGGGGGGCTTATTTTAAAGTATGTTATATTATTAATATTTTTGCAGTTGTTTCTTTAACACCTACCTTGCTGTACCATGCATTTAACTTTGTATGTATTTCAGTTCAAGTAGAAAGTTTGATTAAATGGCAGTCATGACATCCAGGGTGATGCCACTTTTATCTACCAACTGTTCTTCATGGTATTTAATGGCATTTACAATGTTCAGGGATTCAAGTTTGTTGTCAAAGGCATTAGAGCTGCCAATTACTCAACAGTATATTTCTGATATTTGATATAGCATGCTAAGTATGATTTAGCAGTTTTCTCATATTCTAACCTAAATGTGATTTTGCCTTTAACATATAACTATTGTTTTTTGTTTGTTTATTTATTTGTTTTACATTGCATCTGCGAAGTTAGCAGGCCTTGGCATATGAAAGACCAAAACTTTGAAATTTAAAGCTGTGATCTACCTGGGCCCCGTTTTATCAAAAGATAAAATCGATTTTAAATTTCCTTACCACACAGGCTGCCATAGACTTACAGTTGAAATCAACTATATAATCAATTTTAACTCTTCATAAAACAGGGCCCTGGGGTCTCATCAATGTTTATTTGTTTCTGTTTGATAAATGTTTCATTAGTGTGGTGCTCTTCACTCCTTGTTGTTTACTGAATATTATGTCTGTTATGATCACCAGGCTGCAACTCTGAGACCATACCTGAATGCTGTGAGGTCAACCTTGACCGCTGCTATGTGCCTGGAGAATTTCTCCTCACAGGTTGTAGAAAGACACAACAAGCCAGAAGTTGAAGTAAGGTAAGTTGAAGAGCAGAGATTTGGAGCTAGCCAGAGTCGGGAGGAAAGACTTTTCCAGAATTCAGTGTGCAGAGAGAGTGAAAGTAGGAGTATAAATCATGGCTCACCATCCATGGGAAGAAGCTAGCTTCAGCATTCACTCATTGGGCCAAAAGAGTGCAAAGTTCATTCCTTATAATTTATTATCTTGCAGATATGAATGAATGAATTGAATGAATGAATGAATTGCTTTATTGTCCATAAAGGAAATTCTCTTTTCACTGGTTTTTTTTTTAACATGTAGTCCACATAATGAACAAGACAAACAAATTTTCAATTACATATTACAAATTGACAAATTCATCATAGTTCAAAGGTACATATTGCATAACATATAATTCTGCTTGCCCAATGTAAACATAAGGATAGCATATGAAATAGACCAAGTATGGATAATATACAACTGTCTTGTAAATCAATTTTGGCCAAAAAGTTCTGTATCATATAAGTCATAAAAAAAAAAACTTTCAATAATTGCTCATATAATGTTTTCGTTTAAAGAAAAAAAAAATATAATGATCTTTAATTACAACATATGAGTTTAAGTTACGAATATATATATATATATATATATATATATATATATATATATATATGGTGAGATGTATGTGTGTGCAATAGCATTTGAGAGTAATATGAGATATAGTGTAAGGGTGGTATGTATTTTGTATGTGTGTATGGGTGCGCGTGTGTGTGTCTGTGTCTGTGTGAGTAGATTCTTCTTACACACAAGTATTTTCAGAATTACGTCATCAATGTAATGTTACATCAATGTTACATCTGATACACCAAAAGAAAAATGAGATTATCCATAATTATTACAATCAATTGATATCTGGGTAAGGTATTCATGACGGGTGTGACACAGACCTTCGGACCTGCGCATTATAGAGATGTATGGCGTTAGGGATGAACGATTGCCTGAAACGGGTTTTCTGAGTACGTGGAACACACAAGCGAATACCTGAACGGTTGAAGGTAAAGTTTTCGTTGAGTGGGTGGGTGGGGTCCTGCATAATCTTCCGCAGTATGGAAGCAACTCTCTCTTGATAGACATCATCGAGGGATGGGAAGTCTAGCCCTAATAAGCGTTGGACTATTTTTCTGGGACGATTTAGCTTCTTCAAATCACATTTTGTTGCTTGGGCAAAATAACACACAATATTATAAGTTAGAACACTCTCAATGATGGAGTTGTAGAATAGAGCAACAAGTCTGTCTTCCACATGGAGCTTTTTCAGGGTCCTAACGAAGTAGAGCCTCTGATTTGCTTTTTTCTGCAATGATTCAATATTTTTTGACCAGTTTAGTGAGTTGCTTATGGTCGTACCCAAGTACTTGTATTCCTGGACTTGTTCCACTACTACCCCGTGAATTGTAACTGCCCTATGCTCAGTGGCATTACGTCTGTGATCTATGATCAACTCCTTTGTTTTCGACACATTTAACAGTAGGAAATGATCATCACACCATTTTACAAAACTTTCAACTGTGCTGGTGTATGCTTCAATATCATCAGATGAAAGATAACCTGTGATGACAGTATCATCTGCGTATTTTATGATGCTACACTGGTTTGAGGAACATCGACAGTCACTGGTGTACAATGAAAAAAGTACTGGGGACAGGACGCATCCTTGCGGTGCTCCTGTGTTCAAAATTTTCATACTAGATTGAACATTACCCATTATAACCTTCTGAGGTCGGTTACTGTGCGGCGCCCAAATACATGATACATGTGTTATATCAAAGCAATGAGATCACCAACTAACTTTAGGGAAGCAAATTGACCTAATATTCTTGGTAGTGTGTTAGTTAATAGTTGATAGTGTTGTCATAAAAATTATGACATGATCAAGGGCCAACATGCATTTTGTTTGCTGCAGAGAACTGTGTTATAGTTAAACTTTGTGACCATCCAAACATGTCTAAGTGGGGTTTTGAATTTCCAGGCACATGAAATAAGCAATGTCTCAAGTGCTGTTCAAATAGCTTTATGAGATGGAATCTCTCAATTCCAAAGCACAGTAGAAACATGACTCTCACAATATGAGGAGATATACTTGTGAATATTTAGAATATACTGTAGTTTTGTTTGTATTTTAAATCTTTCAATTTGTCATTCTAAGATTAGAAAACTCACAGTAAGGAGAACAATACTGTCTTCCAGAAGATAGTAACTCCAGTTCCATTCTGCAATTCCAACTCCAGTCTCAAATTGTCGTACCTGATCAAATTCACTCAGTTTTGTTCTACTTGTTCTATTTTATGTTACAGGAGTAGTAAAGAGTTATTATTGGCACCACAGATAATCAGCAGAAATGAGAGGGAGAAAGTTCTGATAGAGGGCTCCATCAACTCACTCAGAATTAGCATCGCTATCAAACAGGTGAGTAGCTACCTTAGAGGTATCCCTAGAGGACAAACCAGTGGGTCTGGGATAAAGACTACAGTATGCTCTGACCTGCACACTAGGCAAGTTTTACAGAAAACTAAAGATTGTACCAGTTTTATACATGTATGAGCTTCCCATGTACATGTAGATCAACTTGTGCATAGCCAGATGCAGTTTTCTGTGTCACTATATTTGCCTATACATGTATAAAAATTCCTTGTAAACGCGAAACTATTTCTTATGATATGAATGGACAGGAACAACAAATGTCATTAAATATATGTTTTTTTCTGTAGATCCACATTTTCTTCAGAATGAGAATCAAGACACAATATCAGTTGCACTATTTGTGTAAGTTTTGCTGCATTAGAGCGGGCTTCTGTCTCTCTGTGATGAATTACAGGTCTGGTTTTCTTCTTGTGAAAATGTAGAAATTGGATACATAATCTGACTTTACAACCTCTGAAGATTCCTCATTTAGAGACTGGTAAATAGGTATAGATTTTGTTCATGATAGACATCCACCACCCAGATGAAAAAAAAAATATCAGTGATTTTATTCATATTCTTCCATCACATCAACAGTTAGTTATTTGATTCATAACACATACTTCTGCCTCCTATGTCAACAGGTAGTAATTTTTATTCAGAATTTACTTCCACCACCCAGTTCAATATGTAATGACTTTATTCATAATAAACTTCCACCACCAACAGTTATGCCTGTGGAGTATATTCTGATTTCTCTTGGACCTTGAGGTGAATTTCATCTTAGTTACATATTATAGTGAAACAAGCAGTGGCTGTTTCAGATGTCAGTAAAGTTGGAAGCAATGAGATGAAAAAAGAAAAAAAAAAAAAAGATCTGACCAAATGAATGTTTCATGCCCTTCAAACTTTCCAAGTGAAGTTTGTTTGTTTGTTTGTTTGTTTGTTTTTTTTGGTCTTTTGTGAATAATGGAAAGATTTCTCCACAGTGATATCTCTGTGAGTCTTCTCAGTAAAAGAGCTGAATGTTTTATCCTTGCATCATACTTTCTCTCTGTCAAATTGTCTTACTCTTTGTCTTTAACAGGCCGATGAAATTGAAAAGATTCTCTGTCACAAATTCACCCGCTTCATGATGCTCAGGGCAGAAAACTTCTTCATCCTCAGAAGAAAACCAGTAGAGGTCAGTATTTCAGTATCGATGATTCCAGAGCTGCCATCTGATATGTTGGTACAATATTTGCCGAGCCCAGCCCTGCTTCAGTGTAAACGCGCAAAAGGCCAAATGCGAGGCCAAAATTGGCCTCGCATTTGGCCTCGCTCTGGAGGTGGTCTCGGCCGCGGCTCGGCCGCGGCCGAGCCCGGCCTCTTCTTGGTGTAAACGCAAACTGGGCCAAATGCGCGGCCAATTGCGCGGCCAATTTTAGTCTGGCTTCCAAACCCTCTGCCTGTATCTTTCGCTATTCAGGATACAGTAACCCCCTCAACGTTGAAAACTAGTATAGTTTAAGGTGGTTTTGTCCTGCAAAGGATTTTTTCCTTCGGCAAAGGCCTTTGCCCGAACGGCGACTTCGTCGCCACGGAATTCATTTGGCAAAGGGTCTGAAAACCAGACAATACCAAATTGCGTTTGTTTACAAGCAGAGCGCCACTACGACAAAATATTGAAAGGTTTGAATCAAAAGCGCGGCCGAGCCCAGCAGTGTAAACGGACAAAATTGCGAGGCTCGGCCGCGCAATTGAGGCCGGACTCGGCCGCGGCCGAGCCGCGGCCGAGCCCGGCCCCGCACTGTAAACGGGGTCCAAGTGCTAAACTTGGAAGAATCAGACTCATGACATTCTTTACAACAATCCACATTTCACTGTGACTGCTTAACCAAATTGTATGGGGTTTTCTGCAAAATAGAGCTAAGATGCTAAATGTAGCATTTGGACAGTTTAATCATATTGGGTGTTATCAATGCGAAAAATCCAATTGTAATTTTGTTGGGGGACATACTGTATGTGCAATTTTCTAATTGTTATTACATGTATGTTATTTATGTAAATGATTTTCAGGGCTCAAAATAAGATTTTTAAAGGTCAAGACCATTTTTAAAAGGGCACTTTCAGCTTGGGGCAAAGTGGCCTGCGATATGCCCAAATTTCAAGCTGCATCAAGGCTATTCGAAGGACATTATGGCCACTTTTAAAGGGCAGTTAATTCTGGTCAAAAGGGCACCAAGACCATTTTTTTTCTGAAATGACAAGTAGCACAATGTAAGGCACTTTGGTACCAGAATTGTAATATAACACACACACACACACACACACACACACACACACACACACATAGCAATACTGCTTTCATGTAAAAAAAAAAAAAAAAAACTCTTGAGTAAATTCATTGGTCGTTCAGTATGTGTGATATGACAGAGAAACGACGGCCAAGGGGCATGACGGGCAAGAGAAAAGGAGCATGTAAATTTATGGCCTTGAGAATATTTTTATTTTTTTTTTTTTTTGGGGGGGGGGGAGTGGGGGTGGCATCACGGCCAAGCAAAGAGACAGCGATGGCCATCAATTAGTTCAAGCCCTGGATTTTTGTCTTCAAGATATGTTTTTCACTGTGTGTCAGTATGCTTTTAGAGGGACATGGTGTTTGGCAGTCTTATGATATTAGATGTAGTGATGATGACAGTGATAAGAATGACTCGGCTCTTAGACTATGTAGACTTGTATGTAGCAAAGCACTTCATATATGTGCAGTTTGTTAGACATTGCCTGCTCGGCAAAATGGCCATAGCATGAAATTTCACCCCAAAATCTCATTATTATTCATAACATAATTGAAAGAGTTTTGGAAGCTTTTCATATGATACAATTGTCATTTATTTTTATTTTTTTATTTTTTTATTTATTTTTTTTTTTTTTTAAACCAGCAAGCCCTAGGGCCCATCTGCTTGGCAAGGCAACAAAGTGGTGTACATGTACACATGTAATTAATGCATGCAACAAGGAGTTTTATGTTAGAAGTTTATCTCTTTTTTTTGGGGGGGGGGGGTGCAGCTCACTAATGATCTTCTATTTTGTATATCTGTAAGTGATATACAGTGTATTATGTATAATTGTTGCTCAAACTGTTCTTTCTTCCAGGGTTATGACATCAGCTTCCTGATCACCAACTTCCACACAGAGGCCATGTTGAAGCACAAGCTGGTGGACTTCATCATCCAGTTCATGGAGGAGATCGACAAGGAGATCAGTGAGATGAAGTTGTGCATCAATGCCCGAGCCAGGATTTGTGCCGAGGAATTCCTTAAGAAGGTAGGCATTCACATCATCTGATCATCTCTTTGCAGAGTCACTGTAAATGTGCTTTTTCTTATAAGATAATAACTTTTAGTGTTAATATTTTATGCAAATTACATTCAAACCTGCTTATCTAAGTCATTCATGAGAAAGAAAAAAGAATGTGACTCACAAGGTAAACAGTCTGTTGAAAAAGTCATATTACATACAAATTGGTCAGAAAAGAATGAAAATCAATATTCGTTGTATGCTCAGGTGGTGAAGAGAGAAATAGTGGGCAAGAATTTCCCTGTCTTACCCAGTTTTTTCCCCTTTTCCTGAGTTTACTACTGATAGTTTCATGTAGCATGTAAAATCCATTTGCATTTCATTGATATGTCTCATACTGTAAAGTACTTTAACATGCAAATAGGTATTGTCACTATGAGGGTTCTTTATGAACTAAATTTGACTGCAGAACATTGTCATGGTGTTAATTTTGTTATGTACTGTATACGCTGTTATTTTCGCGTACAGATATTTTCGCGAATGACGAGGCCATAGACATTTTCGCGAGATGTTGTTTTCGCGAATTGACGCCGACGCTTATGTTAATGCACTATTAACAGGGCACATGGAGACATTTTCACGTGTTAAATTCGCGATCCAACTGTAATTCGCGAAATTCGTGAAAATTAAACCCTCGCGAAAATAACAGCTTATACAGTACTTCAATGTAAATTAGTTTCTGAAATGTTGGCTATTTTGAACTACGTGTTAGTAAATGATGGCCTATTGTAGCTTGATTTTGGGATCATACATAAAACTAAATTTGTGCAGCTCATTAATGTCTTTTAAGAACAGGAGTACAATTGACAGAAAATACTGACAATGAATGTTACCCTTTCTTTTTCACTCTTTCTCTCTCTTTCTGCAGTTTTGAGGAACATCACATCTTAGTATTTTGTCTTTTTTTACACCATCCTCATCCTAGTTGAGTATCTTTGATCCTAGCTGGCGGTATAAGATAGGCCTGATGGTCATATATGGAATTGGAACACCTTGTCATCAATACAGCTGACTCTTCCAAACTAGGCTAAAAGGCACCTCTGCCCTTTAACCTCTCCTGCAAGTCAAATTTCAATGTAAGAATAAGTTGTGTCTACATTCAGTCATAGTAGCTGTCATTTGTGTTTGTTAATAAAGACAGAACTGGGCTGGATATAATTGTGGTAACATGGTTTTCAATTAGCTGCAAAAAAATTCTTGGGACAAAGCTAAGAATCCAGTGGGCACTCAAAATGTAAGCCATGATCAGACTGTGCCTAAGTCTATGCATGTGGCAGCAATAAAACAGTCACTCATACATCACACTCATAAAAGAGCAGCCTAATGACCAGTTTAGACTACACCAGGTGTACTTGCATATATGTTTCTTGGTTGTTCCTGTCCTTTAAACTCAATAACCCCTTTAGCACCATGATGTGTGATACCAACAGAGTTGAGGTAGTGCTCCTTCTGTCTGTGCTGGTTATGGTCATAGCATGGCATGCATTTCACTTCAATTTTTTTTTTTTTTTTTTCTGCCAGAAGTGTAAAAAGAGTATGATTTAATGAAGTACTCGGTTATGTGATTTCATTTAAAAACCATGGAATGTCATTTGTATTTGTGCAAGTGCTCTGCAAGACTAGAATAAAATCAGTGATAAAGATGGATATTTTTCATTATGTGAGAAGTCATGTAAGCCTTGGTTATGTATTGCATTTTTCACATAAAAGATTTTGTGTCTTTTGAGGACATTCAGTGCATTGTTGCCATAGAGACAAATAGGTTTTATTACACATTATTTGAATTATCATCCTTGAATGAGAATAATGCAAGACTATTTAAGCCGATAAGTGCTTTCCTAAATGTGTCAATTAAATTTCATAGTGTCAGTGTTTAATCTAATAGAGGAATAATATGCACTAGAGATTGTGTCAATAGTACATTTATCAATTCCCGGCATTGAAGATCACTTCAACAATTGATACATGAAGGACAGCAATCTTGAAACAAACATCTTCATATTTATAAGTGTAATTGATATTTGTCGATTTATCCCAAGTAGACAAGTATTATGTGAATTGTCTGATGTTGCCACTTGTTAAAGGCAAAAATCGAAAGCAAAAACAAGGGAGGATGTTTCAATGTTTGCTCACGGATATATGACTTTCTTGCATGTCCCAAAACATTGCAACTCAAATATGGTCCCCTTTGATGTGATTGGCTTGTTTTGGTGTGAATTGTCCAGTTACTTGCTTGCCTGTGAGACAAAAACTTCAGGGTTGTTCATTCTGAAAGATGATACTCATTTTAAATGCTCAGTTGGTAAGAGAGAGTAATGTAATAGAAGCGCCATCAGCTCTATGAGTTAAGTAACCAACTATAGACAGAATTTCATTCATTTTTCTTGTACTACATGCTCATCTGTTCATTTCTATTATTCCCTTTGCCTATACAATGTCCACATAGACTATGTAAAGTAACTTACACCCAATTGCACATGAAGTAGGTATCCCCGCCATGAAAGTGAAGTCAATTATAGGATTGGTTAAAGTGATTGTACTATGAAAGGAGAAGATTAAAACTCTTTTGTGCCATCTTTATCATGTGCATTCATGATTATGCATGTATGACATGACCTTATTTTTCTTCTCTTTTTTTTAATGAAAAATTATGTTATGACTATGAGTCACTTTTGTAGGATTTGTTGTAGAATACTCAGGCATGATTGAAATGAGTTGTGACATTAATGGATTGATATGTGCAGGAATATCTGATCATTGAGGTAGAGGAGTGGCAAAAAAAAAAAAAAAAGACTCGACATTGTTCTGTGTGTTTGGTCATTCAAGTTCATTCATCATCGGACTTTAGTCAGCCTAGAGTGTGTAGTGCATTGGGTTCTTAGCTTTCTAAACATGCTGTAGTCATTCTGATGCTTCAAATACCAAATCTTTTGGAAATGAATGAAGACTTATGAAAAAGACAAGATGTATATTTTATTTTACCTGCTTTTCTGTACATAGCTAGCATACGTTGAATTGTTTCTGTACTTAAAATCAGTTGGAGCCAAAAGTAAGTTATCAGAGGCATTTCAATCCCTGTACCTGGTGGGTGGAAGGCAGTAAGATTTGCTTGTTTGGAACTTAGCAGCTTGTGTGCAGTCTTTATCTGAGCTAGGGAAGACATCCACATTTGAGCTAGGCAAGACATCCACCGCCAGTTAACCTATGAAATTAGATGCAAATCTGTGCAGACCAATACAATGACTGAACACTGGCGGTCTAGGACAAGTTCACCTGTCATTAACAAACCATGCCATAGTGTAAGATTTGTTGCTTACCTCAGTAGTAATCTAAATTAATTGATACTTCAGAATCGTAGCCAGTGTACTAGGTACTGCTTGAATGTCATACATGCATCCTACGGGAGATTTGCACTAAACCACCGGCTGTTACATAATGATGCATTTATACCACCCAATTCAATGCCTGAGGACAAAGGGGAAGGGGGCAAGAGATGATGTGTTGATGTAGAATTTAACAAAGTTCTAATTTTTCTACTAGTCTAAATTGTATTTGAAATTGCATATTTTTTTTTCTTTATTATGACTGTAAAACAAGATGGGTAAAGGGGATGGCAGTAGGATTGATGGAATCATAGGATATCACTTTTCTAGACCCTGTATGCAAGTCTTGTCTTCTGGGCAGTAAAATATCTACTAATGTAGGCACGGTTGTGCCTACCAGAGAATTTGTTAGTTATGCAAGATGCAAAACTGGACATGATTTCTCGTCTTTTCTATGGATCTCATCATGTCACAACACTGGCTGCCTGAATTAAAGGTAGAGCATGCAAGTTAAATCTAAAAGGCAAGAGTGCAGTATATCAATATTTCCATAGCTTATTTTGATTTGGCTGTGGTGTTATTCTTTCTGATGACTAGATGAATCTTTACATTTCCTACAGAAAAAAAAAAGAGCAGACCGATAACATTCCAAGAGTGTGATTTGTTTGATCCTTTGTTACCCATTAAGAGTCATGACATTGTTTTGTGGTTTAAACAATGTCAGGTAACATATTATGTGATCTGAATGGATAAATGCAGAAGTTTCCTATCGTGGAAATGAAAAATGATTTAGAAATGCCAGCAAAATGACCCATTTTGTCACTCAAAATGAAATAAGACTCCCATATGTAAAGTCATGAAGCCTATATTTGTGTGTGCAGCATAATTATGTACATACATGTACGTCACAAACCCCTTAGTATGTACACTATAATGTGTGGACATATCATGTATAGTAAAGTGTAAGATTTTATTTTCAAGTGTCTTTCACAGAATGGAATTAAGACTGCGGCATGCGTAAGCAAAGATTGATGGCTGGCCAGTGTGGAAAATTGATAACTGAGAAATTGTTCGATCAAGAATGTTTCATATTTGACTCAGTGTGATTCATTTCCAGTTTCTCATGTTCACATCAGTTGTATGTTTTCTGAACTAATCTTAACTATTCTGAACAGGGATGATGACAAGAAAGTAAAAGGAGAGTCACATGATCAAAGCTTTAATCACGTTCCATGTAAAAACATGTTCACGACAAGAAAATCCTAGAAATACACTTCTTTATTTTACTTCTTCACATGGATCTCTTGCAAAAATGTTGGAATAGGCCTACTAAAAGGGAATCAGTGTTTTGATGCACATGCCATTAAATGCCACCATTTAATTTCCTACACCATCAACAAACCTCCTTAGACCATCCACCCCTTTGATGTAGTCAGGCTGAGATAAGTAACCTGTGGTGGTATGGCCAGTTTGGGTGTGGCAGCATTCTGGTTGTAAAGATGGCATCCATTTTCCAGCTAATTTCTATTCTGATTTTTTAAAGTTACTTCTGTGAAAGTGGAGTCTGCCACATGACCGTGTCATATTTGCTCGGACATGTTAATGCAGACACATTTGTAAACACAGACACTTCAAGCTAAATATTTTATTCAAACTTTCACACGTAGCATGCTTGCACCTGGCAATCCATGGAAAACCTGTTTTATTTTGTCAACAATGCCACATCTTTGTAATCTGTTCTTTTATAAACATTTGTAATCTTCACAGTAAAATGACGCAATGTAGAGCTCTATCATGTAAGTTTATTGATGAATCAAAACAAGGCAGACTTGACAAAATTTTTGCATTGTGAATCATGGTATTATTATATACAGAGTTATGAAAATAAAGTCTTTGCACAAGAAAGAGACTTGTCATATTTCATGGTTATTGCTATATCTTGATTTGTTGTGAGATGGTGGGAGAAGCATTTGGTGATAACGAGATCTACAACATACGTAGGATAATTTTCTGATTATGAAAATAACAAAAATCCATATAATTAGCATAATGCACACCCATCAGCTAAAATAAATGTTAAAAAAATGAATATAAGCAATGACAACAGTAACATGATTTAAAGCACATGATCACAAATGATTGAAGATGATAACAGTGGTTTCATTCTGGTGATTAGGGGTCTGTATTAATGTGGTAAATGCAATTTTCATCAAGGTCAAGTAAAATAGAGCACTGTGCACACCATCATAATACAGCCTCCTCGATATAAATGAGACATATTCAGTTCCAATAGTGATTACAGTACAGCAATAAAGAATGCCGGCACTTTCTCCCGCAGGCAGGGGCCTACACCCAAGAGATGATCATGTTTATGGTCATAATGACAATTATGATAATACATTTAATAGCAAGTTTTTATATGCAAATTTCAGACTCGCACAGAATTTAAATGCATTTTACAAAAACAAATGATGAAATAGTACAAAGTATATCAACAAACATTACAATGCAAATTACATGTAAGCTAAGTTTTTGATATACTGTATGTATGTTTGACATATATGTATATGAATTGAAATGCAGTGAACGCATGCAAGTGAGTTTTCAGTTTCTGTTTGAAATTGTCAATAGGGATCACACTTCTTAGTGTGTCTGGTAGAGAGTGCCAGAGTGTTGGTGTAGCATGAGCAAAAGCCCTTCACACGAAAGAATTTAAAAGCACTTTACATAAACAAATTATGAAATAGTACATGTACATATAGTACTGTATATCAATGAAAATTACATTGCAAATTGCATGCAAGTATAATAATACATAAGAGCTTAAAGTTATTAGTATGTTCAATATATTTATGTGTATGAATTGAAATGCAGTGAACGAATAATGCAAATATAGTATGTACAAGTAAGTTTTAAGTTTTTGTTTGGAATTGTCAATAGGCATCAGACTTCTTAGTGGGTCTGGTAGAGAGTTGGTTCCAAAGTGGTGGTGCAGCATTATCACAAGCCCTTTCCCCATAAAACTTAACGGATGGAGCTAGGGTATACCACGAGTAAATTTCCGAACAAGGGGCCGGAGACATATCTAGAAGGATTATACGGAATAAAAAATGTCTGCTGAATGCTGGGCTGTTCCATGTACTGCTTTGAAAGGTGACGAGAAGAACCCAGTAACCCTACACTGACTGCGATACTTAACAGGAAGCCAGTGCATTTCTTGAAGGATTGGGGTTATGTTTACGCTTGTTAACAATAAAGAATAACGAGGCGGGAAGTAGAATTTTTAATTCTTTGAAGCATACAGAGACCTGCTCGTCCGGGAGGGCAATTAGAAAACTGTGACAACAGTCCAAAAGAGATGTGACAGGGTCATGGACCGCTTTTTCAGTTGTGGATTTGTTGAGGAAAAACGAATTTTCCCCATTTTCATTACGGCAAAGGATCCGCGGCGGAAAATTTTTTTTGTGCGACTATTCATGTTGAGGTGACTGTTCAAAAGTACAGTGAGGTCCACAACTGATGACAGGAAAAAAAAAAATCTTTAAGTATGGCAAAACGTGACAATATTGGCACAAGAAAGGTTGCTTTTTATCTGAAGGCCTTCATGAATTGAATGAATTGATTGAATGAATGATTATGTGTGTGTATTTGTGAGTACTCATCACAATTTGACCAAAAAGAGACATTCAGTATAGTGAACGGAAGAAATCTGTGATGACGAAATACCACGAAATACCAGCTGGCAAAATTTGTTTCCTAGGAAACAAATTTAAAGACGTCCACGTATAGGCCTACAGTCCCAAGGCAGACATTTTAATCAAGGTGAAAGGTTTTAGGAATATATGCAGTCTATGTGAGTGGTAGTGCATGTCTACGATGAAGAGAAGAAACGCTGGTAATCGATGATATCGCTACATGCGGTCGCACACCCAAACTTGGAAGACGGGGGTGTCATAGACAAATCCTAGATGACCCTCGAGTGATATCGGGGAGGATTCTTCCTTCACCCTCCTGAATGTGAATCGATGTAGGAGATTGGTAAAGAAAACGAACAGCTGCCTCCGAGCTATAGACTTGCCGATACAGATTCGTTTACCTGATCAACAAACAAACAAACAAAGAGGAAGGTGAATATTGACGGATCATGTTTATCAGAATCACATATAAGGATGCCTAAGCACTAGGCTCATTAGCAGGAAATTCACGATTCAATATTAAATCTGTCATTGAAACACTGAAAATGTTTCTCTCTCTCTCCTTCTTTTCATGTCGTGATCAAACAACATGCACCTTTCCCGAAACTTTTCCCATGCACTCTGTTCCTGACATTTAAACATACCGCATACGATTTCATAATATTGTGGGGAACTGATACGTGTATCCGGTAGCAGAGATGTGTTTTAGATGGAGTGGCAACTTTTTGTAATCCACGCAAACACAATCCGTGTTTGGGTTCTAAAGCATTACAAAGAGATTGCGAAATAAGTTCATAAGGATGGTTGATAAAAATAAACATTTACGATGGCGCTATCACTCAGATGTCACACCTGGGTGATTGCTGATTGGCGCCAAATCATCAGTTGCCAATTGGCCATCGTTTGAGAAAGGTAACAGCCCGTCGTCGAAAGTGTCACAGGTAAATACAACTTTTGGATGTGTTCAGAGAACTCTTTACCTATTACAAAGAGATGTCTAAAATTCCTCTACGCTTTGAATAAGAAATTCGCAGACGAAGAAAGAGTTTTAGATTTTATCAAATTACAAGCTGTACTTCAACGTAAATTTTGAATGAAATACTAGAATTTGTTTGGAACAGTTTAGGAAAGAATTCAAAGTTATACACATATATTTTTTGTTCTCCACGTATAATGCGCAAATCGGAATGAAATGAAAATCAGGTCGTGTAGGTCCTCTGAACTTAATACAGGCCGCTCCATGACGCACACATTTTCTTTCGTTTAAAGCACTGCGCTATAAAGCGCGTTTCAATCTCGCGTTTTTCTATTATTTGCTCTTAAAACCTGACTATTTACACTGCATTTTGATTTACTGCTTCAATTCAAAGCATACAGATGTTGCCAGCACATTGAAAGAGAAAGCGAACTACAGCAGGAGGATCTTTTCTGCTATGAAAGCACCCCATGACTGATGCGTATCTTCGTCAAAGCATCTGGACACCCATACTCAACGATGTCTAGTATGACTATCTAAAGAAAGCAATAGTTCCTTCTCCATCTGTAACACCTCCCTGCTGGTAATTTCTGACGTGGTGATTTTTCAACTGCGTTTTGATGATACGTTTCTGCTGGGGCACGTATAGGAATGCTGAAGATAGATGCAGTACAAGAGCGGTATAGCCAAAGAGAAAGGCACGCACCTGTACAGAATGGGATGAATTCTTCCGGTTTGATGCAGTCACCGCTGTTAATGATGAATCGCTCAGGCCTGAACTGGTCGGGGGAGTCCCAGACTCTGCCATCTCTCGCGACTCTCCACAGGTTGGACACGACGAGCGTTCCTGCACGAATGCCATAGCCACCCACCTTCGTATCTGTCCGACACGTGTGTGCTACACCAAAGGGCACTGCGGGTGCCATACGCTGGATCTCCTGTAAGGTTGCTTCTGTGAATGGAAGACTAGGGCGATCGGAGAGCGTTGGGAGTCTGTCTCGACCAACGACTCGATCGAGCTCGTCTTGTACTCGTGTCTGGACGTCTGGATGGGCCACCATGTAGAGGATGCTCCACTTGAGGGAGGCGGTCGTTGTCTCGGTGCCTGCACCAAACATATCGCCAATACAAACTTTGAGGTTGACCTCATCGAATGACGACGTACTGTCCTATTTGGGGAAGAATGGTTTAATAAAAATATCCTCTTACTTAATATTCAAAAAGGTGCGGATTTGCTTTGAAAAAGCCTCTTATGTAGAAAAATTCACATGCGTCAGTTGGCTAAAGGGCCACGCGACTCGTGCAACTCTATACAAACAGCCAAAAAAAAAAAAAAAAAAAAATGGCCTGCGCTCTCACCAAGAGGGCGACTCGACATCCAGGGTGACCTCCGAGACATCTCCAACCAAACAAGAAGAGGTCACCAATGGGTCTCTGCAATTTAGGTCTACACGACTTGGTCGCGACTAAAAGAAGATATTACCGCGGACACATCACGGCGACCATGCAGCTGGAGACTGGAAAAAGTAACGCAGCTCTCTGGAGACCAGGATAGTCTTCACGAGACGTCTCCGACACCAGCTGGAGACATGGAAAAGTCTCGCGGCTCTCCGGAGACCAGGCTAGCGTCAAGAGACGTCGCGGAAACATGGCGGAGATGTTTCCGCGACCAGCGAGACTCTAGTCTCCACTGAGTCGCCACCGAGTTCTCCAAGCGGAGACATCAACTTAAGGCAGCAACTGCCGTCAAAATAACTATTCCATACCAAACTAGAAATACGCAACGATAAATTTTTCTCATTGAATTTGAAATTTGATTCAGTAACTCTCTCTCTCACACACGAGAAAGAGCATATCATACCTGACTCGTTTTCTGAATCTCTGATAGGTAGAGATCAATGAAGTCTCGGGGATCCTTGGGTTCGGTCTGGTTCCGATGTTCATCGACGATCTTCTCAATGACGCCCGTGAAATTCTCCACGCCTTTCTTGATCTTGTTGGCTGGACTGAAAGGAACTTTCGCCAGGATCGGTATGAAGATGAAAATCCCACCCGACGCAGCTGTGGACAATGGCAGAGACCAGAAAATTGATTAAATGCTTTTAACCACAAATTGAGTTGTTCATTACACTGTGTCGTCCATATGCTTTTGTTTGTTTTTCGTTTAAATGAATAAATAGATACAATAATATTCAATCACCGGTTTGTTTGTTTCGTTGTTTGTTTTGCAAGGTTTAATAACAATAAATCGTAATAGCAACGACAAGAGGAAGCTAATGGTATCTTCTGTGCACATGGCAGTATCTTCAATATCAACGCTGATATTTAGGATAAGTCTGTCATCATGTTCACCCCGGCTTCAGCACCCATTCCTATACCGGGATAAAGTGGGTAGACACCTTGTCATAATCTGATACGTGCACGTGGCAAGAATCCAACAAAGGGCGAGCAAAACTTAAGATGTAACCACAGTGCTTCCAAAGTGGATTTCAAGAGTTCCGATCATCATTGACCTACCAAAGAAGCGGTACGAGATCGCTGTTTTCCTGAAAACCATAGGCACTTAACATTGCATGGATTCCTTAATTTCAGCTAAAATCTGGAATCTTTTCATAACATTCTGAAGTAAAAATACTTGAGTCCAACACTAGGCAAGCAAGGCCCACGGGCTATACGGTCCCCAAGCTCCACACTAGGTAAATATATATATAAGGTCCATGAGTCCGACACTATAGGCAAACAAAGACCACGTGTCCGACACTGGGCAAACAAGAAAAAAATTGTAATAAATAAATTTAAATAGCCAGAAATTACATCACGGGCTTTATGTACACAGTATCAGTCTCATGGGCCTTTCTGCCTATAGTGTCGGACTCATGGACCTTGTTTGCCTAGTGTTGGACTCATGGGCTTTTTTTGCCTATATAGTGTCGGACCCATGGGCCTTTTTTTTTTTTTTTTTTTCCTGTAGTGTCGAGCTCATGGGCTGTATGACCAATGGATCGTTTTTATCGTCTAGCTAGTGGCCGTAAAGACTCGTGGCATCGGACTCGTGGGACGACCCCGTGAAATGTTCCGTCCCACGTGCACGAAAAAGGTGAGACAAATCAACATATACCTGTTGAATAATTAAAGATCATTGTCATTACGTCCGAAAAAAAAAGAAAACCACCACCACTAGTTCGGACAATGCATGTCAGACGACATCCACATTACGTAACTAATGTTATTTCAATCTTCTTCATGCACTGTGTGTACCTATCAGTCAAACACAGTTGATATCGAAACTTGAAATCACGATGAGGCGAAAAGTTTCACTTTCCGTTTCCACTTACTCCGTTTCCTCTTCCTTTATTACAGCTTATCACTATCGCTTGAGATATACGCACTTCATATCTATTTCTTTCTAAATTCGGCTGGTATGCTGACCTTGTCCCCGGTTTTTGTTTTTGACTTTTTTTTTCTGCTATAGTCCTTCACGGGGCATATTATTGTATATGTATTGAAACCCAAGATGAAGATTCTCTATATTTTCATATGATATGCTTTGTGCTGGCATACTGGTTTCGAGAGATTACTAGTATTTCGTCTCACGAATATTGTCACAAAGTCCAAATATTATTTCGAAAGATAAATATAGTAATGTCAAACAAATGGACTAATTCATTGGAAATCACACCAATTTCTGAGCAGGTTGTGCTTGTAGGCGTCTTGATAATGGAATCGTTACTTCGTATAGCTATATATATAAGTGGCTGTGACAGGTTCAAGTCAATAGGCGTGAACAAAATGTACGCCAAAACCATATTAAAGACATTTTAATATGTTATAATATAATGGCCACCTAATCTAAATTTTGCTTGAATTAGACAGCTGCATCCTGAGTCAACAAGTCAATAGGCGTGAACAAAATGTACGCCAAAACCATATTAAAGACATTTTAATATGTTATAATATAATGGCCACCTAATCTAAATTTTACTTGAATTAGACAGCTGCATCCCGAGTCAAATTAAATTGAATTCGTGACAGCGCATTCAACTTGAATGTTCGAAATCTTACCTGCGCTTTATCTTTGGTTAATATATTCAATTTGACTCATTTTCAAAGAACGACAGAGTCTTTATAATATCCTATGAAGATAAATGACTTCTTCAGACTGTACCTAGCTTGAGGTTCTCATTGATGATGTCCTGGAGTTGATTGAAGGCAGGCTCTGTGTACTTGAAACTTCTCCCAAACAGCAGCACAGAAATCACGTTGGAAACGGCACAGTTAAAAAGCTTTTGTGGATTGAGAGGCTGATCCTTCAATACAATAGAAATTGAATTTGAATTATTGAAAGTCAGATCTTGATTTGGATTTCTTTTACAGAAAGCGCATGACTCATCATTTTCCAAGGTTTTTCATGAAATGATAGGTCAGTTTGTTTTTAAGTACCTAAGAATTAGTCAACAATAAGTGAACACGAACACATTTTTCACAATAATTATGAAAATGTAACATTTCTTAAACACAATTCAGTTCAGTCTCTTCTCTGTATGAATACCAGAAATCTACAGTATTTCAAAACCTTCTCGTAGGCACTTTAAGACAATTTAGCATCTTTTATGCTGATCCTACACTGGCACAGCGACTGAAATGATGCCGGCCCTTGAACTTTTGCAGAAGAGCACGAGAAATTCACCATTTTACCGCCCACTTTCTCCGTAAAAGCGACACACTGGTGAGAAACGATCGTTCTGCTACGACTTCTTTCAATTTACGTGTTCATAAATGTCAATGCTGTGAGTGGCGTGACGCGTTGCACATCCGGAAATTACCATGTTGTATCTCGGGCGGTGGTATAATAAGCTACGTGATTTCATAACAAATACGGCAAAGCGAAATAAATGATAAAGAATTGATAAAGATATCAAAGTAATAATGATAATGATGACAACACAATAGTAATGAAAATGATGATGATGATGATGATGATAATAATAATGATAATGATTATAATAATAATAATAATAATAACAATAATAATAATAATAATAATAATAATAATAATAATAATAATAGCAATATTAACAATAAAGATTTATTCCCTATTTTTTCTTTCCTTTCTTTCTGTATTCATATATCTGTTTATATTTGAGTATATTCACCAGAATTTTGGCGATCTCCTCAATAAGCGTGTGAGCCTCGGCGTGAATCATGGCGTCAATCGTTCGGGGACCAGTGTTTAGCTTCCTCAAGGCTCCATGGACAAACTGGCGATGATCCTTCCAAACTTTGCCCGAAGAACCAGCTACGCCTGTCAGGAGGGAAGATGTAAGGAAGATATGTGTATGTATATATACAGCTGTGAATAGTCGTGATCAGTAACCAGAACAGAACAAAACAATGACAAATGTACTGAGTTAATGTCATAATAATGGAAGTGATTTACAGTAACACAGAAGAAATGAATTTGAAGAAGTGTAGTATTTAGAGTTTCCATGGGATGATGCTGAAAATACAAATAATCCTTCCTTGGACTGTATCATACGTTTTCATTATTTCGTACCCCTTCTAATCTTAAGTCTCAGTATGAATAAAGTTGATAATGGCTTTTCTAGAAATGGGATTCTATATCTATATGAGTCGTTTGCTGTTTTGATATTGCCGGTTACTGCGTAAACAGTTGAAAGTGTGAAGAAGAGTATGGTACTGGAATGTACAAGGGTAGATGAATGAAGAAAAGTGGAGATATCGAGGACACTATCAGTTTAAAGGGGTTCCAAACTATATATTCGAGAAAACAATGATAACCTTTTTATCTCACCAATATTCCTCCTCTCGAAGAAATCCTCAATGGGGACGACGCGAGGTCGATCCAGAATGTTTGGATTCTGGAAGGCATCCTTTATCAACTCGTAGCTGTTGAGGATGATGACATCTGTGGTGAATATGCGCAGCCTGTAGATGTCGCCGTACTTGTCAGCGAACGCAGTCAGCAGGTTTAGGGGTGACAGGTTAGAGCTGCATCATCAAATACAAAAAACAACAACAACAACAACAACAACAACAACAACAACACAAAACCCACACAATTATACAAACAATATATAGATCTACACGATGACTCCAAAAGCCAGTGCCACTGTCAGAGTAGCCAGCTTTTTCACATTTGATTGCATAAAAAAAAAATCACCTTGTTTACACGATTGAGGAATACCAAATACCAAATTTAGGGTCGCAATGTCTTCTGATAGAATGTGTTTTTCCACTCTCTTGCACTCAGGATTGGTAGCGTTTTTTGTTTTTTGTTTGTTCACACTGTAGATCTGACCTTCGATTCACTTTCACATTATACATTAATCGTACATTACAAAATTGTTTGAAGGAGCATTGTTTTGAAATGTGAACATCCTAAAAATAAGCCATATCAAGCGAGTATGACTGTTATCTTGATAAGACAAGTATGCAACTATACGTTGTTGGTTTTTGTTCATGCCCTTTGCCATGTTTGCCTAATACTCATGCTTCTATGTTTAATCTATTTCTAATCTGAACTGTATGAGCAAGTGAGTATTATGGAATGTGAGTTTTGCATGCATAAACTTCAGCATGAGCTAAAACCAGGGAGGTGACCTCCCTGCTAAAACATATTTAACAGAGCATACAATGTATACTCTGCAAAGAAGAGCTGATGTATACTGATGTATACTTTCGATAAACTAGGTCAGTTATAATATTATCAGACACAAACACACAATCACAGATAATGCACTTAGGGCGTATACACGCTATATACAGTGAATATACCATGACTGTATGCTTTAATACAAATTTAGATTATAAATACCTAATCAAAGTCGGTATGTTGCCGAGCAGTGGCCAACTGGAGGGCCCAGGTGGTAAATTGGCTCGAGTCCATTTCCGGCTGGCCAGAATCCATATCGCCGAGAGAATGACCACTATGATGGTCAGCAAGAACCACGGACCCGACGAGAGTGTTGACTCCATGTGTATGTAGCCTCTTATGTCATGCAATTTACCTGGCATTCATACCGTAAATAGAAACACAAAGTTGTGAATTAGAGAACTGTTTAAGTTATAACAGCAGGAAAGCATAATCCATAGTTATTATGCACAAGGGAAAAAACACACAAAAAAGAACCATCTCAACAAAGAAAACTGGAAAGTGTGACGCGTGACATGGTCATTAATGACTTTGTAAAATGCTGTGTACGTAATTACCATGCACCGAACACTAAAGAGTCTTCAAAAATAACCTGTGGCGAGATCGTTTGACGGGCTCTGCGATGTGTGTCACTGTAGATTATATCACAGTCAACTGGTGAAGCTTGTCTCATGTGGCTTCGATTTGTAGAGGAGTGGGTTTTAGGGGTAGGTGTTTTTCATAAGAACGATGGAATTTTACATTGGTTCTTGGTTAATAATCTGAATAAACGCATGAACACACGGCTAGTGGAGGCCAAGCAGTCAATAGGAAGGTAATCAGTTGGAATGAATACTCCTTGGCCCCATGAATACACCTGTCACAAACTGATGTTATGACAATGCGACCATAGACAGTTCCAAGGTCACCAAATCAATGAACATTTTCAAACATCTTCACGCTCCGCCGACTTCAAGCAGCATAACACATGTGTATTCATTTCCCGTGAATTTGGGATGCAGAAAAATAAGCTGTAAGTCCATGGGTGGAACACGAGAGGCCCTATGCTTTATAGGATGGAAATATGAGGTAAAAGTGCTAGTTGAACTTCGTCATTGTCGTCAATAATGTTGTATAGTGGGCTGAAGCTTAGAATAAGATATCTGACAAAGTAATGGAGAAACAGAGAAAAGGGTATGGTGGAGTCTGCATTAAATAATGCAGACTCCACGTGATATTAAACAACATGCATCACAGTCATGACAATCTTACACGGATAACCTTTTTATGAACAGAGCGGGGGATGGAATACAGCCATGCGAACTGTTGGCATTACTATAGTTGGGCACATGCCTAATGAAAATAACAATGGCATATGGCATCAGGCGATTACAGAATAATCGGGTGTCTAGACACAACAACTTCTTAGTCTTACCTTCCAAGCCCACATGAATCCGAACGATTCACACACCTCGGCGCGCGGTTTTCGGAATTGGTGAAGTCTGAATAGTGTTCTCTGTGACATCGGCTACGTCACAAAGATGATCCCCCTTATTCTGCAAGGGACACCCAATACGATCTGCGGCATTAACGCTAAATCGGGATGTTCTTAAATAAGAAAGAAGAAGTGGTATCAATGACATCGCTATACTCTTTTGTAACACATCCAGAGTTTTTATGCAACGTGTCTTGATCTATGTCATTGAGCTGCATTTATCTGATAGCTATACACAAAGGATATAGGTTGCGGAAAACATACTATTTTTCAATACGAATGCCCCTTCCAGATTGGTTAAATTCAAAATGAATACAAAATAATTTGTTGTTGTTGCATGATAGTTGTGACACACTATTATACACACATATGCACATAAGGGGGGGGGGGGACCATCAATACTATCGAACATTGACATCCCCCACCCCACTTCGCCAGTCGCGCCCCCTGATGTATACAGAACTATATGCTTCAGTTCAATGGATTCAAGCCTCTATAAGCAGTCAACGAAGCAGTAATACCAGATAATACAAATTCACGGTATATATAAAAAAAAATTATGTCATAAGTTAGCATGATATTATATCATGGTCGTCATTTGTACATAATATTATCCTTGTATAGGCTCATTACGAGCTCATAATGAGTTCGCTATTGTATAACCGCGGGATCAAAAGGTTTTCGTCAGGCTAGAGTGTGCGGATATGTATAAGCAAGGAACTTGCGAGTTGATTTAAAGGTATTATTTACCATTTGCAGATTAAAAAAAAAAGACCCAGCTATAGTGCTTCAAAATAGTTCTAAAATGTGAGCTGGGGATAGAAACAATCAATATAAAAATGTTGATAAGTTGTATATACCTATCAATAAAACATAAAACAATCACCTGCCCGTCGGTCATTACTCATGTCCCTACCTCACACCTCCATTGTGACGTCACGTGCTCATCGATACCTTGGTATTCATGGCTTATTATACCTTGGACAAAGTGATTTCCTTCTGTAGGAAGAATAGATGAATAGCTGCAATATCAATGACACTATTAGTGATAGAAAGTAGAACGTGAAAACTTGAAAAGAGCGGTGTTAATAACAATGTCAATGCTGATGATGATGAAGATGATACTCTACCATGTATGAATAATCACCATTATTTTTTAATCGCCATTGTTATTACACCAATGAAATTGCTTCAATATTTGGATTATAAGTGCAATGATAAGCGATGTATATAGTGCTATAGTATAGTATATAATGTATATAGTACTAAGAGATCATTAAGAATATTAAAGGCTTAGAAGATAAGATGTTGCACTCTTTCTAAGCCTCTTTGTTTTTTCAATATGTATCGTTTGAATCTGAATAACTATGTTTCATGTGGCAGTACCGACAACTTTCTCTCCCGGGGCATTTTTTTCGGGAGTACCAATTGGTGGAGTGTCGCAATCAGCGGTTGGGCGCATTGGGTGGGTGCCGAGTGTGTGGGGACTGCGGATGATAAAAATCGTCCAGTATCTGGACTACTATAGTCATTGCAACATGGTTGTGTGTGCCCGAGCTATAGGCTGATAAAGCAACTAAACACTATGATAGACACCACACATCGAGATGCATTTAGTGAAACCAGGTGAATTAAATCACTCTTTCTTGAACCATCATAGTCATATGATTTTACAATCCATCAATGTCAATATACAGAAGTCACTGTCCCGGCCCTTTGAAGTTGGATAACCATCGGTACATATAGTTACTAGTCTTGAATAGGTCTGTATGAATACTGTACATTTTGGGGAAACTGCAGGTTTTCTGTCGTTCAGACTGTCTGTCAAACAATGTGTCGAATCATCGCAAAGTCACATTATTTTTGTTTATGGGGGTAGGGGATCAGAGTTGAAAGTCTGTTAATTCTCTGTACAACTTCGTTCAATCAGTAAGTGTTATAATAATCATGTGGCACGCCACTAAGTGTGAATTTTTTGTCCTTATATCGCAGTTTATGCAAGCATGATACCAGACCGGAATCATTACGTAACTATAAAAATCATTATCGTCAGAAAAGTGAGGAAACAGGGTGAGTTAGTCATGCGACAGTTTAGCCAGTAAATCTCAACCTATGAGCGTGAGTGTACGCGTATTCATCACTGTTATGTGACATGTTCGCAACATTCTATTTACAGTCGGACGTTTCAGAGGTAGAATATTATGACCAACTATAACCAGCCATTTTTCACCCCATTCTTCCATCGCGCAATTGTATCGCAAATATAATCTGAATACAGAACCAAATTCATTATATTATCGTTGATCAAAACATAACAAAAATCGTAAAGTTTGGAAAGTATAGTTTCCTTGGATCATTAAGTCTTTCGTCATATTAAATAACTGACAAGACATTGCCTACTAGTATACTAAAGTTCTAATCAGCTTAATTCATTATTGCATCCATCAACATAAAAGTATTCTTCAGTGATTTGATAGCATCATGTCCTGCTTTGCTCATTTGAATGACCCGTATGAGATAGATCTTCTTCCCTAAAACTTTCCCCCATGCTCGATATCAACGTTAACTATATATATCTTGTGTTTTTTTTTTCTTTAAATCACTGCTCCCAAAGGTAAACAGGACCTTTAAACTGGGGGACGTATACGTCCCCCAGTTTAAAGGTCCGATTTACTTCTTTTTAATGAAAGTGAAATATTACAGGTCAAATAAGAAATTTGCATTGTCAAAAATGATTTATGTTATATTCACTTCAGCCATTTGTATTTTGGTGCCCTTCGGGTCTGTGAAGTTTATCACGCTTTTCTCTTTTAGATTTTTTTTTTTTCTGTGTGCAAAAACCAACAACAACAACAATAAAACATGGGTATAGTGATCGTGCTTTTTCCGTTATGGGACCAAAATCGTGGAATCAGTTACCTCTTCAGTTAAGGGAACTGTCATCTACAGAGTCATTCAAATCCAAACTTAAAACTTATCTCTTCCTTTCATACTGAGGACTGTAATTGCTGTATGTCATTAATATTGGATCAATATTGTATTTTTAATTGATATATGTTGTATTCTTTATTTGGTATATATTTGCTTTTGTTTACCATTTTCTTCTTTGTTGAAATGTTTGAGTATGTATATGCATGTAAATATATGATTTTTTTTTTTCATTTTTGAAGCGCCATGAGCACTGAAAAGTGGACCTGTGCGCTATACAAGTAGCCACTATTATCATTATTATTATTATTATTATTATAAAACTATATAGACGAACAAAGTGGTTTGAACAAAGAAAGAAAAAGAAATCAATTTTCATAGAAATGAGTACGCCTCAGCCTGCAAAGACATTTCTCTAAGCTTTCAAATGATTGTGCAAGTATACATTACGGAACTGTTAAATATCAATGAAATGAGTGAACGCGTTGCCATAGTAACATCTAGATGCTGCACTATATACTGGCGGCTCTAAGAGTTAGAACTTCTGGATAGGAGTATGTAGTGAGAAAAATCTCTTTGTATATAGATGCTGCACTGACTCGAAGTGCGAATGACGAGTCTTCCTAAAGCGGCCATTATATCTTACTGTATATATACTCATGATATGCGTCATAATCAAATGCGGCGTTGGACAGGAACTTTGCGAAATATCTTTATGGCCGCACCTTGTCTCGGTCGGCAGCAGCTGCTGCAGTTGTGCCAAAATTGTAAATGGATCGATCGAAAGAGAAACAGGGAAGAGGTGGAGTAGGATGGGGTAGATGGAGAGGAATATAAAACATAGGACAAAAATCATAGGCCTATGTTTGGATATAGACAAATATAATGTACGGATATTAAGTGGCTATGAAAGGTGGATAGCTGTAGATAAGAATAGTTATGATTATTTTGAATAATTGCTATAGATACCTGGTATATGAAGAGTTTATTAACTAGTTTGGTTAGCATAATACATACAACCATGGCACAAAGTAAACGACGTAGCTATATGAAATTTTGGAATGGATTTTGATGAGTAGATGTAGTATAATCCGAATGAACGTCAATAACAAAAAGCTGAGCTCAGCACTGGGCTGGAATGGGACAATTCTGCAGTGTTAATGAAAATGAAATGAAACCGATCACTGAGGCTCTGAGAATTTCCTGTACAAGTACGCCCTATTGACTTCCGCGAGGCGTACCAACAATGTGGTTTCACTTATTATTACCCGGTTTTACTTGTAATATTATAACAGACTGTTGTAAAGGGGACTACTCCAAAATAATAATTGAGTACTTTGCGCACGATGCTCTATCGAGTGCTGTATGCTGGCGAATCGCGTGACTTCGTTCGGCCGCCGAGAATCCTGCGGATCAGGATCTCCCACACACACGTCACACAACAGCAGAAGCTCTCTTCCTCAGATGACGCCGTTCTGTATTTAGACTGTCAACTGAAGTAAGTAATCAGTACTCTTATATCGACAAACTTACAGGCTAAGTCAGGTGTTTGAAGCTGATCATTTCAAGCGTGAACTGGAAATCATTTAGCTCTTGTAGCCTGGATTCGAAGGCGTCTATTTTAGACGGGTTTGCGACTAGTTCTATTTGCGTAGTCCCGTATCTTCAAATTTGTGCTGTGCCGTGTCTCGGTCTTCAGTCAGAATGGAATGTGTGTCAATGTCGTGGACCCTGGCTGCTGGGCAGCGCAGCGTAGCGGGACCTGGTGTATTAAAAGTTGTCGATTATTACTGTCGGCAATGTTTGTCATGATTTACAGAGGATCTCACATGGATATCACTGTACAGCATCGTCGTCGAGAGATGGTCCTACTCATGAGCGATGCGATGTAGCTACTTCTGTCAGTTCTGACCAGCCAGCCAGGGAGGTGCTCTCTTTCCACCTCCCTGTTCTGACGTTATCTGCGACCAGCCCGAACGCTCTGCGTTCGGCATATTACTATAACTGTGTACAAGGAGCGCCCCGGGGTTTCTTCTGACGTAAATTTTAGTTATTCATAGATTAGGGCTAGGCCTGATTTGGAATTTAGGAGACTCTAAGCCAGTTTTGGTTGGGTGGATTGTTCATTCATTCACAAGCAAATGTATGAACACACAACTTACAGTTACAAGATGCCTATTATCCTAACTGCGACAGCCGCCGCAGGAACGGTCTCCGAGGCTTCCATTATCCATGAACACACCCCTGTTGTACTAGACTCTAATCTACTGTATGAGCTGAAATTTTCGCGTACGTACAGATATTTTTGCGAATCGCTACTTGGATAAATAAAGGACATTTTCGCGTGTTGTTAATTTCGCGGTTGCGAGGGTCTAACTGAACTTAGTTATTCGCGTCTTGTTATTTTCGCATGTTGTTATTTTCGCGGTTCAAAGGCGATTTGCGAAATTCGCGAAAATAAAACCACCGCAAAATTTCAGCTCGTACAGTATCAATTCTCTATTGAACAGAATCACATTATTGATTAGTTTTAGAATTTACTTTTCAAGTATTTACTCTAGTCTAAGCGTAAATGCTGCTTGAAAACTTTGGTGAAACCATTTTGAGTTAGATCTACTGACTCCTGTCTTATTACATTTGACATCAATGTGTAAATTGTTAAGTCTAGAATTCCACATTTGTGGGCCTTGAAAAATGAAAAGACTTTTTGTAGGGGGTGTATGAACCAGAGAAAAATAAAAATTGATACAATTTTAGTACCATATCAAATTATGACTTTTTTTAGAATTTGAAATAAGTATGGGATTCAGGTAAGAACTCGGTCATGATAGCATAAAAACAAATATAGTGCATGCTGTTTAATCGTAAACAAATCACAGGTAAGATTGTTCCAGTTGTCTAGTTTTGTGCAGATAGGGTTAGGTTTTATTGTTGAATTGTGCATTGTAATGTAATCTTTTGTCATCTCATCTTGCACGACTGGTTTCTTTGACATGAGGAGGAATGTACTGTACATTACACCTTGTTGGTAAGTTGCTTTATAGAAATGGGCGAGACAACTGTTTAAGTGTTGTCTTCTTTTGCAGAACGATTTCCATTGAAGGCCATTTTGTAACAAGTTGGTCACACTTGCTGTAGAGGAGTAATCATAAAACGAGTTGCTCTCCTTGTGCCTTGGACCAATTTCTATCTTGTTGATTAGTTACTGTATATTTAAGCTGTTATTTTCGCGAGGGTTATAATTTTCGCAAATTTCGCGAATCACAGTTGGACTGCGAATTTAACAACAAGCGAAAATGTCACCATACACGGTAGTAATGCACTTATGAAGGCCTCTGTGTCAATTTGCGAAAACAACATCTCTCGAAAATGTCTGCGACCTTCTCACTAGTGAAAATATCTGTACGCGAAAATAACAGCGTATACATGTACAGTAGTAATGCCTGGTGAGGAACCCAAACTGCTGCATACTCTAATTTTGGATGGACTAGGGCAAGATATGCAGCCTTCTTTACAGCTATATCACACTATTCGGACAGATTTCTCCTTATAGTACTGACGTTTTATCGGCGTGATTTACAGTCCAGTTTACATGTTTGCTCTACAACATTATATCGGAGAGGTGGACTCCAAGGTAGCAACATTAGTCAACAACCTTAAAGTTAACTGCCAGTAGATGATGTATACGTTTTGGTTTCCTACTCCATACCATGTCATGTGCATGACTTCACATTTCTCTGTATTGAAGTTCATTTGGCAGGTATCTGTCTATTATTTTGGGGGACCCATTACAGTAGTTGAACTAGAATTATATAGACTAGTGAAGTAGTAGAACACACTTGTGCCTGCTCTTCCCACAGATGGCATGATATGCCTGGCTTATAAGATTCACTAGCTTTTAGTTTCCGAGGTTGAACCAGATTTTTAACTATACAAACAAAATGATTTTGAATGAATGAACAGACCACTAGTAATTTGTTTTTTTCAGCATAAATAAAGTCTCATCTTCACCTATCTGATGGTATGCTTACCTAAACACATCATTCAGTCTATATCCCATCTCAGTATGAAAGATGCTTTAATCTCTTTAGCCTACATAAAACATAGTACCAGTATGTCACAGCATAGATTTTATTCACCTGTTAGTTACACTGTAGAACAGCTTCGTGCACAGTAGTAGTAACTTGTACATTGTTTTTACTTACAACTAAATGTAAACATTCTCAGAAGGAAAGTACATAAGCAACAATGGTTATATCAAAATGATTCTTGATACAGTGTATATACATCTGAAGCTATTCTGTGTTAAAAGACAGAAATGTCACGTTCACACTGTTCCTCTTTGGTGTAAATTTGAATAATCCTTTTCTTCGAAGACCCACTTTGTTGTTTAATGATCATATGCCTGATAATCCAAAAATTTGTTGGACAGTTTCACTTACCTAACAGTCTTATCATATAATTGAAGGTAAAACATAGGACCCATACAACTGCAGAAATTGTTGATTTTTAACTCTATGATAGATACATATGCATAAGAAATGTACGAAATAATGCTTTGATAACACATCTTCTCTTTGGTAACAACAGAAATAGGAAATGATACCCAATGAGGTACACTGTAGGTATTGCATTCTCAGAGAATACCTGATCGTGGTTGCTGTGATATCTTATGATTGATTACATACATTGGGCCATAACTATCAATTGCATGTCAGAGTGAATCGATTTCAGCATATTAGTTGTTTGCAATTCAATACTATTTATTGTGAGGGCATGGTCACTGTGTTCAAGTAACTTCCTACCTTTTTTTATGTCTGTGTCTATTTGATGTAGATATCACCATGGCAACAAAAAAGGATGAAGAGATGAACCAAACACAGCTACAGTTTGCTCCATTCAGCAGTGCCCTGGATGTTGGTTTTTGGCATAAATTAACCCAGAAGAAGTTGAATGAGTACAAGCTGGATGACAAACCAAAGGACATACATGGTTACTACTACAATGGTGAGTTCATTGTTTAAAAATATGTGGGGGTCTGTCTTAAGTAACCCTAGCTACAGGCTGGGTGATACTGCAACTGATCCACTTTTAGTTACTTTGAAATCACTCCATGGAACAGCAATGTCAACATCTGAAGTAGGTTTAGTCTTCATGTTTGGCAAGACACTATTTGGTTTGTAGTGTATTTTATACATCAGATCTGTGTCTTATATTGAGAGCAGCAATTTAATATATCAGCCAGTGATTGATGTTGAAAACTGGATGAAATGTAACATAATGCCATAGTATTTCCTTTAACTTTGCATCTTTGACTGCTGATGCATCATGGCCCAATAAAAACCAACCACATAAAATGAATGAAAGAATCCTGGATAAAATGATTTGACACATTCTGACATGAATAATAAAACAACAAATCACTTCATTATAATTCTGCCCGGGCAAGAGTGATGTATTCTTGTCTCCCTTATGTAATATTGAACACTTTTTCTTGTGTGACTAAGAGACATGTGTAACCGGTATGAAGTTATCCCTTTCTCTTTCGATTTTTGATAGGGGATCCCGATGGACTTCCCTGTAGACTGTGCCTGGACTTCAATGCATTTGACTCGTAAGTTTTGCTTTTGTAGCAGGAGCTGTGCGTTTTCCTTTCTTGGGGCAGACGTCAATCCAAAAACCCACAGTTATACTAAATTGTTAGAATAGATAAAGATAGTACAGATTAAAGAAATAATATATTCAAGTGAAGTTGAAGTGCGACAATTACGAACATTTTGCATGGCACTGAAATGTGTTTTGTAATATAGTCTGAAACTACACATAGATAGTGACAGTTGAATTGCTGCCTGATGCTATCACACTGTGCAAGAGAAGTTCTACTTTCATATCCTCTATTGTTTCAGTGTATGAGATCGACTTTGTCATTCAAAACTAAAGTCATTTTACTCTACTTGTAAAGAGAAGTCTAGATGTTTTATCACAAGCAGTTAATAGTAAGTTTGCTTCATATGTGAGAGTGGCCATGTGGCTATAAGAAGTAGGTCTTTTGGGTTGAGTCATAAAGTGACTCATTGTGTTTAAGAACAATCTTGATCATCACATGGCTTTCTATGTAAAGTACCAGAAACTGTGTATATGATTTTGAATTTGACAGCTTGTAAGGATATACTGTAAAAGTGGAAATTTTCCTGCTGTTGAAATTTTCGCGCATTTTGCGCAACCACAAACTAGCGCGAAAATAAAAGCACGCGAATCTTTTTGCTTGCCGTTTGTTCCTGTACATGATGTCTTGATTCCGCGGAATTAAAAACACGCAAAACTCTTCTCACCCTGCCATGCGCAAAAAATTAGTCTTGCAAAAATATCCACTTTTACAGTATTTTAGAGCAAGCAAAGCCACACCCAAAAACACATCGCAGATTCATTATATATTCTTTGTCACTTCCATCATGCATGTATGTCAAAGATATTTTTATGGTACTCCTCCGATCTTTACCAAACTGTTGAAGTTGAAATATTCATCAACTTTGCCCTCAAAATTCAAAGAGGTAAAGATCTCATAATCTTTAATTGAATAGATTGGGTGATATACATTCTGCTAATCTGATTTGTCTTATGTACTGAATTTTCCCTACATGTTATTACTGTAAAAGTGGATATTTTCGCGTGACTAATTTTTCGCGCTTGGCCGGGTCGGAAGAGTTTCGCGTGTTTTTAATTCCGCGGAATCAAGACATCACGCACAGGCACATATGGCAAGCAAAAATATTCGCGTGCTTTTATTTTCGCGCTAGTTTCTGGTTGCGCGAAATGCGCGAAAATTTGAACACCGCGAAAATTTCCACTTTTACAGTATATGATAAAATTTATTTTGATTCTGCTCTCTAGCTCTGCAAGTACTCCACCACATTGTCATCTATCAAGGGGCACACTAGTGAACTTCAACACCCTGGATGCTTTCAAGACTTGTGACAAGAAAGCTCTTCTGGATAAAACTTCAGAAAAGGTCACTTACCACTATATTATTTACAAAAAAAAAAAAAATATTGAGTGCTGCATACTCCATATATTTAGCAAGTCTAATATTTCGCGAATTGGAACTTATGGACATTTTCGCAAGTTGTTAAATTTGCAATCTTTGAGTACAGTAATATAGCAAAAGTGTATGTGTGCACGTTGTATTCGTGTCGGGATCAGAGTTAAATATTTTTGTGTGTTGTTAACTTCGTGAAAAGCACCCGACTTCGCAAAAATTTAAACCTCACAAAATATAAGGCATAGATGGCACACTGTAAATTTTGGTTTGCTCACCTAACAATAAATGTGTGTTGACTGATAAACAATCAACTTGGGCAGTATGTAATGTCTTTGATGTAATAGAATCCATTTATGTGAAATGTTCATGATTATATAGATTTGTTCTTCATTTGCCATTTGAAGTATTGTATTGTGTTTTAACACTAGTGTGCAGGCTACCTGATTAAGTTTTTAATGTCGATCTTCCTGTCTTTGAATTATCACAAATAAGTGATATGTTCTTAGAGGTGACTGGAAAGTTATGATTTCATCTATGATCAGTGACCTGACGAGGATTTTATTACATAATATCAGATTTAAATTCTTCATGATTAACATCTTTGTTTGTGTTTTTCTTTCTACAGCTATGGGATGACATCAGACAAGGTGCTGCCATCCAAGACCCATCTCTCTTGTCTCCTTTCCTTCTCCTCACTTTCGCTGTAAGATCAAACCTTCACATCTATTTACACCCCCAAGTGTTTTTTTTCGTCCCCGCCGAACGAGTTCGAGCAGGGGACTATGAAACGGGCTCCGTACGTGTGTGTGTCCGTGTGTCTGTCTGTCCGTGCGTCCGTGTGTGATCAAAATGTTCAAAATGCTACTCTTTCGCCATTTCTAACCCGATTTTGATTCTGTTTGCTTTATATGATAGCACTACATGGGAGCTTTGAAACTTCTATACAGAATTTCAGTTGTGACCTTTGACCTTGACCTTTGACCTACATTGTACATTTTGCTTCAAAATGCTACTCCTTCGCCATTTCTAACCCGATTTTGATTCCGTTTGCTTTATATGATGGCACTAGGTGAGGGCTTCAAAACTTCTACACAGAATTTTGACCTTTGACTTCTTTGACCTTGATTTTTGACCTATATTGCACATTGCCTACAAAATGCTACTCCTTCGCCATTTCTAACCCGATTTTGATTCCGTTTGCTTTATGTGATGACACTAGGTGAGGGCTTCAAAACTTCTACACAGAATTTTGACCTTTGACTTCTTTGACCTTTGACCTTGATTTTTGACCTATATTGTACATTTTGCTACAAAATGCTACTCCTTCACCATTTGTAACCCAATTTCAATTCCGTTTGCTTTATGTGATGGCACTAGGTGAGGGCTTCAAAACTTCTACACAGAATTTTGACCTTTGACTTCTTTGACCTTTGACCTTGATTTTTGACCTGTATTGTACATTTTGCTACCAAATGCTACTCCTTCGCCATTTCTAACCCGATTTCGATTCCGTTTCCTTTATGTGATGGCACTAGGTGAGGGCTTCAAAACTGCTACACAGAATTTTGACCTTTGACTTCTTTGACCTTTGACCTTGATTTTTTTACCTATATTGTACATTGGCTACAAAATGCTACTCCTTCGCTATTTCTAACCCGATTTCGATTCCGTTTGCTTTATGTAATGGCACTAGGTGAGGGCTTCAAATCTTCTACATAGAATTTTGACCTTTGACTTCTTTGACCTTTGACCTTGATCTTTTTACCTATATTGTACATTTTGCTACTAAATGCTACTTCCGGCGGGGACATATATTACGCACCGCGTGATTTCTACTTTTCCTTGTTTTTTTTTTTTTATACCGACAGAGAAAGAAAAGTTGTGAAAGGTCTTTACTGCATGTGATTACTAATAAAGATATGAGGACTTTTCTCAAAATAATTACTGTCTGATATTATGTTTTCTGAAGAGACAATTGATAGTGTCAGACACTCTATCACAGTTGATATTATTTATTTCATTTTAATGTTATCATCTGTGATCATGCAGCTTTAAACAAACAATAGGTGAGAATTTCTGAATGATTTTTTTTTTTTTTTTGTGCTAAAGTTTTGTAGATCAGTGATAAAGCACATCATTGCTGCTTTTTCAGACACTGAAGTTCTCAACTTTTCCCAAAATTGTATACTGTAAGTTTGTCATATTGACTACTTTACCAGATTATATTTCTATCTGTTTTCTGCATTTTGATGACACCATCATAATTACCAATGACATGTTCTATGCTGGATGATAAAGGAATTAGCTGCAAAAAAAAAAAAATACTATGCTGGTGTCAAATTATACATACGATGGAATGTAAAGGAAGGTCTAGTTTCTGAGATAGTGTTGAACTCTTTGTATTGCTAACCAGTGTTAATGCTGATTTTGTATCAGGACCTGAAGAAGTATCACTACAGCTACTGGTTTGCCTTCCCTGCCCTCATCACCCCAGAAGGAGTCAGACACACCAGATCTCCAGAGAGACTAGAGAAGGTCATGTCAGGGTCAAAGGTCAGTTTCCTCTATGGAAGGCATGCTCAATTTATAACTCATATTCTCTGACAAGTTTGCACATGTAGGTGATCACCACTGGACCCCAATTTGCACTAGAGATAATACTTTGATTTTGACTCGCTGTTTTGAAGCTTTCCAGATTAGTCATATCAAACCACATCTATGTGATTTTATTTTTCACTAAAATGAAACTGGATTTCCGAGGAAAGATAGAATATCAGGTGATGGGATTTGTGATGTTTCATTTTGCATTTTGTAAGTGGTTAACTTCCTCTACAGTTTCCTGAGTGAACAACAACAATGTTACGTGTATAATCAGTGGACTATTTGTCCCTTGTTCCCATACAGTCATTATAATATTTCTGTACATTGTATTAGGAAAGGAAAAGCTTCTAAATATGAGAGACCTTTGACAATGAACAAATATATTATTTAGCCAGAAAACAGTGTGTTTTCACATCTGTATTAATTATTTGGAAATTAGTTTTGATGATGTCATTATTCCCTTTTGCTTTTATAATTAATGTTTTTATCTTTACAAGAATGCAGAATTGTATGCAAAATTCAGTAGTTATAATGCACTACAGGGTTGGGTCTTAATCATTACACTTTGTCGCTAATATCTTGTCAGATTTCCAGCCTCCAGACTGCATATGACGCTGCGTGTCAGGCTGAGGGTCGTGACCTGGCCTACTTCCTGATTTCCTCGGAGGGAGATGAATTCAAGGTGTTCCCACTTAGTGCCTGGGATGAGACTAATGACAAGTCACAGGTAATGAGGTAGACATGGCAGGACATGACTGATAGGAAACAAGACTCAACTCATCTGGCACAAGTTTTCTTCACTAGCAAATTTGCCCATTTGAAAAGAACGAAACAATAGTCTAGGAGAGTTATGTCATCAAAAAATGTAGTTTGTGTTTTCTTTGTGACTGAGTGTCACAAGCTATTAGATGCACTGCCATGTGTTATCAAACTGCAACAAAACATTTTACTTTCATATCTTGTATTGCTTCTGTGAGTGAAATGGCTTTGCCATTGAAAACCAATCATTTTACTTTACTCAAAGGAGAAACCTGAAGAATATATTACATGCAGCTGAGTTCTGTTTGTTAGAGTTATTTCCTTGTGTAACCCTGTGGTTATGAGAAATAGATGTTTTGATATGAGTCATAAAGTGGCTCATTGTGTAACAAAGTGTGTATGTGGTTAACATTGATACTTTGAGTTATAATAAAGATGTTCACCTTACCTAGCATGTACATGTAGACAGGCGCACATTATTGTATACAAATACACATTATACAGTCAGGTCCACCACATAATCATCAGTTTTCTGTGTCACTCAGTTTGTGAATAGCCACCTGTGAGGCAAAATTTTGAAGACCGTAATAGGTTTGATGCTGTGACTTTTGGATTTGATTTGCAACAGAGCAGTCTGAAGAATTAAAATCCTGATATCCTGATAAAATGTTACTGTGTATGAACCCAAAGTAGCAACAGTGTTAAGAAATGATGTAGCACAACATGAACTTTCCATCACATCAAACAAATTAAGGACTTTCCTGTTTCCAGTGACTTCCTATTATTGAAGTGCTGTGTGTATATCTGAATCATATGTGACTGAACTTTTCAGTGCTGTGTGATTGATAAAATGTGACATATATCTTACTTGTATACTACCTTTGTGGTTTTCTCTCCTTGGATGCTAAAGGTCATGTTTGGTTTTGCTGACCCCTGCACCCTTGACCACTACCCTGGATGGTCACTCAGGAATTTCCTCTGTCTCATCTCCTGTCATTGGTGAGAAATATCCCCTATCATGGAGATTGATTCCATGCAGGTAGAAATAGCTGGCAGATGACCCCCCTCAAGTCTTGTATCAGTGTTTGTTATGAGAATCATGTCTAACCATCATCAACAATACAAATGAGAAGTGACATGTAAATAATATACCTCAAAGTGCTGTGAAGATCTATGCTTACAATATGTTTTTAAAGATGAATATCATTCAAATATCGTATATCTTTACAGTCAGATGTAGTAGCTGTCAGCTAGTGAACAAGAATGGGGGATCTCCAGTAGGCAAGGATCAGGGCAGTGTTCAATGGCAACTTCTTCAATAACATTCAGTTTATTTTATGAATATCTGTTTGCAGGCCTAGGGAAATGCAATTTTGTTGAGTTCTTTTTGTTAGTCCTGTGAGCTTACTACAGCTGTGATTTCTTGAATTGTGTTTTACTTTTGTTTTCTCTTCCACCAAAGTATATATTTGTGATACAGCACCCCTTTACCCATTACAATGCCCTCATCAAATACAGACAAGATGTTAGCTGAAATTCTACCCAATCTTATTAGTTAAATGGTGGTTTTGGTTTTTTTTTTTTTTCAGTGGTGAAATTTAAAAAAAAAAGTTAAATAGACATGTGAAGATGCAATTTTTGTAAAACTTTAATGGAGATAGTGTCATGTCTCTGTGGTTCTCTCTTCACAAACATTTTTTGGTTTGTTTTATTGTTTGGTTTGATTATCTTTGTTTTGCTTTTGTTTTGTTTTTTATTGCAGGGTGTCTGAGGCAAAGGAGATAACAGTCATGTCCTTCAGGGACCGGACGAGAGAAGGAGTGCGAAGCAGTGCTCACAGCCTCATATTTCATCTTCACATTCCTCCAACTAGTCTTGAGATGAGTAAGGAGGCTTTCTAACTCTCTTCACACTATTATTTCTTCCTCAGATTCATTTAAGTGAGACTTCAGTTAAAACAGTCAACAAACAAACAAACAAATGCAGACTTAACTCAGTATTCCAGATTGTGCCCTGCTATTAATTTCAGGTTGCATATCTTCTCATAAGCATGTTTGAAAATATAAGTTCTGAGCTGTTTCAGTGGTCTTCATAATATTATGTTCATACAGTTACTTAGGACAAGTAGCATCATCTATTCCATTTACTCAAAAATGTTTTGAGTTCTCCTCGTCATATGTTCTATTGTATGCAAATTTAGGTTGTTGTTTTTTTTTTCGTTCTGCTTTGTAAAACATCAAAAACTTCTTCAATTTGGATGCATAAAATGTTGCCACAAAATCATGCTTGCGTAGTTGAAGTGTCGTGCAAAATTACGTATGATGAAATATCTGGTACATTTTTCACTTGTATGACTCTTTTGAGAAGATGTCACTCCTTGTTGCATAGTCTAGCTGTACAGCTTACAAGCAATTGATTTGACTTGCTGAGAGTTGCTGTATTTTCTTTCATCATGTAAAATTCCTGTTTCTGGATGGATTTGCTGCTTCCACCTGCAGCATGCCCAAAGTGTGTTGGCTGGGAGAAGAATCAAAGGAACAAACTTGGTCCTCGCAAGGTAGACCTCAGCTCCAGTATGGACCCCACAAGGTAAGACTTATTCAAATGAACGAATCTTTGCATTAAGGTGTTTTTATTGCAACTGATTGACAAATTGCCCTTCATTTACATAGTTGAGCACGGATTATTCAGTGTTTAAGTAGTAGCCATGGTTTGCGTTGATGAAGGGCAATTTGTCAATCTGATGCAATAAGGTGAGACGGACTTAGAGTTTATGGTGTCTTCTTAGCATGTTTTCTCTGAGACTCTTTGCTACATGTGTGTATTTTAAGGCTTTGAGAATGCAATACTGTGTTTTACAGTTTACAGATGTTGCTGTGCAACCAAAGAGTCCACATAGAGGTATCCACAGGTACTTCTCTGAACAGTATATGTCCTATTTGTTATTTTAGATACATGCCAATTGATTATTATTGAGTTTTCATTGCACACCTCTCCACCAGGCTGGCTGAAACATCCGTAGACTTGAATCTGAAGTTGATGAGATGGCGTCTGCTGCCCTCTCTCGATCTAGATAAAGTGGCAGAGACGAGATGTCTTCTCCTTGGCTCAGGGACACTGGGATGCAATGTGGCAAGGTGTCTCTTGGTTAGTGGACTGATGGAGATTGACCTACCTTCACACACTTTATGATAATTATAAACTCGCTTATGCTTGGTTTGTTTGCTAGAAGCATACGTGATTAGCTACTGCTCTCATTCTTTCCTTTAAAATGTCCAAAGGGGGTAAACAGCTCAACATGATTGAGGTGAAAAATATTTCATTGCCTTATAAACATACATTCTGCATTGAGTGACCCTAAGACGCGTATCATTGGTCGCTAGATATTATTCTTGTCTTCAGCTGTATATGTACTTCTTTCCGTCCCTGGTGATCACTTTTTGCTAGGTGTAATTTTAGTATTCTCGGTGATACAGTCACACTCAGGAGGGCTTGGAAGGAAGGGGGATGACCATTGGGGAGATTTGCAACATAGGTCAGTGTTATGGCTAAGAATGTGTAAAGCACTTAATAATGTTGTATTTCTGTAGGTTTTACAAAATCCATGCATTCCTCTGATTCTGTTGTCAGTATGTGCGCAAAACTTAAACTGCTATGATTTCATTTCTCCTTGTGTACTGACAGGGCTGGGGTATTCGTACCATCACATTCGTTGACAACTCCACAGTGTCATACTCCAACCCAGTAAGGCAGTCCTTGTTTGAGTTTGAGGACTCCCTTGGAGGAGGCAAGCCCAAGGCTCAGACTGCGGCAGACAAGATCAGGAAGATCTTTCCTGGAGTTGTAAGAATCATATCATGAAATCTCATCTCCTATAATGAACACATCATAACTAGTATACCAACTTGATAAAGAAAGCATCAGACTTTGGAGACATGTAAGAACAATTCATGCAATGATAAACATACACTGCTAGAAAAAAAAACCCTGTGAATTATATGAATGATCTAGAATATTAGAACAATGAATGACTTCTATGGTGAATGAGATAATGCCTTGAAGTTGTTTGTCTCAACCAATAATCATCTTCTCAGTCAATTCATGAATTGACCAAGGATTCCATGGTGGCTTGGCATGTAGATTCTGTTTATTTCAAAGAGGGATGTTCTTCTGTCTATATGCATGTATGTATGTATGTCTGTCTGTCTGTACAGAGTTCTAGAGAAAGAAATGTAGACTCAGAGAGAGAATATTTTCCATGAATCTGCAGGAAAATCAAGTGTATTTCTTCTGCTAATGATATACTGTATACGCTGTTATTTTCGCGTACAGATATTTTCGCGAATGACAGGGCCATATACATTTTCGCGAGATGTTGTTTTTGCGAATTGACGCTGACACTTAAGTTAATGCGCTATTAACAGGGCGCATGGAGACATTATTGTGATTCGCGAAATTCGCAAAAATTAAACCCTCGGGAAAATAAAAGCTTATACAGTATGTTCCCCTGCCATTCACATTCATAAACTATACCATATTAGTATCGTCCACTGATAAATTTTTCTCACCAGAAATCAGAAGGAGTCAGTCTCTCAATCCCCATGCCAGGACATGCTGTCGGTTCCTCAGGTGAGTTGATTCAATGACCTCGCTTTACTCGTGTAACAATTGAGTGCTACTCAAGTACCAATGACACAGAAACATTTGTGGTAGATATGATCTCTCAGAAGGGATGGAACAAAGCAAATGTCACATTCTCACTCATGAAGTATTTTTTTTTTTTTGTCCTTTTTGCGTCGATACTGCACAAACACACACAACATCAACACCATTATCACCATTGTCTGTGGAGTGTTACTAGTGTATGACAAGTCTGTTCACCTTGTGCTTTGTTCTCTTGGCGCAGCTGTATGAGTGGCACTGGATTAAACATTCCAATGTACAGAGATACACAAATACAATTTCTTCTTGTAATCCAGTGGTTTAGATTTACAAATCTTAGAATTTATTTTCATGAAAACTAATCTTGGTAATGATGTGGATGTAAATAAGTCATTTCTAAGTCTTCTCACCCACACTGGCTGATGTTTAACCCTTGTGTAGTGATACAAGCAGAGACTGTCATTCATTAGCAGCATACAGGAATGGTTAACTATACACAGCCCAGTCGCTGTAGGTAGCAACAGGGCTGTACAGTCGGGACCACCAAACACGAAGAGAGTTCAACGATCGCATTGTGATCGCTTTGAATTTTGATACTTTAGATTTTTTTTGTCACCTCAAACTCATCTGATACAATCTTCAATAATGAGAGTCTATATCTATGCTATCATTATTCAAATTCAGATTATGCAACTTACGGAAAATGATGATTATATGCAGCATGTGCGAACGGTACATCTGATACTAGTAATCGGCAGTTCACTCCCTCGATCTCTCGGTCCACCGTACGTGCTGCTACCAAAGAGCGCACGCACGGAATATATATCGCTGCACTTCCAGCCATGCACCCGGCCACGCACTTATTTGCTGAGTAGTCAACTAGCCATTTTGAATTCTGCAACGATGAACCCCGACGGTCGGGGACTCCTGCGCTGTTCTACTGCGCTAGAAAGTGTCATTTTTTGTTCACTGGACTTATCGTTCGGGCTCTCTATGGACTTATAAACCTTCTATAATACACGCATACACTTAACGTGAGTAACGTATACATTTTTTATAAGAAACATATAAGTTTTCATAAGTTTTGTAGTTGTGTTGTGGTTCCCCACTTTGAAGGTGTATGCCTCGACTGTTAGACGCTGTATTCACACAGCGTACTAACAGCGTCTGGTCGGGCTAAGGAATGGTATGATGTCATTATGGTCGCATCCAGGTCAATTATGGGATCATCTTTTTGTCCGGTGTAGCTATTGTTTTTTGTTTGGAGCAGATTAAAAATTCTTGACTATGTAACATTAAATAATGGTGCAGTCACTATAAAAGTTTTCACATTATGCAATATCAGATCACGTACTGAATGACATATGCTACTTTACAATGCATAGTGGATTGTTGGACAGGATTTTGTTTTTAGTGTGAACAGTACCCATACATGCTTGGTATCGAGGACTGGGGAAGCACTCTTATTTCTTTATCAGAAAATTTAGGTCAAGATCTAGATTTGGGGTTATAAGGTACGGGGCTTTCCCCATTGCGAGTTGGGAGATTGAAATTCCATAAGCTATCTTACTAGATAGCTGTCTATAAGTCAATATAAGAGAAGTGGGTCATGAATGATGGTGGCTGCTGGAGCTGCCACACCTGATATCACTCCAAGTCTGGTGTTTCCATATCCTGTGCTGTAAAGGGGGATGTGAAGCAAGCCACAGTGAAACTCTCTATGAATGAAATATTGCTGTTAGAGAGCGGTGTTGCAATATTTTTGGTGCTTATTTTCTTGAGGTTTTCAAATGTAACCTGGGTAAGAGGTGACTTCCAACTATGATGTACCGTGAAGTAGATGACATTTTAAGTTCATCACCTTTGTACAGATCATTGTGCTGCGATATGGTGTAGTTCTGACTGCTGTTAATCTGAAGCTGGAAAGGAGGATTAGCAATCCATTTAAAATGTGTGTAGTCACATGATATGTCGGGAGCAATAGATGCATAGTCACAACATTGATGGAGTTTGATGTTTTATTTCTCATGAACAGTGATTCATGGAGATTATGGCAATGATTGTTGTAGTTTATAATCAAAGGATGCTGAGTAAGATTGAACCAAATACTAGTAGAGTTCATTACACCCTTGACATGTTATCATAGCAAGCTTGGTATTCAGGTAAAGATGAGAGATCTGGGCTGTCTGGTGATATTCCATCAGTTTCCTGGATGCACATGTTGTCTGCCCCAAATTCTATACCAGCATGATGACCTTAGCAAGTTTGTTGGGTCATTCTTATCAGAAGAGAGATGCATGCCATGTAAAGTAAGAAAATATATAATGAGAGAAATGTACTCTTTGCCTCCTAGGTCCATGCCTGTTTAATATATTCAGACAGAGCTGCACAGACTTTTTGTAGATATTTCTGCAACAGCTGTTCTCATTTTTATACATTGTTGAATTTGTGATGGATGAATGATTCAATAAATTTAGCAACTTAATACCCTGTATATCTCCAGACAAACATCTTAAGTTGATGTGGTTATGAGATTATTTTACATACATGATGTAAGTGCGCTGTAGTCATATAATTGAGAAAATTTGTATAAGAAATCATACAGTTTGCTGTGTTTTCTTCCTTGATCTATTATCACTTGTTCTTCCCTCCCCTCTAGTACTTATCATTTTTTTTGTTTCATCTGTATTTCAGAGGAAGCCATACAACAAGCGAGGGAGTCTGTGAAGAAGTTGGAAGAGCTGATTGATAACCATGATGTGCTGTTCCTTTTGATGGACACACGAGAGAGCAGATGGCTACCAACAGTCATTGGCAGCAGTAAAAGGAAGGTGGGAAGACTTTGTCTTTGCAGTCATTGAGGAGTGATGCTGAGTGATGACACTCCCCAAAGCCTTCCATATTCCTTGTCTCTTTAGACTGGAATATTGTTTCCAGTTCATTAGAGAATGCTGTCAAGATGTACTACATTTCTTACGTAAATACAATGCAATACAGTACAGTACAATTTATGTTTAATACATGGAGTAATTTTCAGTGATGACACTCTCAAATGCCTTCCATACCCCTTGTCTCTTTAGATAGGAATATTGTTTCAGGTTAGTTGAGGATGTTATTAAGATATATTACTTTTTGTATGTTTAATTGTGACATCATCTCTTTCTCTAGTGAAGGTAAACATGGGCAGAGTCTAATAGGTGGAGTCACCTATTACTCTCTGCTAAATCTCCAAAACTAGTTTTCATTGTATTTGATGTTTGGGGAGGTCTGACATAGCAGTTATGCACATTTAGAAAGAAATGACAATTCATCAATTACATGTATATATGGATTGTTCTTCAGCTGATGTCTTCTTTGTGCCTTTTTATTTGTCATACTCCTGATTAATTTTGACATGGTCATCAAAAGTCACTTCATCTCGATGGTCATTGTCATTTTCCTCACTATCCAGATTGTCATGAATGCTGCCCTGGGCTTTGACACCTACCTGGTGTTAAGACACGGAATGAAACTCTCCAAGGACCAACCTCCCCCTCCAGAGCCTCAGGAGGCGTCCACATCCTCCTCCTACTCCAACCTATCCCATATCCCTGGCCACAAGCTGGGATGCTACTTCTGCAATGATGTGGTGGCACCTGGTGATGTGAGCAACATCCATTTTTGCCACAAAAACTCTTCAAATGGAGATTTCCAACCACCTTTTGTTGGATCATGACTACAAATCTAGCAGATGAATATTTATATCATAACCTAAGCATAGCCTGCCTGTATGACAAGTTAAGATGGCAAGCTTTGGACAGATGTCAAAAGAAGGATGAGACTACAATTATAATTAGCTTTCTATAAAGATTTGAGGTCTCTTCTCGCTTGCCAGAGCAAATTGATTGAATATAGTTTCTCTAATGTAACAAGTGCTGCAGTTCTGTCCATTGATAATATCGTAGAGGGGAAATACAGCTTTAGGTATGGAAAGATAACTGAATTCTGTTCCATGAATAAAGGGATGGGATCTTCAGAATCTAAATGTGATTGAATGCAATGAAGTCTATTTGTATTATTGTCTACAGCTATCAAAGAAGCATTGAGGGGTCTGTTTCATGAAACCATGATTGATCTGAAACTAGATCCTAATTATTCAAAGTGGCATGGATAACCTATGATGCTTTGCGTTGTTCCCCAAGACAGTTCTAGTTGAAATCCTAATCAAGCTAGTCCTCTGGTAATACAGAAATGCTAATCTTCAACTCTGCTCTAATCCATGCAGTCCACAAAGGACCGAACACTGGACCAGCAATGCACCGTGTCAAGACCAGGTCTATCCATGGTGGCTGCTGCCCTCGTGGTTGAACTCATGATCAGCATCCTTCAACATCCAGATGAGTGAGTATCTGAGGTCATGTGACTGGAGTCACATGACTGTAGATTACCAAGGTCATGTGACTTTTCATTATTAATCCCATCCGTTCAAAACCATATGTCAGTGTTTTCTGTGTCACAGCAGGATGTAATGGGAAATAGGTTAAAGCTTTGACAAAAATGTTACAAACAGTGACAGACTGTGATCCTGGCAATGCACGTAGATTGCAAAGGATTTTTGCTGTCAAATTTTATCAGAATACATGTTTCTTTTATGCTCTTATCTAATTCATACACTTCCTACACAAAGGACATGAGCTGTGATATTCTATCAAAGATTTACAGGCATTCCTGACACCTCTTGTATTACATGCTAGATTTCCTTTTTATCACAGTCTCTCATTCCAGTGTCCATATCACAAAAATGTTCAAAATTACACAGTGTCCAAAATGAGAGTTTAATGTCAGGAAAACTTATTATTTTCGTTCATTATTATGTAGAGTTATCAATGTTAAGCAAGTGATATTATGTATACCAACACTGCAGGGGCTATGCAGCAGCAGAGACAAGTGCCAAAGATTCTCACCTCACAGCTGATCTGGTCTCACCTCTTGGTCTGGTACCTCACCAGGTCAGTTCACCTCCATTTCTCTTTAGTCTCTTTCTCTTTACTCCCTGTGTCATCTTTAAAACTCTCTTCTTCATTCTCTGTTAATGTCTACATGAAATGCAGTGTTTTGTTGTTTGTTTGTCAATTCATACTCTTTTTTATATATTTTCTGTTGCAGTGTATAGTAATTTGCAGACCTATCCTGTAATAATAAAGAGAATGATAATAATTAGTTGACACATCCCACACAGAATAGAGCAGTATGTGCTCAATTGATTGAATGTTGGATATGAAGGATGATTATGAAAAGTTGATGTAGAAAACAAACAAGAGAGAGAGAGAGACACGTTGAAAGACTGTTGAAAGTCGCATCTCGGTCATATGTTGATATTGAGACACATTGCTTGGAAGTGAAATACCATGGGCGTCAATCCTGGAAATCAGTTTCTTATCAATTAATGCCACCTGTCCTAATGTCTGCATAGATCCGAGGGTTCCTTGCCCGCTACCACTGTGTTCTTCCAGCCAGTGTACGCTTTGATAAGTGTACTGCTTGCTGTGATGTGGTCACAGACAGCTATGAGAAGGAGGGATTTGACTTTCTGCTGAAAGTCTTTAACGAGCCGAGGTTTGTGGAGGATCTGACGGGATTGAGTCTTCTACACCAAGAAAGTGAATTAGCAGAGGTGAGTAGAGGACTCAGGATGAGGCATCGCTTGATTTCAAGTTTGGTGCTGCTCTTATCTCTCATGCATGTACCTTGAATCGAGCTTCAGCACCGACAGTCAGATTAACACAAGCAAAACTGATCAAAATTATCTTTCCCCAGCACAATTGTTATTTTCACACCACTGCAAAGTTTGGAGTTTGTGTAGGAATTGTACGACAAAAAAGTGATGGTGACTATTCTGTTAGCACGTTATAAACCATTGTATGATGGACCATATCATTAGTCAGCAACAAGAATAATAAAGAACAATTCTATATCAACAGTAGAGAAAGCTTGATAATTAATTCAGCTAAGTTTACTGTCATTGCCCAATAATGAAAAGAGAGCATAAGATTAGTTTAATAATTTACTTGTGTATAGAACTATGCCAGTTTCAAGACTAGAAACTTTTCCATTGATAGACTTTCTAATCTCTTTGCATTCCTAATTATCTTTTCAGATCCTGGATTTCAGTGATGATGACAGTAGCATTACATCACAGTGATGTCATAGTAATGGTATCATTCCTGCCTTTAGTAATCTCAGACTTGGAGTTTGGATCCTCAAGCACAGTAGAAAGTTTGTACTATCACAAGAGATAAACGGTTTTGATTGATTTCTCTCATGTTTCTGTCTGTGATATCATCTAAATTGTAGCCACATCAATTTCATTCAAGCTTTAGAAATGTTTATCGTTGCTGGGGTGACAGGACCTCGTATCTACGAAATGCCAAATGTTCCAGAGAGGGAAAAAAGATGGCAGCCAAAGCACAATATCAAATGGGATAGCCTTTCCTTTGACATGAGGTGGTGGCTCCATTTTTGGGGTAAGACATCTAGGATTTGGATAGGACATTACTTAACTGTATCTGACCATTGATCTCAAAAAGTCATTTTCACCACAATTTGAGATACAAGATCTACAAGGTCTTGTCACCCCAGCGATGTTATGTGAAGAGAAAAAGAGTATTGTGCTTTTCATCGCACAAATTTTCTGTTATCGTCAAGTAGATAACTGGTAGAAACATTGAATTAACATTTGTGGGCATTTTTCATGACAATGAACTTTCACAGATTGAGCAGGGTAGAAATCTACTTGATGGAAGATAACTGCTTATGTTTTTTGCCTCATTCTAAATCAAGAAATAGTGCTTGTAACCCTCAGTTACTGATTACAACTCACTTTAATACCACAGGATGACCAAGAGGTTTACACCGATTGGCTGATTGTTATCATTGTTGCAACTCAGGATTTTTTCTTTGACATGCATGATTTGCAGATTTTTACTAACTAATCATTTTGAGATAGGAAGAAGGTACACTTCAGTTCAAGAATATCACATGACTTCTCCTTCGTAGCAAGAATTTCCATTTGTTTCTCCAAGAAATCAAGGGGCATGTGGGGTGTATATGTACATATAGTTGAGTGTACCTGTAAGAAGATTTGAAATGATGTAATTTTTTGCAGTTTGTCTAGAGCTAGGAATAAAGGATTATGGTTATCTCACAATTCCCATTCATGCCATGCCACAGAGAAGCTATTGTGTACGGTATGTATTATTGCAAATCAGGAATGAAAAGACAATTCTAAGATTGGTTGAAGTAATGGTTAAGAATTGTATTGAGGACACCAAAATGAGTATCTTTGGTTGAAAAAACAAACAAACAAAAAGCAAACAAAAACATAAAAGCCATGTTCATGTTTGTTGTCTCTGTCTCTTATTGCCACAAAATGATGCTGCTGTATCAGTACAACACTGTCCAAAGAAAATGTTCATGCATTAAACTCTATGAATTATTTCGTATGATAAAGCCTCATGAATGAGCATTTTGGAAAGTGATGGGAAGATAAGATTGCAAACATGAGGACTGTGTTGTAATACATGGAAATAGGTGCTGTGTCAGAGGATTGTTCTGATGTATCTTTCCCAAGAGAAATTACAAGAATACTGAAATATTTCATTGTTGCCAGTATAATAGGATGAAATGTTTCATTTGTTACAATCTTCTCTGGATATTTGTAGAATTATCATAATATTATTTTTACTTGATAACTTAGATTTTTCTCTTTTTGTGCCTGGCAGACTGTCAGTGAGAAGACAGAAAAGAGAAAATTTCACAAATCCTTCCATTCTTTATCTATAAACCTATTGGTTCGCAAACTCCACATACAAGATTGTGTGACCAAATGCTATGTACAAGTTTGTTGAAAATTGGGAGGGTTGGCCAATGAACGTTACTTTTCTTTGTAAGTGACATAAGTGTCAAGAATATACAGTTGTACCAGTGGGTAATGTTTTTACTGTTATCTTGTAGCTCATCTACCGAGAAGTCGGTTACCCTCGATTAGCTTGGTTACATCTAAGTCGTTGAGGCAGAAGCCATTATACAAGTCAAAGCAGGTATATAGCAAGGTACATGTATGATAATATTGGAAGACCTACAGAGAATTACTCTTTTCTATAAGTACTCAAAAAAAATATTTTGTGATGGATGGATGGCACCACAATTGGTTGTCGTCATCAGGAGGTTTTAAACATTATTGCTTTATATCACCCTGTATCAATTATGGATGAATCAGTGGTCATTATTCTCTGCCATTTTTCAAGTTATAAATATAGATGTGTTTTACTGCTGCAGAAGATTATACAGCTTGACATAGTATATATGTACATCTGCTTTATTCTAAAATTGGAAGAATTTATGAAAACAAATGTTTACTTGTATATGTACAGTCTACATGTTTTGGCTAATGAAGCTATGAGTCTTCGCCTATGCTGTCAAGCCAGTGTAGTGATATATGTCTGCACTGCAGTGAAGTGTACATATAGATGTTATATAATCCCATAAGCAGAACTTTGATTTTGTATTTCATGTTGTCTACTATATATATGGATGTTGTGATCCCATTATGCAAAACTTTAATTTTGTACTTTATGCCTTCCACTATATTTCTTATACTCAGTTAAGTTTATATTTTTGCAACTTGAAGTGAACTAGAAGACTTGAAGTAACTAGATAATTGTCATAATTACAAATTGTGCAATGTTACATTATGTGTATGATAAATCCAGGTTTATATTACCTTTCATCTCATCTGAATTAACTTGTGAAATTAATTGATCAAAGCATATTTCATTCACAGTTATCTCTTGCACACATAAAAAAAAAAAAAAAAAAAAACACATTACTGGCAAAAACTTGGGGCCTGTCACAGGTGCTGTTGGGATTACAGTATTGATTTGTCTGTCTGTCTATCTGTCTATCTTGCCATCTTGTGTGTGTCTGTATTTCCATCTTACTGTCACTCTCTGTTACTCTGTATGTCTTTCTGTCTGTCTGTGTCTCAGGCTATCTATATGTCTGTCTGTCTATCTGTCTGTGTGACTGACTGAGTATATCTATTAATATGTCTATTTTATTATCTTACTATCTGTCTATCCATCTATCTGTTTGTCTGTGCCATTTTTTTCAGAAAGCTACCTTACGTCCCTTTTCCTCACCAGTTCCAAAATAATTATATGTGTAGTGGTTAAGAAGAGGTCAGGTCTATGGCACAAAACCTTATTTGCCACTTGCAAGTGACAGGAAATATCACTGAACAAAAGAGAATGTGGGCAAAAGATGTGATGATGCAAGTGCAAGCAGATCTTTTTATTTTGTCTGTTTCTCCTTGCGTGGACATTAACAATAAACCTGAATTGGTTTCAATGCTAATTGATGCCTGTGTATTTATGATGGATGGTTGAATGGCTCATGATGTTAAGAGTGATTTGTCTTGAGGAATGAGGAAGAATAAATTGATCATGATGATGAAAGGATAGTGGTGTCAGGTTTTATTACCTGTTGATTAGTTTTGGTAATGACGATGAAACTGTAGTCTGGAGAATTATATTTGTTATTTTTGAAATTGCTTGTCATGCTTTATGATTGTCTTGAGTTTCATAAGATTAATTGTATGATGAGTTTATCATAATTGACACAAGAGATAGTATGGTCATCACTTCTAGACACAAAATAAAACAGTCATAGACATATTCATTCTCAGCTAGCTACATACTTTCATCATCAAACAGGTTTAATATACATTGTAGTCTTCTTAAATATATTCCTCCATCATACGTTGTTATACAATAAAGATCATGCACGAAGAGTCAAAGTTGAGACTTGAATGTAAATATCTATCTTATTCCACAACCAATTAATATTATTTCTAAAACGTACAGATGGGAATCTAAGATCATACCCCATCCTGGATAAGTTCTTGGAGAAGAGGTTATAAAATACTTAAATGACTTAATAATATACTGATCAATATATACCTAATAATACACTTGGGTCGAGTGAACGCAGCAATATCAGTAGGGCACACCTCTGAAAGTTTGAGGAAAATATCTTTCTGAGACTTGTAATAAGATTCAAGTGTTCAAAGTATAATTCGTCTGCATTGCCGATCGTAACGCACATAGTTATGAGCACTTCAAACACAACCTGTCGCTGCATAGACCTCTCCAGCTCGTGACCTCTTTATCATCTACACATCTACCAAGTCTCACGCATTAGGAGTAAGACTAACTCCTCGGGGGTCTTTTTTTCACGCTCACACGCCTGACGCTTTTTCTCACTCCTCACAACCACACAAAAAGGAAATACATGGATTTCCAATGACCACGATCATCACCACCCCCCCCCCCCCACAACAACAACAACAAAGATACTAGAAGTAAGTCAAAAATATCTTATTTGGTAGGCCTATGTACCAAATCGCTAAAACTCCTTTCGCTCCCTCGAAGCAAAATCTCACGCCTTACAGCTCCTCTCAGATCGTGGCATCCCTGCACCTACATGTTTGTTTTTTCTCGGCCCTCTTGGATCACCGCTTTTCCTTGGAAAAGTAGAAACTTTTCAGAATAATTACTATTAAGCTACGAATAATAGCATGTCTTTTTAATCAAAATATACACTAATCGCTTGTTAATATTGTTAAAAACTGTCCTTGCATAAAAAAAAAAGAGCGGATGTACGATGAGTCGCTCGTAGAAGAAGGGAGTTCACTAAATCTGGCGCCATTAACACAGCGTCGTCGCCATGTACCCAGCCTTCTGTCCTTGATAAGGTGTGTCATAAATCCTGGCTGTATGGGTATTTCTATTTCTGGCAATGATCCTGTCATGATGCAAAACGGATTTCAGGCCCAGACATTTTTAGTCGAAATCTCATTCCTGTCGAGGTCCAATAACGGTTGGTATGTAGGCCTACCATCCCTCCTTCGTCAGGAGGGGTGTCATCGCTGGTTTCTATTTACAAAATGGACATGGATTTATTTTATCAATTCATCACATACCTCGCATTCATTTCATATGTCCTTGAGAGACGGACGAGAATGCGAGGGGAAGTTCTTCTACGCATGCGCTGATAAGGCTCTTGCCTTGATCTCAGGTGTGTTTTTTTTTTTTTTTTTTTTTTTTTGTATAATATCGTGGAGTATTGAGTCTGAACATGAAGGTATACAGGGTTTGTACCTCCATGGTTTGAAGACATGTTTTTTGACAAGTTTGCAGAGTAACAAAGAAATCTGAATAATGTAACCGAAGCAATATCATATTCTTTATGAAAGCCCAAAGGTGAGCAACTCAAGCAGTGTCTACGAAGTGTCAAATCTCTCGTTATGTTCCCTATCTCCACTATCGTTCTGTTTAGTCCCTCTTGTGGAAATAAAATACAAAAATAACTTCAGGGAGTTCTCAGCTGAGAGACATGGAAATCAATGAACTAACAAGAGCAGAAAACAATCGCGACTGTTAATACTCTTGTTCTCGACTCATTAGGACTAGTTTTGAACATGATTTGGTATAGAAATTGCTGAAATATCTACGGGAAATGCTTCATATTTAGAATACCTATGATATACGCGGGGGTATCTTAATAACGCTGCAAGTCTTGAATCTTGGTACGCCTCTACCTTTTAATCACACTTACAGAAGAACGTACCAAGATGGGATATATATCTAAGTAAAATGTTTCGTAAAATGGCCTCATAGCAACCTTGAAAAATTTCATATAGGACTACACAGCAGGATAAGTCTTGCATTTTGCCTCATCACGTCTTCCGTTTTTTGAATTGCGCTTTAAAAGAAGAACATATACCCAGAAGAAAAATCATGAATAACCATATATCGATGTAGATTTTGATTCATCCAGGTAGTACGTAATTAAATCTGTTCGATTGAACTTAGGTCTATTTTGCGTAAGTTGTAAAGATAACTGAGAGAACAGTTGCGTTACTTGTCTGAGTCACTTCTTCAGCTCTGTCTGGCTGGCTGGCGCCTTCACTCGTGGTGATGGGGGAATGGGCGATGTTACTACCTTTATTGTTTGTATGTCGAGGAATTTCCGGGTCAACATGAATAACAACATAATAAGCGAATAAGAATTATCTCTGACAAAATTGGAGTGAAACTGAAAAAAAGGAGAAATGATGTAAGGGCATTTTGACCACTTAAATCAATGGGTCAATTACCACAATGCCCCGTGGTTATCAAAATGGTTGCCGAGATCATGACTTTGAATTGATGTTGCATGTGCTACACAGTATACAGTATAATGTTCGTTTTTACTCTTTAACAGCACAGCAAAATCAAACAAAATCGGTTAGAACATGTAGCATTCATAAAATAGCGAAAGCTTAATGTCTCACTCGTTTTCATCTATCATATTTGCGACAACCATTATGCGAACTGGATGAGTGTAATAATGCCGTCATACCACAGCTTATGATGGTGTGTGTTGACAAGATATTGAGAAAAAGAAAACATATTCATCCATAATCTAACAACTAGAATACCTTCCTATTCCCAAAATAATAATTTTAGGTTATCAGTCCTACAACACAACGCTGCATTTGATACGAAGAATACGTTTTCTTTCTAAAAACTATTACTATAAACTTTTACTATTCTAATCGTTTAATTTCAATCTGTTCACAGAGACTGACTTGAACAAAGAGTGGCATTACGCCATACGAATTTTGGGAAAGTGAAATCTAACTTTGTATACCTTTTCGCCTATAAGACTTTTTTTTTCAGATAATTTCACACCAGGTCCTGTAATTTCCAGGTTGCTTTATATCTTTATCGCATCTCTCAAAATGGGGCGAGTCGATGCCTTCATGAGCAAGCAAGAAATATCTTTCTGTTTTTTCGGTGTCTGAATCAGAAGTGGAGTGAGAAACAACGGTCCTCTTCATCATTTCATCAAAGATCCCTCACTCCGTAGTGTGTAGGATCTTTGATCTCATCAATGGTTATTCTAATCGATCTATTACATTTAGATGAAATGACAGATAACATGACAGCTGGCACACAGAATATTATTAAGGTCATAACGCTCTTCTTTACGTATTTTCGCTCATTATAATTTTTTTTTTTGATACGCACGCAGTTGTTTTCATGTGACCACTGTCTTTGAAAACAATTTCTCATGCCGTAAAATTTTTCCTTCTAAATATGCCTATCGCTATCAAGCTTCGCCTTCTTTTATAGACAAAGCATATCACTCAAGACTGATATGTGTATAATTATATACATGGCAGAGAATTGTCAGAGTAGTTTGAAAGAATGCGTTACAGCTACAATTCAGGATGTCTTGAGTGAATGTGAACATAGCCAGAAATCCCGCGGACTCGCACGCTGAACAATACTTCCGTCATGTGGAAAGCGTGCTTGCGCGCTTTGAATACTTCAGACAAGCCGCGCTCGTCAAATAACTCCCATTCAGATCGTGCTTGTCATTCATGACATACACCAAGCAAATTACTTCCTATTCGCGTCACTTTCAGCGACATGAAAGAAATAGAAGAAAAAAAAAAACAACAACAACAACCGTCAGCACGCCGTATACCAATGAAATGAATTCTCCCTGGTATTTCTCTCTTTCCCAACACGTCCAGTGGACGTAATTCAATTTCTTTTTAACCATTAATGCTTTACCTCCCTATTGGTTTCGTGATCAGGGGTATTATTGCTCGCAAGATGTCTCATTTAACGAGGAATTTAATTAAGACTAGTTTAATTCGTAGAGCCACGGTTTCCTTGGAGCTATAGCATCAAGCTAGCAGGAAATTCCAGATTGAATTATGCCGTGCTGTTATTACTGACTTCATCAACATTCATTTGTTCTCTATTGTATGATGGGAAATCGCACAACATTATACCTGTACAGTAATACGTAACAAAAAAATAATGATAATGATAATAATAATACAATTAAAAAAAAATGGTGTTTATCATCTATCAAATTGTTGTTCCGGTACTTACATCCTAGAAACTTGGAATGCGCAAAATATTCAAGACTGAATAAGAACATACAATAGTTATTAATTTCTCAGTGACTTTGATAGTCTCCTCGTTCACCGCCCTTCACACCACCACCACCACCACCTATATTCGCTTTACCTCTTTATGTTTAGCCATCTTTTCTTCTTCCTCCTCCTCCTTAAACTTCACCTCCAACACCTCATGTTCCAACCCTTTGTCTCCCACTCCTACTGCTCTCTCCGTGTCCCCCCCCCCCCTCTCTCTCTGAATTATGATTTCATGAATATTTTTATTGAGATTTGATTTCACAACTGTGACACTCCATTGCTAAGAAGTATCACTATCTGAATAGACTTGCATCACCGCTGGTTTAGGGGAGGCGTCCCACGGGTCATTCCCCCACGCAGTCTTGGACGTCTATCTCATTGGTATCTCGTTACACATCACAGACACTCGGCGTCTCCAAGCTAAAGATAGAGGAATGCTTACGTCATTTGTCTTCTTTGTGACGTTCAGAAAAACAATGACCAAATAGAATAGACTCTGTAGCTCAAAGAAGGGAAGTGAGATGCGGCAGAAGAACACAAGTATTTGAATCACTAAAGGAAGATACGTCGAGAATGTGATATGGAACTTTCATGAATGCTAAACTACTAGTATGTGAGACGAAAGGGTCTTTAAAGGACAAGTTCAACTTCATTTACATAAGGATTAAGAGAATGCAGCAATATTAGTAGAACACATCAGTGAAAGTTTGAGGAAAATTGGACAATCCGTTCAAAAGTTATGAATTTTTAAAACTTTTGTGTTGGAACCGCTGGATGAGGAGACTACTAAGGCTTGTGATGTCATATGAGTACAACAGTATAAAGAAAATGTAAAGAAAATTCAACATATCTTCACTTTTTTTGCAGAATACAACAGCACTTGACTTGCCTCTTTCTATAGGCAATGGGAATAATATTACCCGTAACATATGTCAGTAACGAGTCAAGGGAATGTGTATTTTTTTCAAAAGATGAAATTTTGTGAAATTCTCTTTGTATTTTCCTTATATTGTTGTACGCATGTGACATCATGCACTGCAGTAGTCTTCTCATCCAGCGGTGACTGCACAAAAACTTAAAAAATTCATAACTTTTGAACGGATTGTCTGATTTTCCACAAACTTTCAATGATGTGTTCTAATAATATTGCTCCATTCTCTCAATCCTTAAGTTAATGAAGGTGAACTTGTCCTTTAAACATTATTGTACAAGCAAACTTCCCCGTGTGATATTTTCCTTTCTACATTTCATGCTAAAATAGCTAGAATTCGGGTCGCCATGTTATGTTACCTCCGGTGATAACTGGGGTTGCTAAAAGACTTTTCATCAGGCACGGAAAGTACGGGATTCCATCACAAGATAACAGAAGAAATCACAAATAGATTATGGGTACAGTATGTTGAATGTAAAACATTTCCTGAGAATAACAGAGGGTTTGCACTTGTGTGTGTGTGTGTGTATGTGTGTGTGTGTATTAATTCCATTGTTCTAGAAGTTCATTCCTTTGAATGACTGTTTATTTTTGTGAAACAATGGAAATGACTTTTCTGATTCATTTTTGTTGTGAACAAATTGAAAAAAAGGCTTCTTTTACTTTTGTATAATATTGTATTATGTAAACTGGATGAAATAAAACAATGTTGTTTTGTTAGGTATTCTATCCTCTTATACGTTCCATTGTAGACGAACCTCTAAGATAACCCAATATAACCTTTAAAGGACAAGTTCACCTTCATATACATGTGGATTGAGTGAATGCAGCAATATTAGTAGAACACATCAGTGAAAGTTTGGGAAAAATCAGGCAGTCCGTTCAAAAGTTGTGAATTTTTAAAGTATCTGCGCAGTCACTGCTGGATGAGAAGACTACTACAGTATATGATGTCACATGCGTACAACGATATATGGAAAATTAAAAAAAAAAATTTCACAAAACTTTACTTCTTGAATAAAGTGCACATTTTTTCGTTTTGTCACTGATGTTATGTTATGGGTAATATTATTCTCCCTGCCTTCAGAAAGAGAGAAGTCAAATGTTCTTTTGTTATGCGAGAAAAGTGAAAACATGTTGTATTTCCTTGATTCTTTCTTTATATCGTTGTACACATGTGACAGCACAAGCTATAGTAGTCTTCTCATCCAGCCGTGACTGAGCAGAAACTTTAAAAATTCATAACTTTTGAACAGATTGTCCTATTTTCCTCAAACTCTCACTGAGGTGTTCTACCAATGTAGCTGCATTCACTCAACCCACATGTCTATGAAGGTGAACTTGTCCTTTAAATGCCTCTTCTAATATTGCTCCAGCCCACCTTTAACAAACACACACACACACACACACCATATACCAACAAAATCTCATTCATCTCGCATAATACTGACTTATATAAATATTCCATTCACTGGCAATATATCATTGAGTAAAGCTGCTTCCATGTTCACCGATAACGCATTAGAAAAATAAAAACAAATCGGCATGGATACCTTTCTCTGATCACTAAGGGTTAGAGGTCTATCAACTTTGCAATGAAGTGGAATATTTTATCACACCAATCATTCAAAGACATCAAAATTGCATATTTCAGAGAGGTCACAAATTCTATAAAATGTCTGTATTTTTTATTTTCCAAATACAGAATGCATGACATGCTAGTCAAGATATTCCACCTTGCTATGACACAGGTACACAGATACTGGAACTCTTCAACCACTCAGATACACATACAGGATGATAAAATCACACAAAGTCTGGACAAGACAGTATTTCTGTATAACATACAATAAACAGGCACAAACAACACATATTCTGCCTTTAAACCACACAGACACAACAGTAATAACTGCTTGATTAAAGTTATATCGAAATTCTCATAGTTGGCTTGTTTTACAATATTTACAAATACTTCTCATCCCGGTCATCTAAAGAATTATTTACAATGTTTGTCTACTGTGAAACAAAGCACAGATTGTCCAATCCATTCTACATAGGAAGTCGGTCATGGCAAATAACAATGTACGTCACTTTATTGCTGTGGAGAATAACTGATATATTCAGTTCACTTTATGCTATTACAATGATGCACATTAGTGCCTGATAAGATATTAGCCGCTTTTGAGATGAGAATCGTGGAATTTAGACAATGACAGAAATTATTTTCCATGTGATACTAAACATGGACAGTCATTTGTGTGCATGTCCAAACACATGACTTGGAGAAGATGGGATGTAGTCTGATACATGGTGAATCTCAGGTAATAAATTCACTTCATTGCCTAAAATGCCTAAAACTTATCAAAATATAATGAAAATTTCTTCATGAATTACCACTTAATGCAAAGATATTCAATACTGATTTGACCGTAAATTTAATGTTTCATTAAAACAATTTGGCCGATACCTTTGAGAAAATATTCAAACATACATTAAGAAGAAAGAAAGCAAATTATTTTGTCAACAGACACTTAAGGTAATAAATCTAAAAAATACATTCTGCTTCCAATCTATCCTCATTCACCAAAAAGAAGCATCATCCACCAACACCTCAATGTATAATGAGAGACTGCTAACTGATGTTTAGGCCTGAATGCCATTGTCATCTCGCCATACGATCATTGTCAACACTTATTATCCCACCCAGTCACTTCCAACCTTTTCATTCTGTTGGTTTGTACGAGAGAACAAACGACAGAGCTCATTAACCAAAATCATTTACTCCAAGTATCGGCATATCCCTCATCAATAAAAATTTTGTTTCTCAATGAAAGCTTACAACAATGCCTCCATTGCCTCTAATAAATGTGTGATTTTCAAACTGCTTTGTATGGCTGGACTAAAATAGATCTAAATCTAGGAGACACAAGACATAACAGAACATTTCTTTAACAATTTCATTGCTAAAGTACATCATGTGCTATAAGGGGGAAAGGGGGGAACAGGACATATAGAAGATAGATAGAAATAGAAAAAAAAAAAGCAGGAAATGAATTGAACTAAAAAAAACAAACAAACAATAGAATGCAAGAGAGAATATACTAGAGGACTGAGTGCATCAGTGAGGAAAAGAGTAAAAGAGAAAGACATAGACATAGAATCAGACCATAACTGGGTTGGACGTCTAAAGAAGAAATCTTGGTTGCCTCTCCTAACCAAAGGTCTGCCAACCAGCTGACTGGCTTACTGCCAACATTGACAGACCACCTGGCTCTTACTACAAACCTTTTATTGTACCTCTCATTGTCTGTCAAGCAGCTGCCCAGACAAATACACACAAAAAATTATACCCGCATATTTGAGCCACATGCACCAGGCGCATTTTCCTGGAACGTCAACACAAGAATGATAACTTCATATTCATTGCAGTCGGTCCTTACGCAGACCATGAGTGAATAATGAGATTGGGTTCATCCTTTGTATTACGGACTAACTTCTTAGGGACTTTTCTGAACTGCTTTTCCATGTTGCGTGCTCATTGCAAGACACTGAGAAAATCTTCCAACACAATAATGACCTACAACATGGTGGACTCTCGACATCATATCATGTGCAATGCATTCAGATACAGTCTTTATTTTTATACAAAACTGTTTGATTAAAATCAATTACTTAAAATGCAACTAAAGCATGGGAAGAATAAAACCAATTCTGCCCTGAATGTAGCACAAGAGGTGAAAAAAAAGTGTTTTCACACAAAAAGCAACAGGCAAATGAACACAGATCTATACAAAAATATGTGTCATATTATGCTGCAGTATATTCACAATGAATAGATGTCTATTTGATATTGACATGTCTGCAAGAAAAAAAAGTGACATTCTTAGACTCTACAGTCAAAATCTGGACTCAAACTTTGGTCATTTTTATCTTCTCTTCACAGAATAAGGAGCACAAAAGAATTACTTTGCACTATATGCCAAGGTTGAATGCTGTCACATGTCACTTCTGCAAGGTAAATAAGGACTCAGCAAGACCTGCCCCATATCCAACACAAAACCAATATTCAAATAAAGATCCAGTACAGTGATAAAGGTCTCTCTCTCTCTCTCTCTCTATCTTTCTCCTCCCCCTCCATCTACCATACTCGGCAAGAGCAACGTCTCTTTAATGACCTTCACAGAAAGGTCACCTACTTTCCAGTCACTCAAACCATTTAAAGGTGATGATATTGATAGGAACTTTGTGATTCGTGTAATATGCTACTCATCACCATCAATCACTGACAATGTAACTCATAACCAGTTATGGCGCTGTTTGATAAACTCAAGATAAAGAAAGGTAGTAATAAGTTTGCAATGATAGTAGATGACCAGAGTCAGTTTCACTGTGATATTGCAAGGTGAGTTAATCTCAACGAGCCGTCAAGGAGTCATCTCCATGTTTGTTCATGACATCTGTCTCAATCTCTTTCTGCAGTCTAATGGCGCAAACACTCTCAGCATAAACATCAATGCTTGAGGAAAACATGCTGTTCCTTTAACCAGCAAGATACCTGAAAGAATGGACTGTACTTTGTGTTCAATATCTTGATCTCTTTGTTCAATCAAGGATCCAAAATGGCACAATATTTTTACACTATCTGCAGTAAGGAGGTTCATCTCTATCATCAGTCCTTGGACTGTCATCTCTATAATGCTCCTTGGCACTCAGTAAAGAGGAATCCAACAAGTCTTTCTGAGATATGTCCCTGGTGCTCATGATGCCACCGAGGCTTGCTGCTGCACGACAGGGGAGGACACGTTGATAGGAGGTGACGAGGAGGGTGATGACGACGGAGAGGACCGGTCCATGGAGGGCTCAATCACATCCTTGATCTGGGACCACTTGTCACCAAGGGCTTTGGCAAAATGGTCATCCACCGATCCCGTGATGTTGACCTCGTTTCCGTTTGGCAATGAGGAAGGAGGCGAGGAGGATGAAGATGATGTGGACTGGCCCAGAGTGGGGGAGGTGGCTGAGGGAGGGGGGCTTGAGTACGCCTCCTTGTAGTGTCTGCCTAAACTCCTTCTGAAGTGCTCCTCGATATCAGGATCAACATCTGTTGAAGCAATCATGGATGGGAATGCACGTGATGAAAAAGAACATCTCACTGACATGCCAGTGATGTTTCATAGTAGCAAAACAGAGAAAATTGTAATTGCATGTCATTACTATCATGGAGCAGCTTTTTTCCACAAAGAGTAGCATATCTGATTATACATGCTTTACGGCTGTGCAAGGTAGACAGTCATAAGACCATTCATAAAGTTTGATTATTTTTAGTAGAGCATCTTCCATCGATGTTTAAATCACATTATGCTTTACAAATCATAGGGCAATTTTACCCACTGGGTAATTTGAAAGGAAACCTGACAATACTTGTGCTACCACTGGTCATCTCATCTCAGACTGGTCATCTCACCTGAGCTACTGAGGGACCTCTGCTGCATCCTCCCTGATGACCACCTGTCCATCTCCTCTGTGCCCCGCCCATTCAGGAGGACCGGGCCATGCCCGACCCCGCCTCCTGCTCCTGGCCTGGCAGCCAGCTCTGCCCCATTAGACTCCCTCATGAGAGGTGCAGGGGCGCAGGTAATGACGGAGGGTCGGAGAAGCTGTTGGGGCATGTTCCGGTGCCTGTGGGGGTGTGCTGATGGCATGGCAGGGGTGCGGCTGACGGGTGTGGCATGGTCCTGAGAGATGAGACTGGAACTGCTTGGGGTAGGGAGGTCTGGATTGATCTCTGGGATACCAACCATTTCACTGGTTATTAACCTGTAGTCCAATCATCCAATGAAAGAATAAAGAAAACAAATTATCAAGTGTGTCATCCAAATGCATACTATATATATACTGAACTAAGTACTGTGTTGATCCCCAAATTAACTCGTTTACCTGAGTTTTCAAATGATAGTTCTTATACCACTGAAAAAAAAATATCATACATTGATAATTTTCCATGCATCAAAACTGGAATTTCTATCCAGGCATTGTTACAATTGTATGACCAAAACAACACATTTAAAGGCTCATAAAGAAAAATGCTTATAAATTATCCCATATTGCACAGTCAAAGTGCAAGATTTTCCCAATATGGTGCCAAACTTTTCACTGATTGGTGGCTTTGAGTTGACAATTGCATGACAACACAACAAAGAAAACACCAACCACAGGCAAATTCTTCTTTACATGCTCTCCCTGGCTGGAGGAGTCATAGTCCAGCTATGTGGAATATGGCATTTTTTAGTCAGAGCTTAGAGTGTCACAAACAGGAATTACACTGTGTGCACTTCACTACCCTCTTTGTTTGGTACACCTGGGATCACACAGGTCTACTCAACAAGAGTATTTGGCATTAAATAGCTCTCTGTAACATTTTTTTTTTTTATCATTTGTACATGCATTACTATTCTTCTTTTAAAGTGCCACTAATACTGGTCATGGTCAAAAGCAAAGTAATAATGCAATTGGGTTGACAAGAAAGGGAAATGAGAGCAAAAAAAAAAAAATAATAATAAAGAAGAGAAACGTGTCAACAGATGTGATGATTGTAATCCATGCCTCTAATACCAGGGAGGGTCAAGCCCACTAGGCACCCACAGCAGCAGCCAAGATTTGGCAAAGGGTCAGATGAGCCAAGAAGCATTACACTGAGACCAAAATATGCAGCTGCCAATAACACTCATCAATTCACACTGATAAACCATGGAACTATTTCGTTGTAGCTAGCTCCATGGTTAAACCTAATTCCAAACATTCCAGCTTTTGTCTGAATCCAAAAGAAATCTCCAATGTGGGAACAGTGGAGCTCAGCAAAGGCCTTTCAAGGTCCTGAATTCAAAATCACAATTTCTATCATCTATTGAGTGTGAAATGAAATGATATCTCTTTTCATCAATAGGTGGAATGCCACATGAACACAGAAGAATGCATATTTTATTGACAATGACGGCAGTAAAATTTACCAAAGTATCTCAGAAGTGGTTATTGCTCTTGTTGGGAGATATCTATGTAGTCAATGTCATATCTTCTGTTTACATCTAATAGGTGCAGAACATGAAGACCTCTTAAATCATACTATTTTGCTTCGTTCAGTGTCATATGTCAAGATTCAATATTTTTCATAAATGCAAACCAGCAGAGTATGCTATTTTGTGATATAGCACCAAAGGACAAGAGCCTGCTTGTCCAAGTGCTGGTACAGTATGGGAGCTACGAAATTATTTCTATTGCGACAAACTGTACCAGGTACCCTACAGTTTTCATCACGTTTATTGGTTGGGTGTGAAAGGGGGCTACCTCTATCAGGTGGAATATGTCAGGAATGTGGCTTATCCATAGAACTGTGTCAACAAGATTTGACGATTCCTTTTTCGCTCCTTTTTTTTTTGTGAGTAGAATGAGGGATCATTATCTCTGAACAGGGGTCAGAGTCTCAGTTTTGAAACCATACCAGACATGAGAACTCCTATTTCAAAATGTGCTTTGGAAATCATGTGAATGGCTGAAATGGCGTGGGTGGTGGTAGACTGGTATTGTACATGCTTTTAATTTGAAAATGCTGAAGCAATGGACTGGTCTGATTAATTTGATTTGAAAGGGAGATCAAACCTATTTCTAAACAGTATTCCAAAAACAGGAATGAAAGTATGGAGGCCATAGTGTATTTATGCATGCTAATTCAATATTGCAACATGTCACTTGCCAAGGTACTTTGAAATTTTGTCATCAAAATTAATGTCAACAAGCTTATGTCAGACTGATCTCAATGAATTATAGGGATGTTGTTAGAATATTTGCACGCATATGATATTTCAATGTTTTAGATACGAAAAACAAGAGGGACAAATCTTACTTCGTACAGTATGAGGGACAAATCTTACTTTGCACAGAATGTATGAATATCATCACACATTATGGTTTGCCCACTCTCTCAAAAGCTGGTATGCACTGAGTTATGGTATGGCTGGTAGTTTGTCAAAGGCTAGAGTGAGTTAGTAGGCATTAAGATATCTTTAAGAATCAAGGGTTAAGAACTTTTTGGTAAGAACCATTAAACACCATTATGGTACCATACATGGACCATTGCTTGGAAAGTTACTTAGTTAGTCCCATTGTTGGACATCATACATTTCATTGTCCTTTTGATATTGTTTAACCTTGATGCAATATTGTCCTATTAAGATATTGCTGCTGATTTGTAATATTCCTTTGCTCTCCCTTGGAATATGACTTTCTTTGCAATTCTTTAGTTCTTAGTCCTTTAAAGAAGAGGAGTAGAGAGACGGGGTGAGGATGAGTAATGAGAGGATGGTAGAGAGAAAACTTCACTCACGTCTGAGTGCTGGCACATCTCGTTGACGTGGTCGCTGTGCTCGTCGCCTTGTGGTTGTGGTCGTCATCACACTTCACCCCTAGGGGACCCTCCCGACGCTCCGAGCTCCGCCTTTGTCTGTTGATACGAGATGGTAGCTCCTTAGGTGACTCTGATCTAGTCCCCCTGGAATAGCCCATATCTAGAAACAAAGCAAAGACAAAGACTATGATTATGACTGGTGGGCTCGCCAAGCTCTGAAAATTATTGCGGTTGAGCCAGTTTGTTGTGCTATATTTGTTTAGAAAACTCTTCTTTGTGTTTTAGAGATTTTCAGGTGATCACTTAGATAGCGAGAACTTAAGCAACAGGAAGCCAGTGTACAAAAAACCAGTTACTAGCTAAGAGTTGCTTTATTTAGTAAATATCTTTCAAGATGAATACCTCAAAAAACTCAGCTATTCTGTGGGCTCGCCTATTTGACTAAAACGTGACCTCCGTTTATTCACAGGATATACAACTTGAAGGCATCATGCATACCTTACTGACCACTGGCCATAATCCCCGAACGCCATACCTTAGCTCTGACTCAGTGCTTTGTCACTGTGCATGCCAACCTGTAGACGATCCCCCATTACAAGGGGTCAGTTAACTATGACCAGGGACCTTTTTTGTGCGTTATGTATCTTTTTTGTTTTCTTCCATGGAAACCAGCCATGGCAAAAAAAAAAAAAAAAATGTCTGTGCGAAGAAAAAGGGTTACTGTCCTCTTCCACTGCAGTTGGTCTGATGCTTGGAATGTAAAGTGGTCTTTTATATGCAAAACTTTACTTTTGCAAGTTTGGAAGACTTTTAACCAGTTCTAACCATCCATTATCTGTCACAATGCAGTGATCGACAGAGCTGGGGGTCTGCACAACCACATGTTGATTGAGTTGCTGGTCTTTGCCACCACACATGAAGTTGAGAAGCTAGTTTGTGCAAACCACTTGTTGATTACATTTCTGGTCTTTGTTCTACACTGATCAACAGTTCATCAAAATATTCATCATTTACTGGATCACTGTGTTGTAATTATGAGACAATCACACATTTGTAAGCTTTGCACCCTGCCAAGCAACACATGCACAATTTTGATTTCTCATTTTTCTGGCATGCCAGCCATCACTCATAATTACGAGGATGGAAAAAGAAGAAACTGACTAGGTCCTCCGCCAAAACAACTCAGACAACATGTGACATTGAAATTGTGATGTTTGTGCATTCTTTGTGTTTTCGTCCATCTTAGGTCAGGGAGTGGACACCGGTAGGGATCAACCTGTCTCTTTCTGGACTCCTCCTCTCTCATCATCTCTTCCCCCGATCCGTCCTCTCCTACCACCAAACCTTACTGATGCAGACACTTTCCCACGCCATCCTACCGGCGGTGAGGCCGCTGCTATGCCGACTATGCCGAGAATGGCACACAGGGATTGATTTAATTTTCTTCTCCCCAGAAAACACGACAGATGTAGCACCACCACCAGTCAAGTCTTCTCTCTATCATTCCATTCTGATTTCACTTGAAGTCTTCACCCTTGAAGAGACCATTATAAAAATTTGCAAAAACATCTCAACAATAAACATCTCTTCGATTAAAGGACCCAAATAATTTTCTTTTCATCCTTGCAGTAGCAATCTGATAATTGATACACATTTGTACATCATGCTGACAACTCAGCAGATATGTCTTCATCAGCCCAAAGTTCAAACTAACAGGATATTTGCGGTTTTGGGAAATAGCCCGATAGTGCGAATGTGCGTCTTCATCAGCTCGTAACAACCCGCTTGGGGAAATTAGCCTGAAATTTGATGCATGTGTACTTGGCATCATTATGCTGGGATCGAGAAAATTTCGGCCTGATGTAGACACATCCTTAGATAGTGTGCTAGTTCACGAACTAGCCCGAGTTTTTTTGGAAACTTTCCTGATCAAATAGCACGCTAATTTGTGTCTTCACTGCACAAATAGCATGCTACATGCTGCTGTGTACATACTGTATTTTGACATCGGGCTAGTTTTGTAACCGTGAACTTCGGGCTGATGAATAAAGTCATAACATCAGAATTCAGACATAAATGGCAAAACTCAGCAAACAAGGGTGGCTTGGAACAAGAGCTACACTGAACAGTTGAGGTGACTTTAAAATGACTATAATTTGAATGTTGGCATATCATCTACATTGAACCTCCAGTTTTACATAGATTTTTAACAAATCTATTTCATTTCCTTAAAAGAAGTTTATACCTTTGGGGTAGACTCTCCATTCTCTCATGTTATCTTATTCTATTTCCATACCGCATCTCAGACTCACATTCAAGGAAAAACTGACCCTTGATATCCTTGTGCAGGCATATCCTTGTTTGAAGATGATAAATGGTTTATGCAAGGCCATAACAAACATTTGTTCCTTTTGATTACTAAATACTACCGTTAAGAGTTGCGTGACAACTCTTCAGAATTCCATCTAGCCATAGGCGGGATGTTTTCACAAGATTCAAGTTTACACCCACCTTGCTTCATCAGACTTAGATCACTGGTGATATAATACATTCCTCATAACAAAGCACAAATTGTCGGCAACTACATTTGAATCATTGAATCTCAAGCTGATGTAATTTTAGGCATGACTTGATTCTTTGCATTTTTTTTTTTTACATGTAGGTGGACAATTTTCAGCTGAAGTTGTACCAAATTGCATTCTTTGTCAATCGCTAGAACAGATTCAGAATAAGGAAAGATAATGTTTGCGACGTCTTGCAATATGTAAGCAGTTTGATATTTCTTTTACATATTCACCCCCCCCCCCTTTTTTTTTGGTGGGTGGGGGGGGGGGGGGTATGCACTGATATAACTCCATAGGATATCTAACCTTTTACTGGTTTATACAATTAATAGATGGATTTAGTAAAAACAGATCAAGTTCTCAGAATATGGTATTTTCCATCAATATGAAGAAAATTGTAGATAATAACTAGACACAGGTGGTTGGCACACAACCAGGTAATGAGAGACATTTGGCTGTGCATCGATGCAAATCATGTCAGCTATAAGCAGAAGAGAGGTCATCCGGTTACCTATTTGATTACAATGTAAATGAATTTTCTGGATATTGAACAGGAAAAAATACTGAACAGTTTTAACATAATCTATCAGTGCAGGCGTGGACTAATACTCAAAACTGATCAGATATACAAGAATATGCAATGTTTGATGAAAGAAGCTACATGTATCAACAGTAATGGAATGACTTGTCAGCTAATCAGAAATGCACAGTAACTCCTTGCAGAGGAACCTTGCTTTTGCACAGTGCTTTATATACGCTGGAACAAATTATTTCAAACAGGGACTCCAAACATAGGGTATTTTTTTTAAATGATCCTGATGGTTATTTCTCTCAACCCTTCTCCAAAGGGTTGCACCAATTCAGAGCATAACATTGCAGTTTATTTTGCCATTTCCTGATGTTTTGAAATGGCCTTTAACTCCCAATAGATCCCCCAGTGAGAGCCCACCATTCTTCAGAAGGGAGCAGTCACCTGAATGCCATCCCCTGACTGCCTGGGTCCTTATGTCAACACCCATGCGGCTCATTTCAGATTATTTGCCATATTTCTCTCAAAAGACTGGAATGGTTGGAATGTCACGACATGGTGGGTTATTGATTCACACCCACATGAACTTGAACCCAAGATCGATTGGAGGGAGAGATGGCGGGATGTTTAGACAAAGACAGACAGACAGACAGACAGAGAAAAAAGGACAGATAGATTTATCATTGAGACTGGGTATTGTGAGCAGTACCATTAGCCACGAACACCACCAGGCTGTCCATCAGGTTTCCAAATTCAGATCACCTCCAATCACAGATCCAAAAATCAGCTTCTTACAAAATCTTCCATATCAGTACAGCCACCAGCATACATATAGAATAAACCATTAATTCAGTGTACATAAAGCCAGAATATGGCTATGAGAAAGGACACAAATTCTGTTTGAGATTCATGAAGGGTACCGTACTAGGTTTGTACTCATTTTTAGTGGAATATCCACTGTGAAGGAAGTCTATACCTACACAGTGAACATCTACAAATGCAAACAAAGGGAACAATGAAAGAGAGAAATATTCAGGAAGTCTGACTGGAAATATCCATACAAGTGTCAGAGTTAAATGAGTGGTATTGTGAAAATTATAAAGTTATAATTTTGAATAAGACTGAGAGGTACCTATAAGCTGCTACATGAGAGTGATTACCTGGTGTTGTATGGTCCTGGTTCTTTTTTTTTTTTTTTTTTATTCATCCTGTTTGGCTCAAAGTCTCACATATCCACTTTTCTCAAATTCCACCCACCATAGAATACAAATGTTTGGGTAGAAATTTCTTTCACATCTGTCATATAACTTGAATCCTGTTCAGGGAATAACAAAAATTTAAACCAAACCAATAAAATCACACAGAAGTCTAAAATGTTGATTTTTAACAGGTGGAAAGACAGTTATCACGAACTTTATTTGATTTGATTTCAGGTCCACTTGTTGTGCAGTAAAACCCAATTTAATACATGCAGTTTTCTATCCCCCAGTTAGCAAATGTTTTAATTTTTGATAGCTAAATATGGAGAATGATGCTATTGATCCTTAATGTGACCAAATGGTTTATAAAGAATGGAGTTGTAGTTCCCTAGTGTCCAGTGTTTATTAGACTAAGATTGCCTCAATGCACGCAAGCTTCACTCCCACATCAACATCTACAATGTAGGCCTACAGCACAAACGACGAATCAAATGCAATAATCATTTCTCATAAAGCAGGAAGCCCCACTACTTTCTGTCTGTTGCTGTCTATCTAGGCCCGGCACGTGTTTGTCCAATCTGAGCTAACTAAGATGGAGGAAGCTCAGCAATAAATGTGGAAGAGTATACAGGAAGTTTGATATTGTGCCTGCTTCTGATCTCCCATCCATTTCATCTTTCATATCATCAATTGAGATGAGGCCATATTTGTGAGGCGGAAACACAAGTAATTCTGTTGCGTGAGACCAGTGAAAGCACGCTTATCTTGCTCGCTGATATTCCTGGCTGTCCAGGTTTCAAATAAGAGTGTTGTTCGACTGAAACACAACTGTACCAGATAGTGGATATCTCACAGCGATTTGTCAACTCACTAATGCCTGTCATATAATGACAAATGCCTCAAAAGGGCATCTGCTGTGATGTGCAAGGAACAGATCACATGTACAACATGGAAATATAACAGTTGTACATCTTTGTTAGTTTCCACAAAGCAAAACCCTTCAATACAGACTCAAGTGCTGTATGGACCTTCACCTTCTGTATTGACCTTTGGCTGCCAAAAAACATTAACTTCAAAGGTGTCAATCTTGTGAATCATTTTGAGAGACCAATTTGGACTCAGTTTGTACATCTATTTGGTTATCATTGACCTGTGCATAGAAATCATATTACTTGAGAGGCAAAAAGGCACAAACAATACCATGAGATGAGTGCCCTTCTTCTCTCAAACTGGTATCATTTCCTTTCAAAAACTAACATTATTCCCTTCTGTCAAATACTGTCGACTAGTACAATAAAAAAGCAAACAATCCTTCAAGCTATTGAAATAATTTCCAAGATGTACATATATTATTGTTTAAGAATGTTTACATACAGTATAATTTGTCAATGCCTAGTCTAAAACTAAGATCTGAACAGTCCCCTAACTCTATTGCACATCAAAACAAAGCCTGTACATCTTAACCAGTGGCATGGCAGGTGATAAAACTCTTGATTTTCTTGTTTTTTTATGTCTGTTTGTGAGTTTGAAATTCCCCCATGAAAAAGATTCAAGCCAAGAACAACATAAAGAACCGTTTCCTATATCAGTTTCGAGTCATCGATAAACTTGCTTATACATCTGAAATTTGCTTTACGTTTTTGAACATCACTTTCTGAAGTACAGAGTGACATGTATCTCTGAGGGGAAGCACTTCAGAATGTAGCAAAGAACTGGTAACATACCAGAGACGCAATTCAATTTAGACTAAATTGAAATCAGACATGGCATATTATGTGATTGGACTTCTTGTTTCTGTCTCAACACATTTCCTCTGAGAGCCAGTCTTCACTGGAGGAGGAAATCAGTCCAATAGTGGCCACTTGAGAACTGAGATGCTTGGATGACGTCCAATTAACAGCAGCTGGGATTCCGCAGATGGTGGCACCGACGTAAAACTTTATCCAACTTCATGACTTTGTCAACAGAACAGTCAAAATGAGTCTTGTCATGGAGCATGCTTGCATAATTTCACTCAAAATGCCAAGGGACTGTGTCGTCAATGATGCACTCATTACATCCTAAGTCTGTGTGAAGATAAAGCATAGATTTCTTATTACACAAGGCCACCATGCAAGTGCTTGGTTATACTCTGGACTGATCAACTACAGAAAAAAAAAGGGATGATACAATATTACTACTCCATGAAACATCAGTTTCTTCAATGTCTGTGAGGTAAACTTTATAAAAGAGAGAGAATTCCAAACCACATGTATCTCCATCCACAGCATCTAGCAAACATAGATACCTTTGAATGGACAGACAAGTTTGCTTTCACAATTTCTGATAGTCATCTATGCAAATGAGTTGCACCCACATGAAGACATCTCAGTGACACAGGGAATTCCCTGTCCTCTAAAAGGCTTCTTGGTTAAACGCCACTGCTGTCATCCCTTTAATCAAAATATCATAATCAATATCAAAGTGATCACCCACAGTAGAATTTAAATATTGCTTTTGCATGTCCAGCATTCAATAGTCACCTACATTTATCCATCAGCTTCCTTCATTCATACCATAGCTTGGCAGTGAGGTACACATGGGAGTGACTCCACTGGGAAATTCCAACATGTCCATGTTCATGAAATATTCATTTTTCAATACTCATACAACTAGTCTAATACTGTACAAGCTGAAATTTTCGCGTACAGATATTTTCGTGAATTGCTACTTGGAGGACATTTTCGCGTGTTGTTAATTTCGAGGTTGCGAGGGTCTAACTGAACTTAGTTATTCGTGCGTTGTTATTTTCGCGTGTTGTTATTTTCGCGTTTCAAAGGCGATTCGTGAAATTCGCGAAAATAAAACCACCACAAAAATTTCAGCTCATACAGTACACGGTAATACTAATAATACAACTTATTACTGTTGGTGGAAATCAATTGAATCATATCAATGCAACAATAAATCAGCATGGATGAGTGACCTTTCGGTTCTGAGTTACACTGCACATGTGTACACATGGATTTGACAGTGCATATAGGCCTACAAATACTAATATGCAGCACAATATCATCACTGGTACAGTCATCTACCCAGCATGCTTTACCGAGTCTGAATTCTAAGACTATCACACTCTGTGTCCACCTCCTGATGAAATACACTCATACAAAGTGTGCATACATAATATACATATCACACAGGTATGCCATGCTAAGATGACTCATTCACTGGCTATGACAGATACTTCAGACCACCACCTAAAGCCCCGTTACTGCACAAAACATGGGCACCTAACAGGTTTGAATAGCATGGTGGAAGCTAGAGAGATAATTTCCACGATGAACTTGTGAATTCATACCACACATATACATGTATAAATGGAAAAAAAAAATTAAAAGCATGTGTATATTGCAGGACTTTTTTTTAATGATTTCACAGGGAACATGGAATGTGAGATCAAATGAGAGCTACATGTACTGACACTTGACAGGAAAAAATAATTTTCACAATTTATACACATTTGTATGTTGAAAGCTGCTGGGTAACTTGGAATGAGCCATCCAAAACATTGACAGAAAATCACGAACAGGAGTATAGTTTGCTGTTACAATTTGCCATATGAACCCCAGCAACAACAACAACAACAACAAAAAACCCACGAAATTATTTTTCCACAACTTTCACTTGAAGTTCCGATTGCTCCCCACAACCAAAATGAATGCAAAATGTCCAGCGAGCTGGCTATGCTATCATGAAGTCAGTGGAAGAGGCAGCAAACTGCCAATTAGGCCTTATTAAATTTGGGCATTATCATATGGTGATATTTCATTAGTGCCAAACTGTATTATTGCAGGTTTCACGCCAGTGTGAATGGATTCAGTCAAATACTGCAATGTTCACTATCCTGGCATTTCCCAATGAACATGAGCCTGAGAAAAATAATTGGTGTTCTATCCTCACCTCCCCCCCCCCCCCCAAAAAAAAAAAAAGGGGGGGGGGGGCATCTGCATCTGTCTCCCTGACAATGTGGAGCCACCTTGGTACCACATTGCAGCATACATATTTGACACAGTACTTTTTATACACAGTAAAGAAAGTAGACTCTAACCAGTCTACATTTGGTAAAATGAGTATTATCGTGTTGTCACCAGGACTCTACCAAAAGGCACGAGGTAACCATTTTGAACAACTTGATATGAGAATGATTTCAGATTTAGTGGTCAATAGTCACTGAGGACATGAGTTCAGCTGTGGTCTGTGTGGCTGAAATCAAGACTAGTCTGAATACCTACACTGCATTCAAGCCAGTTACCAGCATTCCCACCAGTAATCAAACCCTCTAACCCCCAGGGCATCTCCTCTTATAACCTGTTAATAAAATGCCATTTTTGATGAAATTTGGTGACTAATTTGCAGTCAACACACTGAGAATTGGCTCTAACAGCAGGATGGAATACATTCCACTAGTATTCAGACAAAGAATTAGTATGCAAACCCAAGGTTTTGTATCATTCTGTCTCTATTCTTCTTCATAACCACCCCATCCCCTCCTCCCTCCCCCCCCCCCCCCCACCCCCATGAGGATGGGGAGGAGAAAGATGATACCCGCCTACATTCCTGGTCGAAGACCCTATGGCAGACGCTTGGATTTGAACACCTCATGACTCATCTTTTGGGGGGTAAGAAAAAAAAAACACTACAAATATCTATCTATGATGAACCAGCACTAATTTATGCACGCTGGTGAGGTACTACGCCTTGGATGGCATGCCCCATAATGTGTGTTTTCTACATACCGACACACAGCCCTAAAGTCTGCATCACTCTGTATTCCTCCTTATGCTGCTGTTTTCTCTCTTGCTGTGTTTTCTTTCTCTCTCTCTCTCTCCATCACGCCACATGGCTGCACCATCTGTACCATGCTACGAACAGGTTCATCTCACAAGATATACTGGTACACGTAGGCCTACCTAATCATCTTTCCTGGTATGGCATGATAGTAAAATTGATGTCAAATAACAAATACATTTCACATTATACTAAATGACAGTACCCGGTACCAACCCATTAAAGTATTCATACACAAAACAATTCATTCAATATTTTATATATCAGATCTGGCATTATTATTTACTTTGAATATGTAATTGTACTGCAAGGAGGTGTGAAACACACCTCCCTGCATAATGCATAGATATGAATTGCATTTTATATTTGGGATCTTTTGCTCCTTAACATGAATTTGGCAAATTATCGAGATATTTTCAATCGAGATATTTTCAATCAAGATTTAAGGTTTCCTTTCTTCTATTCATATCACTATATTTCAATAAATAATCCATACTGATTTGAGGAATGCTTTCTAATAAACAGTGCATACCAGTGGTACTGCTCCAGTGGTTAAACCTTTCCATCTTTGGCTAACAAGAAAAAAAAAAAAAAAAAGAAGCTGCAACAGCAGTACGACTGCAATGTTTTCAAACTTCTTTCAAACATAGGATACAGAGCTCTGTAGACTCTTTATTGAAAGTGCACTAGAAATGGCACTTACCAAGATCTTGTCACATGTTTTGAATATACAAATGTAGCTTTTATGACTATGCTCTAACTATCTTTTTTAATTCATATATTTCCTTTTTATTCAGAATCAACTCTCTTCTAGTTCAGACTTTTATGATTATGCAGTACAACTACATTCACAAAGGTTCTTTTTTTGCTTCATGTTTAATATTCATGTTTGAGTGTTCAATGTAAAAAGTGATCCAAGGTTAAATTTTACACTGTGACCACATAAAAAGAAGGCAAAATCAAATCCATCTCGAATATTTTGTGACCCTTCTTCTGCAGAAAACAAGAGCACAAAAAAAAAAAAATGACTCATTAGAACCTTGTCTGTTGTTGTGCCTAACAGCTGACGACTTACCATCACACTATCCTAGCTGTCAGAGGCATGCAAAGCCATCCTGTACACACTGCTGACCCCCTGGTGTAGACATGGCACAAACTCAGGAATGGAACTGTAGGCCCCTACGTGTTTGCCCTACACACCTTGTAACCGGCCGAAAACTCACAGCAAATTGTAAACTTTATAACATATTGGCCTACCACCACAATATTAGTACATCCAAATTTCTGCAGGATTTACATTGTACATTGCATTGCTGGTGTCGTGAGGCACATTTAACGTATAGGCCTAATGCTGATAGGCTTCTGAACGTTGAAAAGCTAAAAATTTGTCATTGCCATGAGAAAACAGTATTCATGATGCAATGCACAAAGATGTACATGGCAAATTCAGTAATCACTGCATTAGACTTAGAGGACTAAATCAAGTAGCTTCGAACTACTTGACTATTAAAATCATGATCAATACGGAAAGATGTAGATAAGGGAGTTGTAAAAGTGATCTTTGTACCATATAATACTTGATCATTATACATATTGTATAAATGCCGCTATTTTCAATCGAGAGTACACCTTTTTCATGCCTTCCCTACACTGACTGCCCACCTCATACCATCTATTTTTTCTCTATCAGTTAGGCTGAACATTGTTTATGGGTGATGATAAGCACTTCATTTGAAGATATAGGGCCTATTGATGACAATGATGATGGCAATAATGATGGTGATAATTTTAATGATAATGGTAATGATAACTAGACTCGGAATTTGTCAACACTGACAAATTAGGTGATCCGATCCATTGGGAAATCAATGATTTGAGTCCTGATCCCAATAGGCATGATCATACAGGTTTCATCTGTGTTGAGGGGACATTGGCCATGTGATGTTTGGAGTCTCATTTAGAAAAGGGAGTCAGATCTGCCATCTTTGGTACCGAACTCCGTATGCACTAACGAAGATACAGAATGAAGTATATTTGACCTTTGACCCCATTTTGCACACCAAAGATGGCATCTGAGCAAAAAGTAGTTATTTTGTGAAATGATTCTTGTAACATGATCTTTGCGTGTGCAAAATATGGGAAAGATAGGACAAGTATTCACCAAGATACATGATGAAACATTTATGACCTTTGACCCTAATTTACATACCCAAGATGGTGTCCGATCAAGTAGTTGTTATTTTATGAAATAATGTACGTGACATGAACTAAACATGTGCAAAATATGTGGATGATAGAGGCTGTTTTTCTTGAGTTATTGCAAAGAAAGCTGCAGAAAGAAAGAAATATCTCAATACATCGAAGATAAGCTTTAATTTCAACCAAGTTTTTTTAGCATGATCCAGACATCGTATGAAAAAACAAAAGGCACATTACTGATAGCACAAAGTCTCAGCTACAACATATTAAAATCTGGGAGAAATTCACCGAAGAGTAAGTGAGCTAGTGCTCGATAAAGACCGTCATGTCAATTTTTGTTTCCAGAAAAATTCCCTCCCATAGAGATAACACGTAAACTGGTTAAATTTGACAAGGTTACATTATATCCATTTTCACGAGGTGAAGACATCATCCGATTAAATCTTTGATGAACAAAACTTAAAGAGTATTAAATTGGCTACAACATACTAAAATCTGGAAGAAATTCACCCGAAGGGTAAGTGAACTAGTCGTCGATAAAGACAATCATGTCAATTTTCACATCTAGAAAAATTCCCTCCCATAGAGATAACACGTCATAACAAAGATACAGGAAGAAGTACATATGACCTTTGACCCCCTTTGCACAGACAAGATGGCATCTGAGCAAAAAGTTGTTATTTTGTGAAATGATCCTTGTAACATGGTCTTTACATGTGCAAAATATGGTAAACATAGGACATGTATTCAGTAAGATACAGGATAAAACATTTATGACCTTTGACCCTAATTTACATAGCCAAGATGGTGTCTGATCAAGTAGTTGTTATTTTGTGAAATAATGTACGTGACATGAACTAAATATGTGCAAAATATGGTGGTGATAGGGTATGTTTTTCTTGAGTTATTGCAAAGAAAGTTGCAGAAACAAAGACATATTTCAATACATTGAAGATAAGCTTTAATTTCAACCAAGTTTTTGGACGTGATGCCGACTCCGTATGAAATAACAAAGGGCACACCTACGATAGCCCACGGTCTCAGCTACAACATACTAAAATCTGGGAGAAATTCACCGAAGCATAAGTGAGCTAGTGCAAAATAAAGATAGTCATGTCAGTTTTCATTTCCAGAAAAACTGCACTCCCATAGAGATAACACGTAAACTGGTCAAATTTGACAATGTTACTTTTAATCCCTTTTTAAGAGGTGATGCCGTCATCCAATCAAAATGTTGTTATTATATGACTGAAAGACCATTTAATAAGCTACAACATATTGAAATTTGGATGAAAATCAACAAAAGAATAAGTGAGATATGCTTGAGTGAACTTAAAATTCGATGACGTCATTTTGAAAATTTACTTTTTTTAGTTTATTAAGAAATTTGATATCTTTTCATCATTTTTCCAGCATCGCCAACCCATGAAATGACATGTACAGCTCATCAGCTTTCAGATTATGTAAAAAAAATGGGGGGTCACCGTCCATCTTGACGAGTAAAATCGGATTCAAAATTGGCGGTTTTTTTGGCATTGTTGCACTGTATATCGCCATTAACGCGCGCGCGGAATTTCAACTTTGACGGGCCCGTGTGACGTCATATTGAATCGGATTGACTTGAAACTTGGTAGAAATATTCCTTGACATTTCAGGCATCCGATAAGTGTAAAAAAATGGGAAATTTCTATTGCATAAGAGCTGTGCGTACGTATATGTGCGCGCGCGTACGCGTCCGTCCAATTTTTTCAATTTTTCAAAAAATGCTCCAATTGGTCTGAAACGTGTGCAAAAAAAATTTGAGCTCGATTTGAGCATACAAATATTTCAACGCGCGCGTACGCGCACGTTTTAAGAGAAAATATGAATTTTGATTATATAAGTAGAATGCGCTTGACTTGAACTATATGTGACGTAAATTTCATTGAAAAATTCCATTCCATTAATGAGATAGGAGTGAAAATGTGTTTTCATATAATGACGTCGTAGTGACGTCACGGTCGACTGATCACTATGATTTTATAAAATTTTTCGTCTTTGGGACATGATACATATATAGTATGAGTTTGAAGTTGATACTCTGAGTACTTTCTGAGCACGTAGATACACAACTTTTGTCCAGAAATAAAGAAAGAAGAAGAAGAAGAAGAACAAAGAATCCGTACAGATACAGAAGGTGATCCGAGAGGATACTCGGATCACCTAATAATAATCATCATCAACATATCATCACCATCATCATCATCATCATCATCATCAAGAAAATAGCACAAATACCAAGTTGGATTGTAAAAGTATTATTCTTCAATCACTGCAATGAAAGACTTGAGTTTTACCTGATGGAGATAGGTAAGGTAGATGAAAGGCATTGAAGCATGCCAAGAAGGGAGAATAACTCATGGTCTCCATCTTGGATGACAGTTCCTCCTCTTTGTCACAATCAACTTTCCTCTGATGTATGGTTGCTGTAACACCAGCAGTGTTCGATTCCAACATTCAGTGGTTCACCACGTGTAGATCCAGGTCATGAAGGCTTCACGCTATTGGTCAATGAACAAGACTACATGGCCTGCACGAGACAAGTTGAGGGCACTACTCACCGTAAATTAGGTTTGACTTCGACACACATACCACCTGACCTGATCCAACATGAACAAGTAGTGGAAAGTTGAAAACAAATCTAACTGTACAAAGACAAAGTTGATGTCACATGGTTGGAGCGGCCATTTATGTGCCTTGTCCAGGTTGTCAGACTTCTCTGCTCCTAGCTTAGGAATCTGGATGCTTCTGACCATGGGCTCCAAGTTGGACTGATGAGATGTGCAAACCTGGGGTGATGAGATCCATCCAACACCACAAAAACTAGAAAACAGGCAGGCAGGTTCCTAGTTACATGTAGTTGGCCAGACAAAAGAAGAGCAACAGTTCTCCACTCAGCCTTCATTCACACAGCCCCCATCATCGTAATGTACTGTACGTCAAACTTTTTCAACAGCTATAGAGGAAAAAAAAAATGTTCGTGATCAGGTATCCCACTCCAGAATTCCCTCCTCCTCCTCTCCTCCTCTAGCACACAACCACTACCACTACCACTGACACCACCTCATCCTTCTAACAAACTCTGGAGTTCACTTTGTCCAATCAAATGTCGCATCCTCTTTCCTTGCACCCTCCTCGGTTTCCATTAACACTGGCATCCTCTTCAGTCTAGATCTCATAGACACTCTAGACCCTTGGGCGATTTCCGGATTCACAGCGACACTGTGTCTGCATTACAAACCTTACTTTCATCAAGGAGCTAATAGCTCCTTGCTTTCATCAAACTTTGTCTTAATCGTCTTTCTTTTTGTCAAATAAAACTCCTGGCTGCAAACATAAGAAATCAAAGACAGGTGAATTCTCATTATTTTGAGCACCAACTTTCATTTGGTACACTGTTACATAAACTGTCTTCAGACATAGACTAACATGATATACAAGATATATGCCATATGATATTTCTCTAGTCTCTTCCTTCAAACAACAGAGCAATCACTGGTTGCTTTGTTTTCTGAAGACAGGATGAACGCTTTCAGAGATTGGCTTGAAAAGGTTTCCCCTACTTTCTTCATGAGATGCTGCTGTATCAACATCACATTTTCACATTAATTCATCAGACCACAAAAAAAGTTTCAATGCAATTGCTCAAATATTCTGAAGTTCATAGACTACTAAAGTCAAAGGCAAGTTTCCATATACAAAACACCATGGATGCCACAGATTGCAACCAACCCCAAAATACCAACGCTTGTTCCCACCCTCACTTTGCCTCCATGCAGGGCCAACCCTGGTGCTGTTTTCACTGGTAAGAAGTGGAACAGTTCCAATCCCACAAATCGCTATGAATGTTTACCCCAGTTCCAATCCCAGTACCGCACTTTTAAGATTATTTCCAACTGGGAGATCTTCAACTGCATGCACGCTTCCACAAATTATCACTTATAATATGTGTGATATAAATGTATTGAGGTTAATGACATCAGAAGAAGGAAAAGAAGACAAGAGGAAAAAATGTGAGAAAGGAGACATGATAAAGAAGATCATGTGTCTGAGAGTCTCCTCAGATTAAATGTAGACAGAAACAAGACACACTAGTTTCTATACAACATACCCTGTACCTCTGGTGCAATAAATGAAATTACTCTAATTTCTTTTGACTGATTGAACAAACAAGAGAAATAGACAATCCTAAGATTCTGATCACTCTTTATTTATGGTCATGATTGCAGAACAGAAAAACAAAATATTTTGGAGTGGTCAACTTTGTTTAGGTGGAAGGGCGGGGGGGGGGGGGGGCGGGCAATAGGATATTATACATGTATGATATATACATAAGCATGATTTCATATCTCACACATTCTCCGAAATGGATCAATTCATGCAAAAAAGTCCAGTATAAAGTTATAATCTTTCATAAGACTTAACTTTTCAAGCTTCAGAAGTTGGGCTAAAGCATCGTCTCAACCCTGTGTATTACAATGAACACATTGTAGCTTTTTCTCTATGTATTTTCTATTTCTATTTTTCAAAGAAAGCATTGCAACACATTTTTTGCATGCAAATATTTGTTACATTCATCAACCACATATTAAATAATCAAAACACAATAAGTTCATTGTGATAAACATGGCTTAAAAAAAAAAAATTGTCAATCACCCGCTATCTAAAGTCACATTATGATCCCCAAATGTACACCTGTACATGTACCTATCTATATTGTTGTTGTCAATGTTTTAACTCTATTGTTATGACCTGTATTTGAATGATCATGTTTGTTACTGCACTAAGGAAGACTGTTTGGTATTGATTAGTGGAACAGTGTATTCATCAACCACCTGTAAAAAGAGATTAATATTTCAAAAACAAAAGATTACTACAAGCGATAGAGCTGGAGCATTTAGGTTTACAAACCTGTTTTAGACCACTAGGGTAATTAAATCTACTGTCAGAGAAAGTCTTTTTTTTTTTCAAGTATGAAAAATAAAAAATACTACTGTATCTTTGACATCCACAAAACATTTGGCAGAGATAAAGCTCAACTCTCCATCATGACTAAAACTGTAACACGCAAGCTTGCCTAGGGCAACTGAAACAATCTGATGGACAAGTGAACTATGTAGGCAATTGCATAATTCACAGTTAGCCACAGCAGAGGTTGCACAAATATGTTTTTTAATTGTGACGGCCTACATTCTATAAAAAAAAAAGAAGGAATCCAACTCCAGAAAACAGTGTATGAATTATTCTCTGAAAGGCTCACACCTTCAGAATATTTGATTTGCACTGATAACACTTTTATTTGGAATGATCAGGAAGGTAAATGACAATGTACAGTTTTCAGATCTACTGTATGCTGATATTATAGACTACTCACCCATTTTTTTTCTCAATTTTCTTCTCCCAAGTTTCATACCTTTCATGCACACGTAATCTGGGACAGACCGAGAAAAAGGCACTGTGATTGAAAACATGGATTTTTACCTCGAATGGATCAACAAGAAATGTTAAACTCATTACACGATTGCAATGTCCATAACATTGCCAGACAAGACGGGGAAAAAGGGGAAGTCGGTTCCAAACTTCCTGCTTTGACAGGATCAAAAGGGCTGTTTGAAATTGGCGATGGTCTGCACTCTCTTTAGTTAGGTTCACACGCTGTTCTTAAACTTTAAGTTTAGGTCGAAAACTTAACTTGTGATGACTAGCTTGTAGTTTAGCACCATGTGGACGCACTCAAAAGTTATCAATCTTAAAGTTTAGCCGTTGATTAGAACCACAAGACATCTTGTAGTTTCGCTCTGTGTAAACCCAATATTAAATCAGCGAGCTTGTGAGTAAGCGTGACCCTCGCTTCTCGTTCGCATCCGGGTCAACCTCCAGCTGCGCTATTTGTATGGCCATAGCATCATCTAGCAAAGACTCCGCATTTCCGGTGTAATCATGGAGTGGAATTCACTCGTAAGATGTACTGTAACTTAAAGTTTAGATGCGGTTGTGAACCTGCGTTGTGAATTCACAAGTGGAGCAAATCATCGACAGTGAAGTTTTTGACCTAAACTTCAAATTTGGCAACTGCATGTGAACATAAAGTGAGAGTGACAATCATTATACAGGCCTGCATTACATCCTTCAGTTTTAGTCTGTTGTATTAAAACTGAGGCTATATAAACTCAACACCTTTCTAGCCACAATGCAAAAAAAAAAAAAAAAATGACAAGTCGAGCAATGATTCCCTTCTTCACATTTAAGTATTAAAAGTTTTCTGATAATTAAAAGCGGTCGCTGTCACGTGAAGAAAAGAGTGCACTATTCTTATAAGTCACAAAATTTTACATGGCTGCCAGTAACCCTAGAACGTCTGTGCTAAATCACTAAAAATGTCAGATTAACACTAGAAAAGCACTCTGAGAGTGCAGACCTCCACCAAGCCGCTACTTTCCACCGATGATCTTGCTCTTCCCAAAGAGATTTTAAAAGCTCTTTGGGCTCTTCCATGGAGATCAGTGATTTCCACCCATAGGTATACATGCTGAAAAATCGCCCAATTTCCCAATAGAAGCCTTTGTTACGTCATAAACCCTCAGCTGCACAGCGCGCCTCGCCCTAGCAGAAACTAGAGCACGCACTTTAGTGCGTGCATGAAAACCTCAAATACGCGCAGCCTGAACTCCCAAGTTCATTGACCCTACCTGCCGAAATATAAAAAATCCTTCATAAATTCCCCCAAAATTCTCGGATCACTACCAAAATTTAATCATCTGTTACTTGTATCATTCTAAACCTTTCCTGCAAGTTTCATCCAAATCCGTTCACTACTATTTTGCACACGGACAAACCAACTAACAAGCAAACAAACCAACGGTAACGAAAACATAACCTCTTCTCTTTGCGGAGGTAATAATTTGATACACGTGTATCAAAGGAGAGGTTCAACAACTGTCAACAGGAATTTGCTTGTTCAATATAAAAGTATCACCCATGACTACGTAAAAATAGAAAATCTGTTCTTTTTTTATAAGACTTGACTCTTCACAAATCTCAAAACTATTGAGGAGAAAGAAAATTAAATGTGGCAAGATGCAGCAGTCACTACAAGAATATTAATGGCTCAACTAATGATAAAGTACAGATACTATTTAACCCTGCCAAACTTTTTATCATCCATTATTTGATTATAAAAAATAAAAAGTCACCCTTTACACATACACAAAATGTACCATCCAACCTCAGATACAGCTAGCCAATGCAGGACCAGCAGCCATCTATATTAGTGGTATTGTCGAATATCAAAGCGAGATACATTTGTATGTTTTTAAGCATGACACTTTCCAGTAAGTGTTGGGGGAACAGACAGCCTCAGGGCATTGCCATTTTACTATTACCATGAAAATCTATATCTCACATCTCTGCCAACATTTCAAGATGAAATATCTTACTCGTGGATTGCAAAAATCTTATTTTATATGCAAACTGAAGTTAAAAAATCTTACTTTCAGTCAAATCTTCAGAAAATACACATGAAAGGTATCTAAATATTTTTTAAAAATCTGATTTCTCTGACAGAAAATCTGATTTTGCTATTTTTAACGTAAAAAATCTTACTGAATCTGATAAAATCTTACTAGTTGGCAAGTATGCATGATATCTGCATGTTTGATAAGTTAAACAATGAGGAAATAAAATTAATCATGATTAGAAATCAGCATTTACATCCAAACTTTCTTATCACATATTACCTTGTATGTACAAGCAATTCTTTGTGTTGTGTACAACAATCACATGCCATGTCTTGTCTGGATGATAGAGGGATCTACAGAAGTAATGATCAATCAGCTGAGACTGAGACCAGGTCTGACTATATCTGAATCTTGGTAGTGACAGAGTTAAAAAGCAGTCTGAAGTCATCTAAGAACCAGTTCCTTGTGAAGACTGGCCCATACGCCAAGAGAGTTATGCAAATGACAATTTGAGTTATGTCAGGAATGCAAGGGTCATCCCGACTTCCCTGGATACCTGATCCTGAGGACAGCTTGGGGCACAGTGAGACATGAACAAAAGCATAGGCATGGAGGAAAGTGTGGGATGAAAGTCAGTGAAGGGAACCTAGCCCCTCCTCAAGAATGGAATAGCCCAAATTTCCATAGTTTCTTTAGTTGAGTTGGTCTGGTCTCTGTGACATTTGCCTGTTCAAAGTGGATGCTTCCACTTTCACAAAGGGACTGACTACCATCAACTGGTTAAAATATGATAATTCTTCAGGTCACTTTTTATCAACATCAAGCGATGTCAAGAGATACCAGTATGAATTGACTGAAGATTCAACATGTGTCCATCTATATATGCTCTTAGGGTAACTTCAAAAGTTAGAACACTTTCCTCATTCCTCAGAATTATATACAATATGGTATCTTCTTCATGGAGCAGAGAAGTTGCATGTCTTTGAATATAACACATACAAGTGTAGGACCCACTGCAGCTTACTTCAGTATCTAATGAGTGAAATACAACTAAGATTCTTCCACTTAGAGTTTATTGTACAAAGTAATACATTCCTCTGATCACTTGCAAAACTAAGGGCATGATACAGCACAATCAATTAAGTTCTCTTCCAGCTTTTCTAGCCATACATGTACATCAAGAACGATGAATACTTCCAGCCTACTGCAGGACTCACCAGGTAGGACCTACAGCTTGCATTCGTTGTTATTTTTCATCTCTTCATCAAATTCAGTGCATTTGTCCCCACATACCAGCCAGGCCTTGCCTACTAAATCCCTACTGTTTGCCCAAGGTTCCTAAAAGCCCCCCCCCCCCCCCCATCTACTGGAATCACATAATAAAGAGACCACTTCCCCTCTTCAGCTCCATTCCCCCCCCCCCACCCATAATCTCCCCCTCCCCCCCCCCCCCCACTTCCCATTGAAAAAGAAAAAATAGGGAAAAATAAAGACTGCAGCTTGTTAGTGGTGTCTTGGGTACCAGAATTCCACAAATTTTCTAGTGACTTCCTGGGGCTAGGTAGGATTGGGTCCCACAAGAGTAATACATGTATTAGACTCTGCATGGTGGTATTTGTTAAGGTGTTCCCTCAAGAATATAAAGGTTTCTGCTGACAGAGTATGGAAATCCTTTGCTCCATTCTGCAGGAGGCAAAAAGTGAACCAAGAGGACACATGTATTCACTTAAAGATAATATAAAGTTTTGGTATGGTACCTCAAAGTTTCCCTGAATTTCCTTGTCTTAGTTTGTGTTTCTGGTTAAAGTACCTGTCATATAACTAACACTGTGAGGCTCATACCCCTTTCATAAACTCATCCTCCCATTATCCGCATAAGAATAATGCGGACAATTCGATAAAAAAATGCGTTCACAAGCTCTGAAAATAATCTGCATTATTTTTACGAGCGCCCGTCCTGAAAAAGGCGGATAATCGTCATGGTGCCTGCACACGTCCCTCCTGCGGGAAAGACAGGTGACGTTTGACCGCACCCCGGCAATTATCCGCATTATTTGGGTTTGCGTTCATAAACTCCAAATCTGGTCCCGATGCTGCTATTATGCGGATAATAGAAGGGTCGAAATAAAGCGCATTATTCTTTCCCCGCTCCCATTTTACAACCAAATGTTGCGGATATTATCCGCATTATTGAGTTTATGAAAGGGGTATTACTCGCCCCAAAGTGCTCTCATGTCTTAGCAATCATGCGATAATGGTTTCGTACCAGAGCCGCCGCCGTATGGCGGCGACGTACCGGTAGTACACGTATTGTACGAAACTGCGACCAGCAGCGTGCAGCCCCATACGCATACAGTAGCTAACTGCGACCAGCAGCCCCATACGCATAGCGTAATGGGGCTTCGCATTGTAGCATTCAGGATCATGACAGATTTAGTATCGCGGGTAAATATCAACTTAAAATCCAAAAATTTCTTCAATTTGAAGACTTACCAATTAAGTTGAAGTATTGAAAACAGGCTTCGGGCAACGTTTGGTTCTGCCAATAGTCCCTTTCTGTTCGAATTGATGACTGAATGTGACTCGGTCGAGAGGACCTTGGGAGAGCTACATACACTGAATACTATGGCCAGAGCATGCGCACACAAACATCTTATCCGTTCACAGATTTGAAATTTGGGCGCATGTGATGTGTGGGCATGCGCTGGCCGTAGTATTCAGTGTAGCTCTCCCTACAAGGTCCTCTCGACCGAGTCACATTCAGTCATCAATTCGAACAGAAAGGGACTATTGGCAGAACCAAACGTTGTCCGAAGCCTGTTTTCAATACTTCAACTGAATTGGTAAGTCTTCAAATTGAAGAAATTTTTGGATTTTAAGTTGATATTTACCCGCGATACTAAATCTGTCACAATCCTGAATGCTACAATGCGAAGCCCCATTACGCTATGCGTATGGGGCTGCTGGTCGCAGTTAATTGCATGATTACTAAGACATGAGAGCACTTTGGGGCAAGTAAGTCTCACAGTGTTACTTATGTGAAAAAACTAAAAAAAACTACCAAAACTTTATATTATCTTTAAAGCAAATTAAACAAATAAAACAATTTATTTACAAACTGAGAACTGAGTAGTCTATAGCAATATACTGTATGTAGCATACATGTATGATGACCTCAACAATCCATTTTCTTGTTGATTTTCAAAACTCTTTCATACACATAGACATGAAAGCGTAATACTTGAGATTACTTGAGATATATTTTGATTACAAATTACAATGTACATGTACAATACTCCTGCATCATAGAAGCATGAGTGACTCAACACAATGTACATGTACATGTACTGCCACCCAAGTTACCAAGACAGGGTTTGACAATGACATTTTTCTCTTGTGGTCTGTTCAGGCCACTAAAATCTTTTAATTTGAAAGTTTGGTGGCTCAAACAAAGAAATTTAGTGGCCCAAAATAAAAGGAAATATATCAAAATTCATTTTTAATTCTTGCTGCCTAATCAAACCACAATGATAGCCTTTTTGAAAATTTGGTGGCCCAACATAAATTTTTAGTGGCCTCAGGCCACCAGTAAATGTTGAGCCCTGCAAGGGATACAGAATGCATGTTTCTGTGATATTAATGTGACTAAAAAAAGGCATGGCGAGGGAACACACAAGTTATGCTGAGTCGAGGGGAAGGTGCATTCCATTGTCTTTTGTTAAACATTTCAGTACTTTAGCAATGATTGACAGATGAGGTCACAACAGGAATAATGGTTTGGAGGGATTTCTTGTGGGCATATCCAAGTAATCTCAAGAAAAATTGGCTAAAAATATAAGGAATGATTCTAGATATTCGTTTTACCGCAAAAGTAATGTTGAGGGTATTATACAATGTAAATCAACACAAATCAACATGCATTTGTATATCATGTTAAACCATTAAACTATTCCTTGGGTAGATTACTTTCCAGTAATATTCTGTGCTTATGCGTACAGTTGGTCAGAGCAGATTTTACTCAATTTATCGACAACACAAGTAAAAATCATTAAGAAGTAGGCCTATTCATTGAATTCCTACCAAATCAAAATGAGTTCCGTAACACTTGGTAACCAGTTACATGTATGTGGAGACTACTGTATAACTTTGGACGATACAGATTACATGAAAGTTGATCCACACACTCAAAGAGCATTGCCTTGTTTTTATACCTCAGAGGTATGCAGCTCACAACTCACTTCCCCTTTCATGAAATCACTGTCTTCCCCTTTGTAGCAGAGACAACATGACATGTTTTCACTTTCAACAGAAATAAGAAACTAAGTTTTATAACCACATGGCCACTTCTCTCTAACTAAAGTGACAATTTCCTTCCTTTACCAACCATTTCCCACAACCACTTTTTTTTCTCTCACTCTCCTTTCCTACAATCCCTGAGCTCCACATCAGGCTGGAAATCCCACAAGAGTTGGTGATAGATTAAACAGGATATTGCACTGCATTTCTCAAGTATGCACCCAGCTAAGGCCCTGCACTAATTGAATAATTCGCAAGTGCAATCAAAAGGTGACTCCCCATGTGTTTTCGTTGTGAAACTTGATTTGTGGAAGGAGTTGGGTCCATCTCACCTTCACGTGGTGTGCATAAGGTACTGTAACTCTAGGCCCAAATGAAATGAAATGAATCACAACATTTGAGCAGTGAAACACTACATGACCACTGTACATGACACAGCAAATTTAGCTGAGATTCACTTTTCAAACCAAAATCTTCACTGTTCATAAACCATGCAGCTAAGCAATACACCAATGCTGAGAAGGTAATTATGAGAAGAAAAAAAAAATAAAAAGGTAAATGACAATTTGAGATCAAAGCATTTGTGAAGCTTTGTGACTAAAATGCATTCTGTTAGCTTCTAAGTTCTAATTCAACTTGTACAACAAATATTATGTACAATGTACATTGTATCTAATTGTATCAATTGAGTCTCTCTTCCATTCCATGTACTGTACATTATTTTTTGTAGGTGCAACACATACAAGTATACCAGCTTTCTTGATATTATTGCATGTACCTCTTACAATGCTCCTATGGCTCCTCTGCTTAGTCAGTAGTGTAGTATTGAAGATGCACCAGCCAGAATGGGCAGGGATATCTTTACATCACAATGATTATAATAAACTTTCATTTTGGGTTTTCATATCTTTACCTAAATATACCCGTAAAATTAGCATCAGCCACTGATTACACACAATAACTTGCCAGTACTGAAAGGAATGCCTTGTAGAAATCTGAACATTTGACTTTTATGTTTTAACTGAACAAATACTGTCTCATTTGAACCATATTGGCAAAAAAAAAAAAAGTTCTTTATTAGCCAAATCAAAATTGGACCAGCCAAAGTAAAAAACAAAGAACATGCCACTCTTTGCAATCTACTGGCATTAAATACATCCGGCTGCAGTACCATGTATGCTGACTACCAAGTTTGTTTCAAGACTTTTATATACACAGCTACTGAGGAGCTGTGATGTCAGCCATTCAATTCTTGGTGACTCACTTTGGTCATCAAAGACAAAACATGGACAAACTAAGAACCCAAGTTTGTTACAAGCACAAGAAATGACTAACTCACACTTTGGTCATGCAATCTATACCCTATCATCAACAGGGCACTGAGTACTACCCAATTTCCTTGAATTTCGTCTGAAGATGGATTTTTCTGAAAAACAACAAACCTTTAAAACCACACTGCATCTGCCTAAGAAATTGATGGTAGTCACTGATCATAACAGTTCCTCGCCAAGTGTTTTGCCATATTTTACCATACAGACATTGACTATTAAATGGGGCTTCGATCTATCTGCCAGCTAGGTTCAAAATTTCAGATTTCCCATAATGTTTTATATTTAATCTCCTTTTGCTAGCACTACAAAGCTTGATTATGCAATACAATGCTAGACTTCTATGAAAGTTCTAGGTCACAAAGTACAGTAATCATGCCCAAGTGGTTCCAACTCTAAGATGGTTACCGGCAAAAGCCACAACGTCTGACATTGAATTCTGTGTTGCACAGCAGCAATAAACAAAGTTGGAGAGGGCATTTTCTGTGACTTTTAACAAATGGGAGATCTTATACATCTGGGCAAATGAAAAAAAAAAAATGAATCTTTGATGAGCAAATATTTCAAGAAATTCCTGTATTTCAAAATCATTTTTGCATATATTTCCAAACCCATTTTAATCTCATTGTTGGCAAAGCTGTAAGAACACTTTGAGCTTGAAATCCATAAAATTAAGCAAATATCCCCAAATGCATGTGACTGTCTAGGACTATGCAATCTGAAACCAAGTCAAAAGAGTTTTCCTTGCAAGTTTTCACAGCGCAAAAATTTGCAGCGGAAGTGGTTAATGTTATGGCAAATCTCAAATGATTTTTCAGTCTGGTCACACTCACTGTTCCAGCCTAAAAGGCATCAGCGAAAATTTCAATGGGAAAGACAGCCAGGGCGCGATAGGTTTTCCTGGTGGCTACACTCACTGCAGAGTGTTCCTCCCATCAATTGGGGAGTAGTAATGTGACGTGTGAGAAAAACTTGAAGTGTGTTTCAACACAACCATGCATGAACCTCAAAAATCACAGAATTCAAACGAGATTCAACCTCAAGAAAAACTTGCACAAAGTAAGCAACAGAAGAGAAAAACAAAAACAAAAGTCAAGAAAACTGAGGACACTTTGACTAGTACAAGACAGCACATTAATATTATGCTACAAAATCATCCAACAGAGCATCCTTTGGAGGCCTCACAAAAGAAGTCTTTGTCACACAACCATCATATTTTTGGATAAAAAATAAAACCCTTCTCAGGACAATACATCATATTCTTGCATACAAATGTCCCACAATTTCCTTGCAGGAATCCATTTCATACCTCATGACAGATGTGTAATAACATTATACATTGTAACAGTAGCAGAGTCCTACAGATTATCTACAGTTGTATAAGGATAACATGAGACTATCATTGTCTCATTCTGACAATTAAAGGTATAACAACATGCCACAGACATCACATCACACTTCTTAGACTGAAATTACACCATGCCATTCATTTCAAGAACTTGTCAGTATAGATGACATACAGTTGTAGGCCTACTTAAAAAAAAAACCCTCTGTATATAAATGTCACTATAAAACTGCACTGGTAGTTTTCAAACAGTGTTCTGCTCAGGAGAAAATGGTATTGCTTTGAATTATTGGATGAGGGATTAGAAATGACTCTGAGAAAGATTATTACATTCTTTAAAATAATATATAAATTAATTAGAAATAAGAACTGAAAAATTCTGGTCTTAATAATGAGTAATTTATACTTTACAGAACTTTAGTACGGGGATATGTTCCGCGGAGACTGCGTCTGGCTCCACGGATCCCCTCCGGCCTCCTATGTCAACGGAGGAGAGTGATAACGTCAAAAAAAATAAGACTCCTCTGGACAGACGGATCTTTCTGTCTAATAAAATCAGAGATGTTTCTGAACATCACATCCACATTCACACAGTAATAATAAAAATCAGACTGTCATCATTTTGCTCTGTTAGTTAGCTTTGACTGAGCGGACTCTCTGATAACACAAAATATTTGCAGAGAGAAATTAAATCTATACCTCAACAACGTAAATTCTCATTTCATCTTCCACTATGCTGTCTGGGAATCACATCCAGATATTGCTCTGTAGATTATATAGTGGTGGAATAGCATGGGGTTGTGGTAACGCAAATTGGTACTTGGTAGAGTCTTTAGACTAGATCCAGTCGCTATAATCTAAGTAAGGCCAAGGGAGGGAGGTGGGTGGGAAGAGAACTGGCCTGTCTAAACTAGAGGCTTTAGAGCTAGAACCGAAGGTAGCTGTATCGCCTTGTCTCGACCACCTTCTGACTTCTGTGGACTGCTATGTTGAGGGTAATCTCAGGGTTCCTTTACACACACACACACACACACAAAATCCGACACAATCATGACAATAGAAAGGAAGGAATGTCATGTTGGACAGAAAACAGCGCAGAGACTCAAAAGATCGCCTGCTGATATGGTATGGCATGGGTGACTAGCTGGAGCTGGAAGCTATGGCCTATGCCGCTATAAACGGGGGTCGATAGCTGTGCAAGGAGATCTAGACACGAGTTGAGCATTGGTACAGAGCAGAGCATGCAGCGTGCGAACAGGTTGCCCTCCGTACACTGCACGTAAATTGCCGGCAAGCACGCAGGCCGCATTGTTCAATAAAAAACACACCGAAACAAACGTTGAGTACATCTTTTCCCTCGTTTAACCACTTTTTACGTAGAGGAGGTATACAATTTTATACTCACTGTCTTTGGGATCGGTTTCTACAAGGGTAGCAGCTCTGGAAAGCACGTCAAGAGGTGTTTCCATGGTGTATTTCGACGACGTCTCGCTCGTCTCTCTGTTTCCCACAACACACGACCGTGTCTTCAGTACATGCGCCCACTGAGAACCACCGAGCAGATCTCAAGAATCACATGCCCTGTAAACAAAGATGTAAACAAAGCGGGATTCCGCAGAATTGCAACGAATATGCCTACACAGACGAAAAATGCCCGAAAAACTTGCAGAAATAGATCTCCTACACGTGTAAAATTACTGATGAGAAGAAATTTCTCTTCTTCCGCTGTACAATAGCGCAGTGGCTGGCAGCTACAAATTGCAATCTACCTCAATGACAAACAATCGTTGGCTAGCGCGAGAGCTCGCAACGGGGATCAAACAAGTTGATAGAAAATATGCGAGGAATGAAGGAATGTGTGTTGAGTAGGGTTATACCATTCTGATACGGGGATTTGAAATTGTAGTGATTTTTTTAAAGATATTGAAGTCGTATCTATACGCAATTCTTAATCAATCTTTCATTACTTGTCATTTCATCACGACGTTGGCGTCATATAATAGGTTGACTACTTGTATATCGCTGAATTAAGAGTAACATTAAAAGAAATAGGTAACTCACCTTGATGCTGTGGACCCTAAATGTAGTTCGTGTTTTGGAATTTCATGGCTATTGAACTACCTCAAAACACACGACCTCCAACCCGCACCAGTGAATCAACACAACCTGTTAAAAATCGATGGATCTCTTTTCACAGAGGAATTTTTGTAGGAGAGATGTCTGCTATGTCAATTCCGGGGCATACATGTAATGGCCAATCTAGAGATTGGAGAAGTTTGACCTGCAAGTTATAAAATACTAGTATAATACTAGTATACTGCACATACCATTCGATACAACTGAGAGCGAAATGCACGATGTCGAAAGAATAAAATCCCCATTACCACTATCCATGCTGCACGATAAAACCGTGGAGCTACTAGGCTACAAGACATAAAACCATGCGTTTTAGTTCCATGATAGAACATCGATGATAAAGGAGACATACGTAGGTAGTGTATGTTGCGACAGTTAATTACCATTTGCTAATAGTGTCATTAAATTTGCAGGCTTCCACTTATTTACGTTGAATTTATCTAACGTTCACGCCCCCGGGCCCCCAGACGTTACAGAAGGTCTAGGTATCTTCGGTTTAGCTGAACAGTTAGTTGTGAATACATCATTCTTCTTTGTTATAGACATACATACCGTGTTGCTTTTCATGTCGGGCTTGGCACTGCTGGCGGCTTGGTTATCACACAAACACAATATATCAGTAACTGTTGATATACTCTAACTTGTGCCTTACAATTCGAATCTCGACCACAATTTGAACAAAGGTGGTGCTATTTTCAAAATATTGTCTCTTTTGTGTGTATGTGTGTGTGGGGGGTGTGTGCGTGTGTGTGTGTGTGTAACGACGGCTTCATTCTTTTCCATTCTTCCGCTGGAGATGGGGGGGGGGGGGGCAGGGGGAACTGAACGATTGTGAGATACTAGTGACCAAATGTACTCTCATTCATTCCAAATGAATACCTAATGCCATGAAGGCATTATTTTCATATTTTTTTATTCGCTAAATCATATTAATAGCGTTCCTGTGTTACGTCAACATAAAAGTATAGATCATGATTAAATGACAAGCTGTTTTGCATTCTTACGATACTCTTTTAGCAGCACTGTAGCTTTTATTTTCTTTTAATATCATCGAATTGTGATTTCTGATAAGCAATACTACAGACACACATTATAGGCCTACACACACATTGCAAGCGAGCTGTGAAAATAATTTTGTTAATGACTGAATGTAGCAGGTAATAGAGAGTGCTATAATGGAATCTAAAGTCATACTGTGCTGTGACTATCAATATCACCAAATGGACAGATAAAAAATACTATTCTGGCAAAATTAACAAAACACACGTGCACACAAACTCACGCACGCGCGCGCGTGCACACACACACACACACACACACACACACACACACAGTACACACACACACACACACACACACACACACAACACACACACACACACTAAAGCATTTATTCCAGTGATAGGCGTGGCGCCAATATGCGATATTCGTTCCTTAGTTTGCCACCGCTGAATCATCAGGACGCAAGACACAAAGACGATACTTTTCTGCCTCGTGCGTGGAACTGGACTATACGGTGCCCCATACATCGTCATTATGAATCATAATAAACACCCCGAGGGACACACACACTCACACACACTCACACACACACACACACACACACACACACACACACACACACACACACACACACACACACACACACACAAAGAAACACAACACACCTATATTGATATACATTGTACTTGCCACGCATATACACTCAGGCAGCAACTACTATGCGCACGTGGGGATGATAATTATTTCTCAGTGTAAAATTGAATGATATGATGCATAACAGATGACTGCGTGCTTGACTGGACTAAAACGACTTAAATGATGAAAAACATGATTATGACACCACAAAATCATCGGCAATCACACCTTGCATGCATGTTGCTCTTCAGATCTAGTGGCCTATTGGATTCCTCATTTATGGATACAGGCAGCGCATGCTGTCCACTGGCATGTCTGGCGATGGTCTTTGAAATAGTCTTTCAGACATCCCCAAATATTGTCATGATTGTCATTGTAGCTCGTTATCTTTCTGTGACGACCTATCGTTTTACCAAGTCTGTACTATACGTATTCTTGTTATTGATACTATCAAAAGCACAAAAAAAAAAATGTTACAAAAAGTAGGCTATAAAACCCCTTTATCATTATCACATTGTAAGAAGACGGGTTGAATTTCACCGTAGGCTGTCACAAAAATGGCATTTTAAACCTTCGATCTTGACTTCAGATTTCATTATGTCTAATCATTTTCCAGACTTGATTCTCTAACTGCAGTGACTTCAGTTATAACTACCATGACTACAGTAGTTCGTTAAAATCAAGAAATGAATTTAATGTATATACGTGTGTTTTATTCTGCAACCCTAAGCAATCGTCGCTTCGTTTTTATAGGAATAGAACTTAAAGTGCAATTCCGCATCAAGTTTATGATGAATTTATAGGAAAAGGGTGAAATTAGACGTTTAAAAAAGTATTCAAAAGTATACGGAATTCATCGACTTTCACTTTTTCACCTGATAGTCACGGTGGTAAAAATCATTAAACGTTCTCACCCCGTAACTCTCCTACTAAAATGCAAAAGCAAAAATACTATTTGGTTGATATATACTCTCTTTAAAAAAAAAAATCGAGTGAAAATATTCACTCTTGAAGGAGTGAATATAAAAAAAAAGAATGAATTTAGAGTGAATTTAGAGTGAAAATGTTAATTTTCACTCGTTTTAGAGTGACCTCTGGGATCACTCCAAAATCCTCGAGTGATCCCTGTGGTCGCTCCAAAATTAGTGAAAATGAACATTTTCACGCAAAATTCACTCAGTCACTCTCTTTTGTATTCACTCCTTCAAGAGTGAATATTTTCACTCGATTTTTTTTTAGAGAGTGTTATTACAACCCATATACCTCTTGAAAAGTTTGTTGTTGATTATAGGTCATTACACGACGCGAAGAACATCGCTTGATTTATTGATTTCATTTCTAAAAAGTAAATTTAACTTAAAATAGTTACGTACATTATAAAAAGGTTGATAGGATCAAGGCTTGGTTTATGCATGCATAAACACCTCGAAGTGTTAACGCCTTCCCTTCTCATTTAATATTTGGTATATTCCCACAATTCTACGAATCCTTCACTTTGTGTGTGGTTGCTCCTAATATCATTGTTTTGTGGAAATAAGTACAACATTAAAATCTAATAGCTTCCTTGAATTTATAGAAACTGATTTATGCTTTTATTTTGAATTACTTAACAAAGACACTATTCAGCTATTGCTCATATCAATGCCAGTGTTATCTGGTTTGAACTAGTAAAGATCAAAAGTGGGAAATGTTTTTTGTTACACCTAGTATAACCTCCGTGACTGGTATTATAGGGCTAACGAAATATTTTATGATAACACATTTTCGAAAGGAACGAAACTGCCAGTAACTTCATGCGAACTCAACATTATATTAAATTTTGTTAACATGTGTTAATTTAGTTTATCATTTTAGTTGTTTATTATTCATCCATTCAATAGTTGTTGAAAGGGTTGATGTTGCATACTAATACTGAGAGTAGAAAGCAATACATTCAATTTTTTTTTCATTAGTTGTATCATGGTGTTAAACATCTTGTGCTTTTATCTTGTTTATCTCTCTTTGTACAAAGAGTTACACCCAAAAAAAAAAATAGATACAACGAAACGCAGCCAGGAGAACATTTGGCTAGATTTAAACTACCTCCCTGATTATCACATTCAGGGAATGCAATGTAGGCCCTTCCTTATTCCAGTATAGTAACCGGAAAACGGCGCGAAGGACTTGTCCAGTGCAACTCGTACATAAGTAACATAATACATATTATGCAGGCCGGTGCTTTCATCGCCTTGCCCTCACTGGTTAATTCTAGCCACGTGACATCCGGTTTGACGTTGCGAGAGAGAGAGAGAGAAGTAAGACTTGCCAGCAAAAGGCTAGCCTTTTTCACAGGCTCTCACGCAGTTGTTTGCGCCAATAGGCCTAATAATGGCCAGCAAAGCGAGCCGAAGAGCGTGAGTGCGAGGTTGCCTCTGGGTCGACTCTTTGCTTTGCTTCTCTTGAATTTACCATTTGGGTACTTTACAGGTAAAGGGCCTCGACAAAGTTATGTGTATATATTTACTTGTACCATAGGAACGCGGTATGCCTTTACCGAACGATCTAATTGTTCAAAAGATTCTTACAAATAAGTACATCGAAAGAGGTTCTTTCCAGTAAAACAGTATATAGGCCTATGTTTGAGCAAATTTAGATTCACTCACTAATACATGTATCGTCATATCGGCTGTGATTGTCGTATGGAAGAGACTAGTAGCGAAAGCCCTCGTACGAATACACGTATTTGTAGATTGATTTTTGTTTTGGTCTGTACGTTTCAGGGCGATTTCTCTTCCTCTTTCGATATTACTTGTACTGGGCCCTGTTTCATAAAGCTGTTCGTAAAGTTACGAACAACTTACGAGCGTCTGGTGATCAGTTCTGATGTGCTATACTTATCAGAATTTCCAAAATTCAGCCAAAGAACTGATCACCAGTCGCTCGTAAGTTGTTCGTAACTTTACGAACAGCTTTATGAAACACCCCCGGTTTATGATGAATGCGCTTTCTGTTCTAATCACAGAGGGCGAATATCGACCCCCCCCCCATAAAAAGAACGAGAGAAAGAAAGAAAGAAAGAAAGAAATCATAATGCGTACATGTATTCCAAATTTTAAATAAAATGGAGGTAAATATTACGTATCCCTGAGAGACACATCCATGAAATAACTGTATCCTCCTTGTGCGTCGGCATCCTCTTGTTTGAGTGTAAAATAATATAGCGATGAGTAAACAAACTTTTGGTCACATTCTTATCCGAAAATGAAATAATTTTGTATAACATACACACTCACACACACGCACGTTCAGACACACACAAACACACACACATAGCTCGTGATTCTTCTCATGTTTGGAATGATTATGAATAGGTGCCTAATGTCAAACTCAAGGAGAAATTTGATAGGAAACAATATCACTCTTTCTCCACCAATCAAACTACGGTATAACGGGGAAAAAAAAAGAAAAAAGAATGGTCTTTTACGCCAACCACTAAGTCTTCAAAGGAAATGTATACCACTTCTTTGATCCAGCAAGGACACGGTGTATCATTTTATTTAAAAACATCTCGAAAATGTACAATGTCTTACGGATTGCACACATCACGACGATTGTCTGTATCCAAACAACGTTTCATATGGAGAGGAAAAACTTGTTTTCCGTCTGTTTTGTCCAAAGGTGAACATGAAATAGTGTAAAAGCGATTTGCATCCAGCGGAAAAGGCGCTATACAGAGCGTATCAAAAAAAGGTAATCCAACTTTGGAGGGCTGCCATTTCTCAATTGTCAGTTATGAAGAGCACAATGTTGGTTATAAGGAAAGAGGAACTCTTCCTATTTCCATTGATACCTATTATATGTTGACAATTGTCATGGACAATTGAGCACATGGACTTTAAAGACAACAATGACAAACTGCACTTTTTCCAAGTTTGCGTATGACATGTCTGACTGCATGGATGAGATCTGTCAATGAAAGTGGTCAAATCATCAGACCAGCCTGCACGACTGCAGATTCGTGTTTTAGGGTTTCTTCTAACGTTTTATGGTTCATAACCATCAACACGGCCACCCTGTCGATATTTTGTCCTTCCCATTAAGGCGAAACCATATTATCCATTTCAATTTCTTCATATTCAAGACATGGTTGGCCACTGGGTTGAATATGAACAGAGAAAAATGAATTGTGTGGGTTGGCCTCTGTGGGAGCGACCAAGTTATCGGACAAAAGGTCATGTTAAAGGTTATGGACCATAAAATGTTAGGAGAAAATCTAAACACAAACCCTATGATACACCTGCATTCGTACAGGCTGGCCTATTTGGCAACTTTCATTGACAGATCTCATCCATGCAGTGAGACATGCATTGTTCCTTCACAATAAAATACGCAAACTTGGAAAAAGTGCAATTTGTCATTGTTGTCTGTAAAGTCCATGTGCTCAGTCATGCACGAGAATTATTGTCAACATAATTAGGTATCAATGGAAAGAGGAAGAGTTCCCCTTTCCTTACAACCAACATTGTGCTCTTCATAACTGACAGTAAGAAATGGCAGCCATCCAAAGTTGGATTACCTTTTTTTTTTATACGCTCTGTATAAATACCACCCATCATTATTAGGTCGATTATGAATAGAGCATTATAAACTAAGTGGAGCTTATGTTTTGAAGTCTCGGTCACTTAAAAAATATAATTTCCTTTGGTTGAGAGAAAAGGAAGTCGAGTGCTGCTGCACACGGTCTGGACTTAAGACTACCAGCACCGATTATAGGAGGAACGATACTATCGATAGCCTATCCTACCAATGAGACTTGAATTATTGTGACATTCACGTTGGCATATCGGCACAAAACCTCACAAGATATCCGGTGATTATCGCTCTGTATTGAATTATGACTGAAATTCAAGCAGCGACATCATGGAATACATTACATAATAAAAGCAAACATGATCCATATTTCAGCAAAACTATAACTATACCAAGGTACATGCACAGTAGCATTGTTTTCACAATCTCAAAACATAAACAGAGAGAGACTACTCGGGACATTTTACTTGTCCACCTTTGTCGGTGAGAGGGTCAGCCTATGATACATATACATGTGTATATGAATTATTTCGCGTGATATACAAAGTTTACTTTCTGAAATCACGTCATTAATTCGTCGTCGGCTTTCAGAGTCATGGTAGATCTCCTGTGGGAACGTTGTGCGCAATGAGATAATAAAACATGGATTGACATTTTGCGTTCTCACTCTCTATAGTGCTCGATAACAGAGGATATCATTCTTTCTTTCTCAGTTCATGAATAATGTAGTACTAAGTAAACCGAAAATAAGGTATAAAATGGAAGTATAGTGTCGGACGAGTTTATGAAACATCTTTGATCAGTTTCCATTACAAGGACTGGCAACTGCGAACGGCATTTACTCACACTTATTATCAAACACTCACAATATCTTAAATATATCAATACTGAAAGTGTATTACAGCGCCTGTAGGTTTTTGTGTCCGTTTAGAGGTAATCATGTACTGCTGTTGTGTTCCATCATCATACATGTATATTCCTACCCTGGTAACATAGGACACTGGACGTTCATTTTACTACGGGATGTAAGGATATTGGTGCAATATCTGTGACAGCCAGCATACGTGACGTGTGATCTGCATGGGTGTATTCATGACAATATGAGATTAAATATACTCACTCCTTCGACAGTTCACCATTATCATAGCGAATTCTAATAGCATTACAGGGGAAAACACCCAAGGGTTTTTCCGCAATACATGTGCTAAGTATTTGAGTCCATACCAACGGCTCTCATTGCCTTATTGTATAATATGTACATAATTAAAAAGTTTAGTACAGATGTACTATATATTGAGGAGCACCGCATCCAGAACTCAACTCTTTGTTCGGTACTACATGTATCTCTCTTGGCCAAGTAGTACCCATAAGACGAGTGATTGCAAAGCAAAGATAAAATTTGCATAGCGCCATCTGTATGTCGATTAATGCCAGTGCGTTAACGTCTCCCGACAAACCCCGCCTAGTGAATTACGACGCCACCACGCAGTCGACAGTGCTCTGGCTGTAAACACACGTTCTATAATCTTGATTTACGCATATCACAAGCAATCTTCAGTATATCAATCAGATTTCTATTCATCGTTGGAAACATCCCAACTTGAAGCTGTTTCCTATGATTATGACATCACAAACGGGTATTTCGTTTGGTCCATTGAATTGTACGATGTCAAGGCCGAACCGACCATGACGTCCCTTTTATCAACGGCAGTAAGAGTTCTACAGAGAAATTCGTCATAAATGTTATCACCTTACGTTAACCAGAATATCCTTGAACTATCTCACATTGCGTTTTGAACTTTATATAATAGCATTTCATACGGTTGGACATTATGAAAATTCATCTTATGTTATCAAATTATGTTCATTCAAAATTTAGGCCTATTCCCCGTCTTTATCGTTTTCTTCAGTTACTGTTCTTATTGCTAATAAGATGCACATTCAACTTTTTCTATTACGTCATGTGACCTATCGAGTTCTGAATTCACAAGACATATTTGGCAAAGTCTTTCAGACTCAAAACTTCAAAGTTGCTTTCCGCAAGCAAAACACACGAATCCTCATTAGTGGGGAAAACAACTTCAATTTGGCAATAACGCGGAAATGTGTTCTGGCATATTTCGAGCAGAATTTTGAAAAATAGTGCACAGGTTGATACAAAGTATAGGTAAATGTATGGACACAAAAGGAATCATATTCTACGACGGACTTCTACTGGAGTCAAATCTAAATGACGATCATACATTGATAAGGCCAAAACCATTTTGATTGGAAAGTCTATCTTTCCTCATGAAAGTGCACATTCGATACTTCGAGACGTACCTCGATTTTTTTTTTGCAGTAACCGAGTGGCAACGGTCAAGAAACCATACAAACTGATTGCATTCTAGCCATTTGTCAAGGCCCTCTCGCTGAGCTGTAACGGGTGAGCGAAGCGAGCCCAGCCGAGCGCGACCTCGCGCTGGCGCGCTCGGCTGGGCTCTCTTCACCATACAGCAAGAGGGCCTTGACAAAAGGCTACTTGCATTCGGAATATTTATTCATTTCGACACTCGGCTATTGCGCGCCACGCAAATTCCTTCTGACGCGAATCAACAGAACACGACAAAATATATGTCTTAATTCAGCTGCGTTTCATACAAACGGATACCAATTCATCAGAAAATATATTTTCATTCAGCCAAGATTCTTCTTCTCCATCAAAACGATTGCAACAAAGACAAATAAGGTACTTAACATTCAGCTTAATATCTAAATATAGGACTGTTGGCATTTCAAATACAGTGTATCTAAAAGAAACACACCTTGTACACATTGTGTAAGCCTCAACATAACTCCTACTAGAAATTCAAACTCTGCACAGGCCTTGGACTATCAATGAAGTTGACTATAAGATTTGTTCTAACGCATCCTGCTTTCCGTTAGTAGGAGCCTACGAGTAGCAACGGGATCCAGTCTGAAATCTAGATGTGCCTACATTGTGTGAAAGGTAGTATCTGGTACCCTCTGCATGATTGGAAACATGAAGACAAAGATAATACAGGTATAAAGATAACCATAATTATCATCAAACCACCACAACCACTCATTCATAATACAGCAAAAGTTATTGCTCAGTCCTGCATCTTTACAAGAACCTGAAACTTGGACAATAAACGATTGTGTCATGACGTGGAAGTGACATGAAATAAAAAGTGTTTATTTCACCACGGGAACGGCGGGAAGCGGGGCTGGAAACACACGCATTGTGTTTGCTGCCCTCAGAGTTCGTTGGTGGAGAGCATAAATGCGTTCCACACAATGAATTTCATCAGCTGCCTCGTGAGACTACTCGCCCTCCTCACACTCGCCGCCTCCCGCGGACTCGGCTATGGCTTCGTCATAAGTTGGTAATTCCACAACTATAGCTGGCGCCAGCAGCAACTGCTCCTCGCGAGGTACCGATCCGCTCGCTTCCATGCTCTGTTGTCTCTGGACACATTCTTCACACATGTGACCTGCAGTGGCAACCGTTACCGCAGGCGATGGCGAAGGTGATGCCGATGTCGACTGGTCGCCGTCGGGTTGGCTTACCTTATAGTACCTGGATTTATACAGGGCAGAAAGAAGAGTAAAGACCTACGTAAATGCATGGATGACGCATAAAATAGAGCAGGTGGATTGTTACGACGATCCCAGTTCTGATGTCATCGACATGATTTCTGTCACCCCCTAATCAAAACACGAAGCCCTGACATGTGATTACAAAACTTTGAAAAGTAAACAGAAAACACTTTGTACATTCGATGAGAAACGAAGATACGATCTCAGAAAGGAAACTATTCAAGGAAAGACTAAAATATCCTAAAAGATTTACTCTTTTTAATTATGAGCTAAATACTTTGTGCGATCCTAACACGGGGTTCTTGAGTACGTCAGGGAGAGCTTTAACCTAATCACTTTTCAAACCATCCTTTTAAACTCCAAACAACCGGTTAAAATATCATCAGCGTATGTACAAGTCGTACTACTAATTTATAATCATACTCAAAATATTGGTATAACAGCTAAGCAATAATGCAACTTTTATTGACCAGCTGCATAATGGAGAAAGCTATGATTAATTACCAGCTGAAAGGCCAATGCGACAGTGATTAGTTATCAAAGTTCACAATCAGATTCGTATTTCCCTTTCTATTGCAGTCAATCCAAACCCTATGTGAAATAGGAGCTAATAGGGTCACATATGAATGTAACATGAGACTCACTGATAATCATTTACAACTCCGACAGCCCCTCGCTCGTCAACCCCGACGCTGACCGAGGGATGCTCTAGTCTAAGGATCTCGGAGGTCTCGTAGGACGGAGGAGGCAGGTGATCCAGAAAGTCTCCCGACATGTTAGCAACAGATGCTGTCGGGAAGGTTTGGTGTCCGTCAGAAGGAGCGTTCATGAGAGTCATAGACACCCCTTCGCTCTGACGAGGGGGCGTCGGGCGATTGTCTCCAGACCGATTTGCGTTCGCAGTCCGACGTGTCTGCGAGTGGCTCCAACCCCGAGTGCGATACCCGTGCACCCTCCCGCAGGAGTCCGTCATAAGGAGACAGAAGACCATCGACGAGCTACCAAGGATGACCCCGATGACACTAATAGTCGCTCCGGCAAAGTACTCTTTCGTGTTCGCACAAATAACGAGTCCGGCGAAGAGTAAGAGAGCGGCAAAGACGAGCAACAGTCCAATCTTATTTCTCCTGCTTCTGTAACGACTATTGCGACGACGGGTCTCGGCCGCCCGCTGGCCGACGAGTTGAGGGCTGGTTGCATCCTGAAGGCCGCGACTAGTCGCTGGTGCGCTGAGCTGTAGAGAAGAGCGGACGATAGCACTCTCGCAATCCGAGTCGCACGGGTTGTCGACCACGTGGTAGTGTACGGCGAGTGGGTCAGTGGTGGTGGGGGGATGGGTGGAGGTGGTGGCGAGGGGAGTGGGGACGTCAGACAAAACTGATATTGCGTTTGACTGTGATTCACCCTGCATCTCCGAACGTGTCACATCACGTGACTATGACATCATAGGCCAGCTTCCTTGATTCCTCGATGTGACGTCATCGAGACATGGCCGCATTCCTACAAAACAATAATACAATTTGCAGCGTGAAATTTGTAGAGTGATGGCTAAAGCAGATCGATGTAGCTTTAATGTGGGTATACATTAAGCGGGATTGGTCATTGTATTGGTCCTTAAAAACGCTAAAATTGCATATTATGACTAAGCATTCTGTATCTAATTTCAGAAAAAATATTTTCAATAAAAAAAAAACCCATCAAATTCCAGTTTTTGATGAGAGAATTAGAACATACTTGACTTGATATCGTAAAACTATAACAGTTGGCCGTTTTATTAATTTCATGTCTTTAAAGGGATAAAAAAAGGAACAAATATTTGTGTTAGGTTAATGGTAGATTTGTGAGGTTACGATATCGAGAACAAGACGTTGACGTGAACTTTATGCCTTGCTTAAATATTTCACTTGTTTATTTGTTGGTTGGTTCCAAGGTTTCATACCTCCATCCCCGAGGGATGCCAGAGCCGGAGATGTTACATTTTTGTTTGTTCGTCGTTTCTGGTTTTGATGCCACAGTTTTGTTGCTGTGCTCCATAATATTATGTTTTTGTTTTTTGTATTTTTTTTTTGTATTGCGCAATTTCAATTCAATTCAATTCAATTCAATATGGTTTATTGTGCAAGTATAAAAAAAAAAATAAAATAACAATCCAGCAGCTCGAAGGCTGATACGGTTGCTTTACATTAGAATCATTAAAAAAAAAAAAAAAATGACATTGATAGGATAAGCATGCGTGAAATATGTTGAAAAAAAAAAGACATAATACACATCAGACCGGGGCATCAGAAAATGGGATACATTTGTAGGTGAGAGTATTGCACAACAGGTAAAGAGATACAGTATGTACTTGTATAGAGAATAACAAATATGGCAAGATGAAGACGAGCGGGCAAGGAAGTACAATGTTAAAGTGGGTGAAAATTTTCAATGCACCGAAGCATGAGAACTACAAATAAAGTCGGTGCCTCAAGTCATGACCACACACAATGAAAGGAGCCCTCAAAAGTCGATGCCAAAAATCTTGGCTTCCGAAATCCAGAAGCAGGATCTGATGACAAGATTGAGTTCGAAGTATAGCATTAAAAAACGAGGAAATAAGTTATGACCCGAACTTAGTATTTTCGCCCACGAGTTCATTCTGAACAGATAAAGAATAATCCCGACAAAATTATTGGTACCAACTTCATCTATCCATATAGATCTGTAATCCGACTGTCGGTCATTTTTCTATCTACAATAGTATTTGTCGATAAACTAAAATACATTTTATTACAATAAAAACTGGGATAAAGCATGAAAAGAAGGTACAAAATGTAACAAAAATGAACACCATCATTACTATCTGTAGCTGATCCACTCAATTCACACTATACGTAGGCCATACTGAATACACCGTATAAGCATGTTTTCCAAGTAAAGTACACTTTTGTACCCTCCACAAATTTGAAAGAAAATATCAGACATGGCTTGATAGAAACAATATTTCCAAACATATTTATTTTACTTACTAGAGTGAAAAAGTAACACACACACACACACACACACACATACACCACAGAACACAAACAAACAAATAGGGTCTGTGCTGGATTCCGAGGTTATTAGAGTTAGATTATTATTGAGGGTTGGGATTAAAGTGAACTCTTTCCGTTCACAAAACAGGATAAGAAACAAACCTAAAAAATAATAATGAATGAATCATTTCATCAATTTCACTGCTTGTGATGTTGCTACAATCCTGAATGTGAACACGATAATGAGTAGATAGCAACGTTTTGCGCAATTACTGTAACAGCGCTGACCTGAAAAATAAATAAATAAATACATGTAGATGTGGAAATAGATAGAGCTACACCTGTACATCAATTTGACGAGGGTCATTCTTTCCTTTCTTTTCTTTTTTACCCCGCCCTCCCCCACACCCCTTTCTAGCAGTGTTGATATTAATTTCGTGATAAAAACTCAAATACGCAAGAAGAAGTTAAAAATAAAGTCTGCTACCCACTGTTGCAATACGGTGCAGTACACTACATCTATGTCAACATGCAATCCCGTTGCGGGCAGGAAATTAATTTTCACGAAAACTAACGGTGCATATCATACTCACGTCCATCAATAATTAAAATATGCACGCCGAAAGATTAAGCCGTCTAGAAGAGCGAGTTTTTAGGTTGGAATTTGTGTGCATGCAGCAGCATCACACAATCATGAC